>NC_056551.1:11188333-11503750 GCF_910596095.1 Thunnus maccoyii
GAACAAGGTCAGTGTGAATTTCCTCACAATATCTTTTAGGTGTCTATTACAAGAACAGCCATGTTTACTTTTTAGTGTATAATCATATTGCAAGTCTTACTATTAGAAAAATTGAGGTTACAACAATGCCATCAAGTCAGTCTAAATTTCTATTTAAAAATCATAATTTTACTACATTGTCACCTTTATTTTACTAACTTTATATACCTTTAAAAAAAGGATTTGGCAATATTACAGTTGGGCTTGTGCTTGGGAGCAGAGGTGTAACAGATTAGCAAGAAAGGGGACCTTAGCTAATATGTATGATGAATTGTTAGGTTATAAAAAATAATTGTCCATATGACTTTATTAAACAACAGAGTTCTCTTACTTTGCAAATGTATTAACCACAATGGCTAATGAGCCAGAAACATCAATTTCAAGCTAAGCCGATAACAACAAGACAGTCTGGGCCCTATAGGAACATTTCATTTAGACTGCAGATTATGTGATTGTGTGTAAGCCTGTGAGTAGAGCCCTGGGAGCCACACATGACTTGGCTTTCTATTGATCGCTGGAGCCACCAGTCTGCCCTATACCCAGCCACCCTGTCCCTTACTCTTTCAATTTATGTCTTCTCCATTCACCTCTTTTTCTCTCTTCTCTCTCACTATCACCCTCTATCCATCTGCCTGTCCGTCTGTCTCTCTTGTTCACTTTCTCCTTTTAGGCTTGAATACCTTTGAAAAAGAAGGCCTCCCCTCGTATTTGGGCCACAGCATCAAAGTGGCTGGTGCATCTGTCTGGGGCATCTCGCGCCAGCCTTAGAGAGATGGATGAGCCACGGGGAAAGGTGGAGGAAGGAGGACAGAAAAGTTGGAGATTATAGAAAAAGATCAGGACAAAGGGGACAGGAGAAATACAAAGTTTTCTTCCATCAAAAAACAGAGAAAACGGGAGAAAAGTTAGCAAATAAAAAGTTCTGACATAAAATGAAGCATCGCTTATGCAAGGTATACATTTCAACTAAGAAAGTTCCAACCCAGTAAATCCAATTTGCATACTCAAAAAAAAAAAAACCAACCATGTGATAATTGCAGTCACCCACGGAGAGAGTCTGAATGTGTGCAAGCAAGTGCATGTGTTCCTTCAATTAAATAGGCTAAACATTAGGTGAAATGCTATCACGCTGACACGTTGAGGTCCCCCAGTGCATTTATCCCAGGGGCTAATAAGTGATTTAAAGCACTGACGTGGTTGGCCTGCCAATGATGAAGCCATTAGCACCACAGGGCTGCCACTGTGAGTGAGAGTCCACCAGCCCTCGTATTATCAACAAAGATCTCCATTCAGTGCTCTGTTAACACGGCACCGCTGCCTAGTGGTCAGCATTTGTGACCCTTGTCAAGCATAATCCAGCATTTGCACGCATCATGTCCTGACGGAGGAGGTGAAAAATGAGTAATGATGGCAGTAAAAGGCAGAGTGATGAGGAAAAGTGGGTCTTTGGTATATTAATATTTGTATGTGTGTGTATGCATGGAGGTCAGCAAGCATTGGGCATTGCTGGCAATGTAACCGCAATAGTTTGATTACTCCCTAAGTAAGCTGCCCTCCATTAATTCAAGAGACATCAGAGTACAGTTAACTCACTTGAAAAACAACAGTCTCTGCTTATATTAGTTGGTAATTAACATATCAAAATCTATACCATTAGCACCATGGCAAGTTAACAAAAATACAAAGGAGTTCTTGTTTAGAGCATAAATGATCAAAGTAGACTGTACTGGATAGGATGTGATTTTTCTATTTTGTCCTGCTCATTGGCTATTACATAACATCTCTTTTAACGCCAAATGATCAGTTACTGCATTAAATTTGTAGGCATGGTGGCCAGAGGATAAAACCTACGTACTATGGTAATCTGCTGGTCTTTAGCATCAGCACATTGCAATAACACTGACCACATTCATGCTCCTGAGATGAAGAGCCCTTGAGCTTGTGTTGTGTGTGCCACCCTTAAGCCAATCTTTCCTTTTTAGCTCTCCTAGAGGCTCCACACTGCAGCATTTACGGGCTGTTAGTGAGGCTTTATACTTTAAACTTTGCCTTTCAGTGTTTATCTACAGGGGGCATTTATCCCAGCCTCTGCTCCAACATCTTTACTAAGGCAGAGACAACAAGGGCCTGAGGGAACTTGGAAAAGAATAAGCCGAGAAAGAGACACAAAAAAAAAGAGGATGAAAGGGTTGAGGTGGATTATTTCATGTGTTTGACAACCGGAAGAGTTGAGTTCTTTGTGCTGCACTAAAAGGACACTGGATCATCTACTTACAGGACAGTGGATCTGTTTTCAGGGAGGTCCAGCAGGACAGGAGGTTCAGCTGTCTGGGAGGGGTTGCCTGGTCGAATGGTGTGGGACACTGAGTCTCTGACACCTGGGAGGGATATGTGATTAAGTCACAATGAATCAAATAAACATATTAAAACATCAGTGCTGAATTGATTAATTGATCTATTAATTAGTTGGTAGACAACTCAGTGGTTTATAATTCCTTCTCAAATGTGAAGGTTTGCTGCTTTTGTTTTATATCATTGTCAACTGGATACCCATGTGGGGTATCATCAGTTTTTTGTCATTCTGTAAATTAAACAATTATTCGATTAATGGAAAAACTAATTGATACTGAACTAATCTTAAGTTGTTACCTCAGTTTGTCCTCTTTTCTCTTTTTAATTTGGTATATATTACATAAAAGGTGTACTTTCTGTCTAAGTGTCTGTGCTTTTTAAAAAAAATCATCTTCCTCCTTCACAGTCCTGTCCCTCACTATTCTTCCCTGCATTTCATCCTCACCTTCATAATCATTATTCCCCCTCCCGTACGCTGCTACTCTCTATATCAACGAATGATGTGATAAGGTCATATGCCATAAAGAGGTCCAATTAACTCCATCCATGTTTTCATTAATCAATGAACTTGCTCTACAGAGCTCATCAATTGCTCTCTCTCTGTTCCACACAAACACAAACACACACAAATCAGGGGATGGATGATTCCTCACCGTAGAGCTGCCAGACGCGGACCTTGTCTTCATAGGGTAGGTCGTATTTCAGAGGGTCTCCTACAGGACCCTGGTAGTATGGTCTCATGATGGACTCCATGGCTGAGGTATGGCCCAGGCCGATGGCGTGACCAAACTCATGGACTGCAACCGCAAATAGATCCATCCCATGAGAGTCTGAAGGAGACAGAGGGAGAGAGAGAAGATATCATCATGCTTTTTTTAAACATGTCTTTATTCATCTTCTATTGATTAGTAATTGGTGATTGTGTGCCTTTTATTAAAGATTTATTGTATTTTCTTTATTGTATCACTGTTTGTGTTGTTTTGTATGTGTTCTCCTGTTCGGCTATGAGTAAATGTAAATGCTCTGATATATAACATTTATATACTGAATTAAAAATTAAATTAACATGAATAAATATGTTGTGTCATGTATTTTGTAACAATGCATATTTGAACTTGAACTTGAAACTGAACTGGAATAAAACAGGAAGACACACACCCTGCACTTTTGAAAACTGCAAAATTTGCACCTCTTCATCTTTTAAACTGGAGTTATTTAGGTGAGCAGTCAGTCCAATCAAACAAGCAGCTGCAGAATGCTGCACACAGCAAATATTTCTTCCCTACAATCGTTGCTGTCCACCATGGTAGTAAATTACTTAACAAGGAAATTGCACACTTAAAATCTTAGACACAACTCCTCTTCCCTGCTCTTAGCATTTTGAAATGAACCTGCTTCCTTTTGGTGTGATAAGAGGAAACAGTCACAACGGACAGTGATGCAAGAGATGAAGATACTGTTAAAGGAGCCACAATGAGACATGATAAAGATTTAATAAAGATCTACAATCTCAGCTTCAGCTTTGACAGAGATCACCTTGCTGCTTTAAGTGTGTGACTTTTGTAGAATCAACATGACCCCTGTTTGCATGTTTATCCCTTTTATATGTGAACTCTATAGGTTGTCAGTTAAGAGGCGTGACAGGCAGTTCTGGTGGCTGTGAGTGCTGTTAGGCGTGTGGTGTAGTGAGATAACTATGGTAATACTGCCTGAGCCCCTGGGCTGCCAATCAAAACCTGAGTGTGGAAAGACACCTAAAGAGGCTGCAGGCTATTAAAGCACATTTCCCTCGATGTTCAACTAAAAAGAAAAGGCAAAGCCTCCAAAAACTCCTTGTCTGGCTCTGCTAAGCAAGACAAAACCAGGGGTTTAGAGATTTAGATTTGCAAAAATGTGAGTGCCAGCGTGTCGAGCCAAGCTAGCTTAGAGTTCCTTGGTGGCTCGGCTAGGCTCATTCTGTTAACCTTATGTTGGCCTCGACTTGGGAACAACTCAGTGCTGTGCTCTGTCAAAAGACAAAGGACAATTGGAGACATGCACTTGTGCTTACAACACCTGGGATACTCAGAAGCCAAATGCCAAGTCTAATCTACAACAGCACACGGTGCAGAGAGGAAGGTGGATAAAAGGAGGGATTGAGGGGGAGAGAACAGGGATTCAGAACAAAGTAGGTACCATGTCATCGTATTTACAGTCCATCTGAGGTTGACAGAAAATACCTTATACCTGCGGACAAAGTCAGAGCGGACAGATTTGGGTGGATGAACGAGATTCATTGAGTTAGACACCCATGGAAGACAGAAATAGAGCAGAGAGGAGAGAGAGGAAGACAGAAAGAAAGGTTCTGGGTAAACAGTGACAAGCAGAATGATATCACTACATCATAGAGGGCATGATCAGTAACATACACCAAACTAATGGAACTGTTCTCAGGGTATCAAAAGATATTATATTAAAAAAATCTCATTACTCAGATGCACAGTAAATACAATATATTAAGGGGTGCTTCTACCTTGGATGCAGCACGATGTATCCAGAATGCTACAAAACATAGCCTGCAGCATTTGGTTAAAAGTTTAATAAGGTTGGTGCATCATATATTGGATAGAAAGAAGCAGGAGCCCAACTAGCCGAGGGCTATCCTTTTTATTTGATGTGAATCATTGTAACGTTGTCACCTTGCAATACCTGGAGCCAATGACTCTAGAATCTGTGTTTGTATCAGGATATTTGAGGTATACAATTGTTTTTTAATGATGTTTAAAGCAGGTCATGTTAAAAGCGCTGGGATGAAACAACACATTTACTTCTTTTGTTCATGAGCATGTGGGTGAAATTAGAAGATGAAAAGCAAACACAGAGGATGATGATACAGCAATTCCAGCAGCCCCCATTCAGTTTAAATCAAAGGTCTGGAAATGTGTTGGATTTCACAATT
This sequence comes from Thunnus maccoyii, assembly GCF_910596095.1. Classification (NCBI taxonomy): domain Eukaryota; kingdom Metazoa; phylum Chordata; class Actinopteri; order Scombriformes; family Scombridae; genus Thunnus; species Thunnus maccoyii. The sequence continues at coordinate 11,193,663 of NC_056551.1, forward strand.
CAAGAGATGAAGCAAAGCTGAATATGAGTAAAGCTATTTGCAGACACAACCATGGAGAGGTCAAGTATTGTACACTTCCCATTTCGCAGTGATATGAGGTAGCAGCTTTGACAGGAGCTCAGACAGTCAATATAATGAATTCAACCTAAGAAAACATTAATTCTTTAGCATAGTAGAAAGGAGTAAGAGAAAACATTGAGGGGCCTCAATTTTTATGGAAATTCATGTAGAACAATTGCAGTATGAGGTACTGAAATAATTTCATGAGGTCCCTAAAAATACATTCTGGCCATATCTGCAGCCACAGCTGACCCACATATCTGGTGCCAGCATTTTTAAAGCTCCAAGTGAAGGTGCTATTACTCATATATACTACATTATTGGAAAGTACAGTGAAGCCATGATTTTATTCCATGCTCCAGTAGTGAGTCCAACCCCTACTCACTAAAACTCAAACGGGAAGGCTGATCACGATATTAATATTTCTGTGGAGGAATAGTCTTGAATCCTTAGAAATATATCAAAAAGGTGTCCAGAGAAATGAAAATATGGCATGTGTACTTTGAAATATTTATCAGAGTTTATTGAACTCTGTCTGGGCTCCAAGAAGTAAAACTTCAGATGAGTTCATATATTATCTTCTAGAGGTACCTCAAAGTTGGAAATCAAAAAATTGTGACCAAAATATGTACTGAATGGGACATTTGTCAGTGCTCTCTGGTGGACGAACTATGTAATGGCAACACTGCTTATGAATTACATGTCTTTGGCCTTTCTGCACTGCAGTTTCTTATGACTTATCCAGAGGCATAAATGCTGATACCAATATTTTTGATAAACTAAATCAGCTGATAATATCTCCCAAGCAATTGTACTGGTCGGGCTCCAATAGAGAATGTTATTAAATGTTATTTTCCCTTTTCTTAAGCTAGTCTATGTATTTAGAGACAATTCCCCTCTGTGATTTTTACATGCCCACGGCACAGTGGATGCAAAAACCTGTCAAAAACTAATTGAGACAAATGGAAATCTGCATCTGCTCCTTTTGTGAATATGTAGTGTGTTAAATTAGGCAGCTCTGGAAAAATGATCCTTTGAGCTACTGGACAGACTGGATGGCAGCTATACAAAACAGGAGATGTGGGACTGTCACATCAATGGTCCAAATTTAATCAAGACATTTTCAGTGAGCAAGAATGAACATTTAGGCGGAGCTGGCTCAACGCCATCAATGGGTAAATGGAGGAAAAAAGAAAGGAGGCAATGTGTTGCTTTTCCTGACAAACAGAACACCTGCCTGTAACATTAAGTATGTTTGATTCAGATCAAAGCTACAGCCAACAAATAAAATGAGGACAAAATGCTAAATGAAAAATCTTACTTTTGTTTCTAGCATTGTTTAGAATTCAGTATCAACTGTTCTTCATGGTCCAAAACAATAAAAGTAACCAAAATATCTCAAACTGAAAAAATCCAGAATTGCTTCATGTTAAATTGTCTCTTTACAGCTGTTATAATAAATATTTTGATATTAAGAATAGATCACATGACTGCTTCTGTTTGAAAGGAGTCGCTTGTAGTGACGAACCAACAGAAATGTATCACGCCTAGAGCCTCAGCTCTATAGGGCTTCTAAGCATGCTTCAGCTGATTGTTTTGGATGTTCGATCTGCAACTTTACTGTTTTGGTTTCCTCAAACTCTCATCAATATCGTTTTCAGCCACAGCAGGCAGCTGCTTACAGCAAAAAAGCTCTAAAAATCCACTGTATATTACCTGCTCAACATAATAAAGTCAAACAAAACAAAGACAAAAGTTAGCGACTAGTTGGTGACTATAGTGGAGCATTTATTTTCCTCATGGACGTCACATACAAAGTTAGAAGAACTTACATTTATCAGGAACACGACTCCAGATAAATGCAAATTCTAATGTCTCTACTGGATGTGTAAATAAGAAACTGTTACATCAACTTTTTGAGATGATAATATGTCAACATTGTGTTTAAAGTTTGTTTCCATGCTTCCCCCAAGTGGCCAAAAAGTCAGTTAATGCAGGTTTAAGAAACAGAAAAAGGAAAAATACAAGTATACTGTGACAGTATCAAAGGCTCAAACTGAGTAGAACTAAAACTCAGAGGCAGAATTGTCTGTGCTGTATTCAGTAGGTCATTTGACCTAAATGTCAGTCTGAAACATTTGAATACCACATTGCTTTAGAGTTACACAGTTAATTGGGTAGCTATTATCCTTTCCAGTGCATCTGAAAGAAATAGAATATTTGAAATTCTATAATTAGCAAGGACATTGGCCTAGAGGTAAGTCCCAAATTGCTAAAGGCATTTGAGTAGACGGTCTCAAACTTTGAGGGCATTTTGACTGTGCAAGGGCAGAGGCAAAACTTTCAGGGATAGGATCAATATCTTGTTTCTATAGCATAGAAATAACGCTGTCTCTAGTATACTATCTATATCTAAAATCACATAAACCTTAATTCTGTGATAAAAGAATGTTACAAAATCAAAGGCAGCAGTAAACAGCGCCGGATCATTTTTACTGGCATTGATTGTCCATAAGAAACAGGAGGCTTTAGTGCTTTTACAGTCCAGCCAAGAAGTGAGAGGAAGATGCCTTACAAATGGAAAAGTCTTCATGTGTTGTATTTGATATACATTTCACTCTTTGACAGTGAACGAATGAAGTAACCTTGAAAGCAGGAACATTTAGGTAAAATGACTCACAGCCAGAACAATTTATCTTTCCACAGCATCCTCTCACAGTGAACGCTATAGTATGTCTTATCACTTATCATCATCAATTACTTATCATCACTGATAAGTAATTTATGGCTGCAAACAATTCTTTGCACAGACATTCACATTTGTTTAATTTAATTCATAAAAGACAAGATCACAACTGTGTCCCCTCCTTTCCTCACTTTCCTGTTAACATCAATCAAACCTTTGTCTATGTAAATGATTCTATAAACTACTACAGCATCCTTTGCCTGTCCTGTCCTCTTTAAACTGCTATTTTTAGCCAAGCCACCAAAATACTTCTAAATCATATCTTTTATGATTTATAACTGATAAAGGTGACTCTTTAAGTCTGATTTGACTTGATGTAAGTGCAGCGTTTGACACAGGTGATTCCAATGTATTGCCTGGAGCACTGACTCAGGCTCACTGATGCGGCTCCTGACTGAAATAAATTGTACCTTCTAAGTTGAACTCTCTCTTTTTTGTTTAGGAAGAAAAAGTTTTAGTCCTTCAGCTTTGAGAATATGTGTTTCAAAGAAATTCTTTCAGTTGAAAATGACAATGACAGCTATTTTTCTCTCTGCTTTATCATCTACAGGGGTACATTTATTTATCAGGGACAACACGTGTTATACATGCAGATTAAAGTTATACCTAGACTATACTTGATTCTACAATCAGTGGACAGGTGTTTGGCTTAAATCTTTAATGTTCCCTCAACATCAAAAAGTATGATCTAGATAAATAGGTTATCTAATTTGTTTACCTTCACAGCAGAGTCTCATCTCTTACATACTGACTAAGTATTATTCACATTACACAATATAAACACAGTTTAGAACATTACAGACCTGATATCAATAGATAATCTGCGTCACAGTCAAGGCAGGAACTCAAGGAACTCTCTGAACTTCCAGTTTCTTTATGACAAACAGTGTTGTAAGCTTCACACATTTGTTGCCATAGCAATGAAGACTCCTGAACACCAGATGCACACAGGCGTTTTAACTCAGACATGAGTCTAATGCATCTAACTTTTTGTTCTTGGGGTTAAATAACTACTGCTGCTAATTCATTTCTGAGTTTAAGAGAGGAACAGATTGGGGTCATAAAAGAAAAGAACACACCTATGTCCCCTCCCTTCCTCATTGCCCTGTTCCCATTAACCAAACCTTTGTCTATGCAGATGATGCTGTAAACTACTACAACATCCTCTACCTGCCCTGACACTGCTGCTGCCTGCTGGGAAGTCTAATTGGAGCACACTGAGCTGCTGTCCTGTAACATATGGTTCACATCTTTAACAGGGAAAAAGGAAAAGATAGAGATGTACACAGGCCCTGGATGCATCATGGACTTACCAGCTGGGACTTCATCTACAACCACATTACAAGCTGAGCAGGATGGCATAGTGAGCCTGTGAGCCTGACTATGTGCCATGCATATGTGTCTTAATTTCTCTAAGATCAAGTGATCATCACAGTATTTGCACATGACCACATTTTTTTGTTATGGTGACCATAGTAATAAGTTTGTTATCTGACCCACTACACCGTGATATCTCACCAGTGGTAGAATAAATATTCTTTACTTACTGTCTGAAAAAGTAGCAACATTAAAGTATAACTTACAAAAAAAGTACAATATTTCCTCTTAAAATGTTGCAGAGTTTAAGCATTAAATTGTATAAAGCGGAAATAAGTAGAGTATTTTAGGCATCACTTCTACATACATTTACCTCATTATTTGAAACTTTGGCCAAGTTTAATATGAACATCCAACATTGTAAAATTATATATATTACTGAAAATAAGGAAGAGCATAATAGGTTCCCTTTAAGTAAAGAACTTTCCACCACAATCCCTCACTACAAAGATGGACTACTATTCCTGCACAAAACAGTGTTCATAACCCTGGAAATCTCATCACTGTGTCATTGTGACCAAATCACTCTTTTATCGATTGTCACTGGAGCAGCTGTCAGTTCTTTTCAGTTTTTTATTGCCATAACTTGAAGAAAATTTTTTGCTGCCGTAATCATTCTAAACATAGTGCTTTCCTCTTTTTTCCCTTCCCAATAATTCATCTATTAACAATTTTAAAAGACTCAATTATTGAGAAAACCCTATGGCTTCATTAACAATCAAGGTGGATCATTAAGTCAGCAGTAAACATTTATTATTTAAAAAACACTTGGGTATCAGTGGTGTATAAGAGTCGATTGTTTGTTTATGGCAGTTGGAGGAAATGAAAGGATGCCTTTTATACCTCCTAATAAGCATGTGATAACAATCACCACTGCTTTAATCACTTCTCTGAGTCCTGTATCAGAGCCCATTGTATGTTATATTCATAGTTCTAACAAATGAAATATTAATTATAGAATCTGGAACATGAACAAAGGATAGAAGCACAGCTTGGATCCAAAATACAGTCAGCGTTCTAGTTTTGGATATAGAAACCTTGGCAAGCATGCAAGTTCAGAACAGTTTTCAGGCTCTTTTTCATTTTCTTTAAGTTTTCTAGTCACAGGCTGTTTCAATCTTCTCATTTTATAGTACTTTGGGAGTCTCCAAGAAAATGTGTTGGTGAAAACTTTCCCAGAGCATCAATTCCTCTCCATCCTTCCTCATCATCCTTCCATTTTCTACTATTTTGATTCAGACACACAATGTTATTCAAGAGCATGTGTACAGTAACATTCCAACACAAACCAGTAATGTACACCACTAACACAAGAAATGTTCCTCACCTGGTGACCTGAAGGTCCATGCCTCGTCATCATCAAAGTGCGTATCCCCAGCTGTGAACCTCTCACCAGGGAAAAATGCGTGCGCCACGGTGCCCCCTGGCCCATCAAATGGATATCCATCATTGTGGTCGGCCTTAGTGAAGTCGATCTGAATGTCTGCATCACTTCCCGCCACCTCGTGGAAGTTAAGCGGTGCAATGTCGCTCCAGACCTTCAAGGCATAGTACATCAGGGCTCGAACAGTGTCCCTGCCCAGTAAGGCTGAATCCTTAGGGAAGGTTCTCACTCTGAGAGAGAAGAAAGGGAGAAAGAGGATATATAGAAGAAACAAAGAATAGTAGTAGTGAATATTCTCAGGTGTGTTGTGTTTTCTTCCACAGAAAGCCTTGTAGCAGTTTTACAGCAAATTCACCTTTAGATCTGAACAGACATCATTTCACACATATCATAAAATTCATGTCCTTGATGCCTTCCAAACATTTATTGCACCTGTTCTAACCTCCTAGTGGTTACAATTAGTCCTCATACCACAACAACAGAATAGGTCTATTTTCAATGACTCCCACAACAACATATATGAGTGTTTTCAGCGCACGCTATAGGACAGATGGGCACCTGACCACATACAGGACTGTAATATGCTACTCTCCAAAACCGTTACATTACAAACATTAAAAACACTTATTTATTATGTTGTGACAATGTTGTGGTTAAGGTCTGATTAGGTTTAGGCACAAAAACCACTTGGTTAGGGTTAGGGAGAAGATCTTGGTTTGGGTAAAAATGATCCCTTGAAATGTGGTTTCTATTTCCTTAAAGTTACGCAACCTTCATTGTCACGGCAACAGTAAACACCTCATCACGTTTTTTAAAAATATTTCCCAACTTGGTTGGAAACGGGAAGCTAACAGCAGTCTCCCGTAGCAAAGTCCACTTTTTGCCATATACCTATCTAGTTATCAACTCAACCTGCCTTCTCCTAATAAGGCAAATTATCAGTGTAAAATCACCTTATATTGACATCATATGAACTGTGTCACTTCCCTGGGTCATAATTACTACAGATGGCGTAAACGTAACTATAGGTTGTTTTTGCCGGCCTGAATTTTAGACCTATACTGTCATTTTTCTTGTGAGGATGGGCTGGCATTGTCCAATCTTTACATGAAAAAATAAAATGTAATTAATGAAAAAATACATCTTGAGTCCTACCACTCTATCTTTAAACTGCCATTTTTAGCCAAGCCAACAAAATACTTTCAAATAATATCTTTCATGAATTATAACTGATAAAGGTGACTCTTCAAGTCTGATTTGACTTGATGTAAGTACAGCTTTTGACACAGGTGATTCCAATGTATTGCCTGGAGCACTGACTCAGGCTCACCGATGCAGCTTTTAACTGAAATAAATTGTACCCTCTAAGTTGAGCTTTCTCTTTTGTGTTTAGGAAGAAAACATTTCAATCCTTCAGCTTTTAGTTGAAAATTACACTGACAGCTATTTTACTCTCTGCTTTATTATCTAAAAGGGTACAAATTTACTTTTACTTTTTTTTTTTTTTTACTTTTTACAACACATCTCATATATACAGATAAATATTTTACATATCCAGAGAATATACTTGTTTTTACAATCAGTGAACAGGAGTTTAGGTTAAATCTTTAACATTCCCTCAACCTCAAAAAGTATGATTTAGATAAATAGTAGGGGTGGGAATAACAGATGAACTCATGATACAATGCTATCACAGTATTCTTCCCATGATAACAATATATATCACAACAAAGGGGATTCTGCGTTAGGTGATATATCACAAAGAAATAATCTAAGATGTATCACGATACTATAACTGAAGAAGATAAAAATATTTCAAAGACCAGGAAAGAGTCAGAAAATGTGTAATGTTTATTAACAGTACCTTAGTTTCACAGAAAACAAATGCTGCCAAGTATAAATATCACAACGCTGCTTACTGAAGCCTCAGCTTGTGCCTCTGACACACAGCTGCTGGTAGTGTTAGCAAGTCTGATAAGAGACAACAGAGAGGAAATGTTGTGCTAATAACCCAAAGATTTATTCCTTTTCTGTGGCAGTTAACACAACACATGGACCCGCCAATAACTAACTGTGCTGTGTTCAGAGCTCTAAAAGATATTCAGGGCTGATTACGGTAACATTAACATGATAAAGCAGGGCCACAGCTACGTATTGACACTCCCCCACAGACACTCACAACGGACAGCCTCAAGGTGCTGTGCCGCTATCTCAGCTACAACAAAGTTACCATTCAGAAACTTTTACAAAGGACCATGAATGTGCTTCTAGTGACTGTCAAAGCTCCAGCAGATTCCATGTGTTTCCAGCATGGACACGGACAGTCTGAGAGCAGTTGCTCATGGCTCATTATTTTGCTTGCATTTCTTCTTCGCTGTCATCTACTATTGCTGCTCATCTGAACAATCTGTCCAGCACCTCCATAAGAAGGCGGAGGGTAGTGGCGCTCTGGTAGCCAAAGTAGCTGAATCAATTCTGAGTGGTCCTGTGTTTAAAAAAAAAAATCGATACTTGCCACCAGTGTATTGACAATGTAGAAGTGGAAATATCATGATATGCTGTAATATTGTTTTTGGTGTCCCACCCCTAATAAATAAGTTATCTAATTTGTTCACCTTCACAGCAGAGTCTCATCTGTTACATAAAGACTAATTATTAGTCAGTTAACACAATGAAAACACAGCTGAGAACATTACAGACCTGATTTCAATGGATAATCTGCGTCAGAGTCAAGACAGAAACTCAAGGACCTCTCTGAACTTCCAGTTTCCTTATTACAAACAGCGCTGTAAGCTTCACACAGTCATTTGTTGCCATAGCAATGGAGACTCCTGAACACCAGTTGCACACAGGCATTTTAACACAGACATGGGTCTAATGCATCTAACTTTTTGTTCTTGGGGTTAAATAACTACTGCTGCTACAGATCTTACTAGATTTTTATGGTTATAGATGACCCAACACAGGTATCAACCAATAATGAAACTATGACCCCAGCATGTTCAGTTGTTTTACAGACTGATAGAAAAAAAAAAGAATTTGCACATGCCCCCAAAACAAGGGCCATTCCACTTTAACATATCACAGTTAATAGCTGCCAACATGACCAAACCAATTTTGTCAGCATGCCTGATTAAGCCTACAAACCTACCTGCTTCTGATGAAACATCTCTTGAATTATCCAGGTCAGAAGTTACATACAGCTGAAATTAACTTCACTTGAAATTAATGAAGAAAAAAACAATTCAGCTCATTTGACAAGACAAAGAAACTATTTTAAACCTATCCAACAATGTTGTATGTTGTTTTTAGACCTTGTTCATCCATCTTATAGCCATTGTTATCCCGATGATCTGCTGATGTCTTCTATAGCACAGGATATAAAAGTGTGTTTTACTGATAGCTTCTAAGTTACAACTTTCGCCACAATACATTTCAAGACCTTTCATCCCCGCATGAGCATGAGCAGTAGCTGCTCCGACATCTCAACCTATAATTGAGGGTGACCAAACCTTTGTTGTCAAAGTCAGACTTCTGAACACCTGCCAGAGGGGCTCAGACCAGCGCGATCTCTTTAATCTTTTAAATCACTTCTCAAAGAACACTTGTAGTAAGCGAGTTCTGATTTGTCTTTTTATCTCTGTTTCGGTTTTGTTCCCATTCATCACTGCTTATTTTTTGTTCTTCTTTGTATTTGGTCGTTTGTTTTATTTGTTCTGTGAAGCATTTTCTTATACACCTTCTTATACACAACACCTTTAACCATGGTAACTGTACACAGCAAAGATGGCCATAGCTGAAGTCCCAAAGTGTCTCTAGTTTTTATTGACTAAAATTGGACTAAAACTAACAAAAATTAAATGACAAAAATTTGACCAAAGCTAATATACATTTTCATCAAAAGACCAAAACTAAATCAAAATTAGGTGCCAAAATTAATACTACTTCATCAGGACTTCATCATTCATCAGGTGGAAACAATCATGATGTTGCACTGCGTCTGCTGGATGTGTAAATAAGCAACTGTTGGCTAACAAATTCGCCATATCAACTTAAAACTTGCTAATATGTCAGTGTTGTTACAGCTTGTTTCTGCTCCCCCAAAGTGGTTAACATATCAGTTATTGCAGGTTTCACTTTGACTGTACTCCCACCATTGGGTTCTCACTCTTATAGCCATGATTGCTGCTATACATATGAAAGCACTGAAGAGTGCGATGAGCACTCTTTCCTGATTCAGTATAAAAAGGTATAAAAAAGTATCGGAGATGAGCATTTTTGTTTATAATTGTCACCTCTCACATCATGTCTTTCCAATAAAGTCCTTGCAAGGTCATCTTGGTGGCTGCTTAATATCCATAATTTAGCTTACATTAGCTGATATTATTTTTTCCTACTCTAAACTTGAGCTGTCTGTTGTTCTGCTGTTACCACGGTGTCTTTAACACACCCAGCGATGTGAATAAATTCACAAGTGTAACTAATTAATCTATATAATTAGCAAATCTACGTCAACATGTTGTCACAAAGCACATGGGTGGTATTAGCAACCCTAACTTCAAGCAATAAGGAGTAGTTTAAAAATTAGCTTTTGCCTCATTAATATGCAAATGTATGCAGCAAGTCACTTCACAATCTAATCAGATCATCTATTCTGTAGGGAGACCTGCAGGTGTACAGTAAGTGAACTGATTTTTTTTTTTCTTGCATTGATTTGCTCACAAACATGTGCCTACACAGTCCACATTTTGCCTGAGCGTCTGACCCTGACTGCAAACCACAGTTAACCAAGGTCACTGCAAATGGCTCAACCTCTACAGACAATTCACCTGCTTATTAGTCCTAACTCAGACAAACAAGAGTGGGTGATTGTGTATGTCTGTGTGTTTGTGTGTGTGGGAGAATGTTGATGAGAGAGAAAGATTGAGAGGCCGAGTGCATGGTTTTGTCAGTGTGTAAGTACGCATGTGCATCTAAATTACGTGTGTTGGCTTGAGAGTGTGTGTCTGTGTGTAATTGTAGGTAGGTCTGCCAAGGTCAGAGCAGTCCTGCCCTGAATCCCAGATGAACTGAGGAGTCCCAGGGACCTGCTTGTGTTTACATAAGGAGACTATAGGTGCATGAAGAATGAACCAGGTGCTATTTCCCTATGGTGCCTCCTTTAGATTTGATTAACTTTACACACCGTGGCAGGGATATTGTCAGTTTGTCAATCTCACACCTTGATTTTAACAACCTTATTGATTATGTTTTAATCAAGCACCCAACTGCTGTCAGATTTGATGTGTTTTTTAATCAGCTTGTCCTCATTAAGTCTATGCCAGTATAGTTTTCTTTCCTCCTCATCCTCATCGTTCTTCATGTCTCCACATGACTATAAAGAAAAATTGTCCTCCATGACAATATCAGAATTCATTTTTCCACATCGCTTCTGAAAATTAAATTAAAAAAAATATTGTTCTACCACTGTTAAAGAAAACCTGTCATTTGTTACAACATCTCATTTATCACAAGCATAAACTGTCAATGCTGGGCATTGGTGGAATGTTTCATCCAAAATTCATCAAAAACTTCAGTTTTTCATAGTATACAGCACCTGTGTGAGAGCTACAATGTAATACAGTCACCTAATGGTTTTAAAAATTATATAATTTTAATTATTTATGCTTTACTTGTTAAATAATTCAGTCTTTCTGACACTGTAAAAAAACATTGTGTTTCTTTCTCTAATTGAGTATAATACTGTATTTGCCTATAGGAATATTAATACTTTTATTAATATAAAACCTCATCTGGGCACCACCTCCCTTTTTGGTTAGAATTTGTTAGTGCCAGGAGGAAGCACTAACCCTTATTCAATTTAATCAATGAATCAGTCTCATAACCGTAAGTGCTTGTCTAAGCAATGACCTCTGTCTGCTGTGCTCAAAGAAAACAACAACTTCTTTGGATCAATGAAGACATTTATTAATAGCTAAACGTCTTGAGGATACACAATAAAGCATAAGATAAATAAAAGAATAATAAAGCCTTTAAATGATAATAAATTGACATAATGAAGAAAAGAGAAATAGTGCCTTGAAGTGTGTGACTCTAGGCTAATATACTGCAACAGAGGATGCTAAGGGAAAGCTAATTCAACTTCTCTAAAGAAATTATCTTTTAATTTTAAAGTTATTTGACATCAAACCTTGATTACAAAGCCATGTTATGCCTTACTGTTGACGAGTTTTGTTGCTGCAGAGATGTTGGCAGGTCTAGCCTTGTTTTGGATTAAACTGTAGCTGGCTGGTATAGAGTCATCAGTGATGTTTGGTAGTTGCACAGCTCACAGCTCAGCCGTGGACTGTGAGCAAGTCTTCGTGGGTGCAGCGGTGTTGAACCGCCGGTGAAGAGGAGTCAAGCCGTCTCAGACTGCTCTGGAAAGAGTCTTTTGGTCGGTTGAACTCCCAGTTTGCAGTACTGCTCTCAGCAAGCAGGCAAAGATCCAATTCCAAGAATCACTATCTTCTTCAAAGCAACGTTTGAGCTGAGGATTCAGGCTTTAGCTGGCTTCTTGTAATCTTAGTTGAGTGCAGAACAAACTTTAATCTGACTACACTCAAATTGTTATTCAAAACTAAACTTCAAAAATGAAATACATTTGTGGAAGCACGAGACTTAATGTTACATGTAAAATGAAAACAAAGTCATAATTTAGTTATAAGTCAGAAATGGTCTCTCAGGAGGTCTGTTCAATCGCCATTTTGTCACAGTGTTTAACTTTGGTCAGTATCATGTTGTCAGATCCCCAATTGGCAAAGAGGTCAGTTTGGGTTCCAGGTGTGAGGCACTAAGCCATGTCTCTGTGGGATTCACTCACCTCCTCAATTTGAGATTAAAGAAGTGTTATTTTATCCATTAATTAAAGAAAAGGCTGCAAGGTGCCCTACATGCCTATATCAACCTTATTTGTTATGTATTTTTTCACTTGACACACAGTACATCATTAGCTAATTTGGTTAGTGAATTGTTGCCTATATTGAATTAATGTGTCATGTATATATTGCCGAGATACACTTTTTTTTTTTTACTTTGGACATGAAGCACTACACACACACTACTGACACTGCTAAAAATGTATATTTTTTTATTTTCTCATTCCTACATACAATGCGATTTATTCTTGCATAATGCTTTTCATGTGTACATGTGCAGTTGAACTTTTCAGTGTCTAATGGAGCCAAACCTGTGGGATGGTTCAGGCAATCATCTCAAATCCGCAGCAATACTCCCTACTATGGTGCCCTCGTGCATCTCCGCAAACGTGGACTACGCATTCTGTTACCGGGAATATTTCTCTCTAAAGTGCGTTCCCTGCGCAACAAACTAGATGAAATTCAGCTAATGGTGGGGAAGAACAGAGACTTTTCTTCATCTTCTGTTTTGTGATTCATGGAAACTTGGCTGTGTGGATCAATACCGGACTCTGCGCTGCAGCTGCAGGCTTCCAACTGGCAGGCTTCCAGCTGTTCTGAGTGGATCGCAACACAGAGCTCCCCAGCAAAACGAAGGCTAGAGGTATCTGTTTTTATATTAACAGTGGCTGTAGCACTGTTATCTGTTCTGGAAACTTTTATCATCAACTGTAAACCCTTTTACTCCCCCTGTGAGTTCACTTCATTCATTCTGGTCAGTGTTTACATTCCTCTGCAGGCCTACGTGCAGGAGGCACAGCGCATGCTCGCCAGCCAGATACCGTGTGTGGAGCAGACAAACCCGCACTCTTTTATTATTGTCCTAGGTGACTTTAACAAAGGGAATCTCAGCCATGAACTCCCTAAATACCATCAGCTGATTAAATGCCTGACCAGAGAGGAGAATACTCTGTTATACTACAATCAACAGTGCATATCACACCATTCACTTAACTGCACTGGGACACTCTGACCACAACATAGTCCACCTGATTCCTGCATACAGGCTGAAATTAAAACTCTCTAAACCTGTTGTGAGGACATGTAAGAAGTGGACCACTGAAACTAACCCAGCCCTATTCACACACCAGGTTTACTTACAACAATGATAAACCCTGGTTTACAGCTAAACTCAGGCAGCTAAGGTTGGAAGAGGAGGAAGGGCTTAGGAGTGGGGACAAGGACTGGTTTTAAGAATCTAAATACAGGTTTAGCAAGGAGTGAGAGATGCTAAACATCTGTTCTCTGAGAAACTTCAACAGCAGTCATCAGAAAACAACTTGGCCTCTGTCTAGAAGGCCCTCAGACGGTGTAGAAAATTAAAAAAATATTTGGGGGGCCCACACAAATTGGGTCATTTACAAACTTTTGGGGGCATTCTTAAAAAATAGTAATTGGTGCATAAAGTTGCTGTTTTTGATGTAAAATGAGCCCAGATTAAAATGCATACAGTAATCATGTGTAACCACAACCACCTCAGTAAACAATTTCTCATTTGTGATAATGTCATAATCAGATCTCCTACAAGTCAAAACCAATATAACTTCGATGATTTCATCGTCTGATGCATTGCATGCCACAGCCTCAGGTGTTTCACAAAATTACAGACTAGCAGCTACAAGTACTGTCAAAAGAGCCAAAGTGAGTGTAATATTTTTTCTTTATTGATGCAGTTCTGGAAATAACTTCAGTTGAAGTTTTTTTGCATGCTTGATTTCATCTCCAAATTTAGCTGATATTTTGAGCATGGACGAAATAACATTATAGACTCGACTATCCAGCACTGCATCATTGGTTAGTAGACTGAAAAAATGTTCTAGATTTGGGACTAAAAAGTTTACTTCACTTGGTGCACTGAGCTCAGTAACATTAGTCAATGGCACTGATCACCCCAACCGTCAGCAAGACTCACATGTAGGCTGTAACATAAATGTTATCTAGCCAACTTGCTAACACTAATGTTAGCTAACGCGCCAGACCAAACAGATTTTAAAGTCTAGCGTTAGTGTTAATGTTACTTACTATAAGCAAATTGATGATGCTTGCTTGTTTGGTGATGATAAGATGAATACTTTTTAACCTGTTTGCTTCCTTTAACAAAGTCGTGATTAGCTTTTAGCTATCAAAGGCTATTCACCTTTTTGACACCAAGCCAGTCTATCTTCCATTTTTCAATTGTAGGTTTGTAGGTGTTGGTGATGGGCCCAGGATTTGGGTTGCTTTCTTTGGTAACAGTTGGAGCTTTTTTAATGAGGTACCAGTCCATCGCGGCAGCCAACTTCACCGCAGGTGCAGGATTGCATGGCCTCGGCCAGGTAGCAGCACTGTGTGAACAACAGCGCTGTTTGTGTGAGCGTGTGTTAGAGACAGAAATGGAAATTACATGAAATGAATGAAAATAAAACGATGGCTTAATGTAGGATTAGGATTTTTTTTTTCAAAATTTTTTTCAAAATCTCGGGGGCAATTTTTGCCCCTCGATCATGGCTTTTGGGGGCATTTGGAGATTTCTTGGGGCACTTTTGCCCTTGCACCCCATTAATTTCCAACACTGGCCTCAGACATATCACCAACTTCAAACTGAAAGCCCCCACTCCACTAACAACTCATGCCTTGCCACTAACTTGAATGAGTTCTACTGTTGATTTTAAAAGACAAAAGGACAGTCTTGACACATCCCCCCTCACTCCAGCTATCATTTCCAGCTCTCCAACCTCAGCAAGGGGCCGGGCTGCTCAACCGACCACCTCAGAGCACCCCCACTCACCAGTCAGTCAAGCTCCTGAAGTTTGCAGATGACACCACCCTCATTGGGCTCATCTCTGGTAGGGATAAGTTCGCCTACAGGTAGGAGATTGACCATCTGTTGTGTTGGTGTGGCCAAATCAACTTGGAGCTCAACACTCTAAAGACTATGGAGATAGTTGTGGACTTCAGAAAGAACCCATCACCCTGTGTAACTCCCCAGTTGACACTGTGGAGTCCTTCTGCTTCCTGAGAACCATCATCACCCTGGACCCTAAATGGGAGCAGAGTATCAGCTCCCTCTCCAAGAAGGTACAGCAGAGGATGTACTTCCTGTGGCAGCTGAAGAAGTTCAAACTGCCAAAGCCAATGATGGTGCACTTCTACACCGCCATCATTGAGTCCATCTTCACCTCCTCAATCACCATCTGACGCTGCTGCGACTACCAAGGACAAGGGCAGACTGTGGTGCATTATTCACTCGGCTGAGAGGGTGGCTGCAATCTGCCATCCCTCCAAGACCTGCATGCCTCCAGGACACTGAAGTCAGCAGGAAAGATCATTGCCGACCCCTCCCATCCTGGACATGAACTTTTTTGAACACTCTCATCCGGCAAGAGGCTGAAATCTATATCGACCGAAACCTCACGCCACAAGAACAGTTTCTTCCCAACTGCAGCTGGCCTCATCAACAAGGCCTGGGACCCCCACTGACATGGACTCTATTCCACTCATAGTCAATATTCGTCATATTAATGTTAAATCTATGATCTTACACTGTGCATCTGTGAACTCATCACATCTAACACGGTGCGTTACATTAATGCAATTATTACTATTCTTTGTATTATTAAACTTGCATATTACACATACTGTTTATACTGTGAACATTGCACATTCCCAATCAACATCTTGTACATAATATTTTTTAAATTCTACAGCTCTCTTCACATAGGACATATTTCTTATTCTTTATCATAACATTGAATTTATATATTTATACCACCTGTCTTCTGTGGTTGTTGCATTTTTCTCACTTTATATAGATACTTGTTTTTTTCTCTTACCTTCTGTTTTTTGATTGTTATGTGCCACTACACCAAGACAAATTCGTTGTATGTGAAAACTTACTTGGCAGTAAATCTGATTCTGATTCTACTGCTGCTGCCGCTATTGCTGTCTGTTTATTTCATTAGCCCCACCTCTACCCTAGCATCTACCTGAAGGCTCTGAGTCTATGTTCCCCTAAGGGAAGTGATTATCATCACTCCCCACTCCATGCTGTGCTGAGCTTGTTGTTTCCCACAAGTGACAAGATCAAAACCTAGACACCAAACATTAATGCATTCCACTTGCTGACTGAACTATGTTGAAATATTTTTACACAAGTTTGGCTACTACAAGTGGAATATTTATTTTTGGATCTGTTTTCACTACTTTGGGAACAATGTAAGAACAAAAGAACCTGATTGTTTAAGTTTCTGTGGCAACAACACAGCCATATTTGTAACAATTTTTTTTTGTTTGTTTTTTTTAAGCTCAGCTCTAAAACAGTAATCCAGCTGCATGATCAAGCTGCGTGATCACAACATAAATATTTATTTTCTGAAAATATCATGATCGTGACTGACAAGCACTTAGAGAGTGATAAGTGCATGAGCCAGCAGAGTTTGTAGCAAAAAAAAGTGCAGATGTAAGAGTTTTGGGCTGCAGCATAAAGCCGGAGTCATCAGCAGCTCAGTGGCTGAAGGGCTGTTTAGCAGCAACAGAGCTCCTGAGTGTGCATCATTGACTCACAAATAAATATCTGAGAACAGAGTGTACTGTCAGACCTTTCCACATCAATCAAATATAATACCTACATAAAGAACTGCTTACATCAAAGAACACCCCGACGCTACTGAGCAGGCAGCCCTGGACAGACTGTGAATCTTTCGCTATGGTGCTTAACATGAGGCTGGGAGAGGAGGAGACGGCATGAGGAAGAAAGGAAGGAAAGAGAGGGAGGCAACTGTCACAGGCTGACAGGAATGAAGGAGGGATGAGAGCGAGTAAACGAGCAAAAAGGTAAAAAGTCACAGTAGTCTTGATGATTCTACACTTCTTCACGCATTCATTAAAATTTGTCGCAGTCAATTTCAACCCAACTATGTCATTGACAGTCAAAATCGACTGAAATTAATATTTGTAATGTTGCTGTTCTGTATATGTGTCATTTGTTTTAACTAATGCAACAATGAACTATTCTAGTTATTGTATTTGAGTAAAGCTAGTTCTGTAGATTTGTCTATACTTTAAAAAAAAGTTCTTAAAAAAACACTAGTGACATAATGTTGGGTTAAATCTAATATAAATCATAAATGTCTTGATACACATAAAAATTACCTGTTTCTGACTCATATTAAAAACACTATTACCATGCCAACAGTGGTAGTCAGAATGTGGATAATATCCAACATCTAAATTGAAAGTAACACACTACTTGACCTCTCTTAAAGCTTATTCCTAAGGTATGCTTATTCCTGAGAAATGGATTTGTGAATGAGTTTGTCTCTCTTAATTTCCCGTGTCTAAAAGGGAAATCTTCAATTCACCAATTTGTAAGAAAATAATTTCTAGGATTTGGGATCTCTCAAATCATTTTACCTTTAATTCAATAAGAGGAGGTGTGGTTTTACGATGCATTTTATGTGTAACACATTATTTGGGCAAATTAACCCTTACACAAACTACTCCTATCCCCCCAACAAAAAAGTAATGATGCATAAGCAACAGTTCATGGAGAAGCAGGCAAATAAAGCCTTAAATACACATGTATAATAACACAACATATCTATTCAGTAGGCTGCATTTGTATGGCAGCCTACATAAATTGAGACAAATTTCCCAGAATCAAGATAATGGATATAATAACAGGAGAGTAGCAAGTACAGCTTTATTATTGGAAGTTAACACAATAAATCTTCTAGTTATCCTGATAATTTAATGGCTGTGGGGGATCTGGGATCTTTCTCACAGTTATAGAGGAAGTTTTACACCTGAAAGATACTTCAGTGAACATGTATAAAAGAAACATTCCTTGCAAGGTCTTTAGCCAAACAAAGTTATAAATATGTAATGAGGAATGAAAATTTGTTTTGCCATTTTGCCAAAACAGTAGTCTAATTATAATATATTGCTTTTCTACATTGGGATGCTACTTCCTCTAGAAAACATACACATTTCATTATTTGAGACACCGTCTGTGTTTTCCCTCTCGAGTAAGGTTTAACTGACACAGAGGTATTCACAATTCAGTATCTCTCCACTTAATTTACTGTAGATGAATATAAATGTTCTCTGCCTGGCTTCAACAATACAGGAACCTTGGAGCACAATAAAGGTGCAGGAGGCAATAGAACGAAGCAAAAGGTGGAAGACTGTGTGTGTGTGTGGGTACAGTTCACATTTCTGAGTGTTTGAGTGTGTAAGTGATGATTTTCCACCTCAGAAATAAATGGAGGACCAAAATAAATATCTATAATAAAGAAGTAAGCAAGCAAGTCAATGAATAAGCAAACTAGCATATATGGATGTGTTTTTTTGCATTAAACAACACTCTTGTTGTGGTGGTGCTGTGTAGAATATTAATGCTTTGCTATGTTTCTTATTCTATTTTATTATTGACAAACCACATATTGAAACTTCCCTAAAAATCAACAAATAATCCACAAGTATGTATAATAAAAGTGCAGTAAATCCCCCATCTGCTTCTTTGAAAAAACTACAAGGTCCGTATATCTCAATTTCCAGTAAAACTTGGCTGCTTTGCACTGTTACACAAATGTGAGTTCTGCGAGTAGAGAGGTGGCTTCACTGAACTGAAAAGACATGCAGAGCCGAGTGGGGCCAAGCTGAAGGCACCGTAAGGCATATGATTGGCAGTAGTAGGTTGGCAGTAGTGGGATTGAGAGAAGGAGGGAGAAAGAGAGAGCGAGTGATGAGAAAAAGCAAAATGTTCCAGTCATAAAACAGCAGGTCTTGACAGCAATGTACATGCTGATTCCCTGAAGCAGATGTTGATTCCGCACAACACTTTCTGTGCAGTGTGATGCTGGATTGCTGCCACCTGGTTTTCCAGGTCAGCTGAGACCTTACTGCAATTCTAGCTGGGAGAGCCCCTGACAATGATATCCTGACCCCCCCCAAGGAAATAGTCTGTATTTCTCATTGAAAAACTCCAGTGGGTGGATGAGGGGGTTTATGCCACAGAGACAAAGTCATCAGGTAATTTGTTATCAATAAGCCATAACCACTGTGCCCCCAGTGACGAGTGATTCATCATTCTCGCAGTCTGAGCAGTTACTTTTGTAGCTGCAGTGCAAACCAGTGAGGAGCAGAAAACTCCCTGTGTTGAAGAAACTTGATCTCCCCAGTTGATCCCGGCTGGATGAACCAGTCCTGAAATGCGTTTTCATTAAACGACTCTGCACTTCACGATTAATGTACAGTGCCAACGTTCAGTGCCAATGGAGGAAGTAATGTGCCCTTTATGTAGTGAGATGGAAAGTTAGGGTAACTTTAAATGTTCCGTGTCCCTTCACAGTAAATGTTTTTTTGACCGTAACATCAATCTTTCCTAAACCATAAGTGTTCTGGTTGCCCAACCATAATCGTACTTGAACCATAGTTTAATGATGCTTCTTTTGCCATAAGGACAGTCATGTCCCCACCTTCAAGCAGTTGTAATTGATATGTTTATAAAAACATTGTGTCAAATGACAATGTGTGATGTAAGAGGTTGCACTCATAGTGATGAATTATCATCTGACTCTGCACTGAGTTTCAGCTCATTGTTTAGCTGTCTGGCCTGCAACTGTACTGTTTTGGTTCACTCTCATTGCTCTCATAGCATTGTTTTCAGCTGCTGCATGCAGCTGTTTTCAGAGAAAAAGCTCTACAAACCCACCGTATGCTACCTGCTCAGCACCAAATGGCAAACAGACACATTGACCAACGAGTTGGTGCACATAGTGGAGCACTAAGCAGCTAAAGAGCCAGATATTTCCCTCAGGAGTTGGTAGAAACAAAAAACAGAGCCAAAACAGTGAATAATGGACTTTCATGTGCCAGCAAACATGTTTGCCATATCAACTTAAAAGGTGAAGATATGTCAATCTTGTGTTCACAACTTGTTTCTGCTGCACCCAAGTGGCAAAATTACAGTTTCATGATTCAGTATAATTCAGTCTAATACAACACCAACATACCAACCACCTCAATAATAAACATAATTTAGAAATAATCACTTACTGACAGTATCAAAAAGAAAAAAAAAAAGAAAAATAAATATATATATATATATATATATATATATATATATATATATATATATATATATATATATATATATATATATAAGCCTTGTAAAAGTAGAATTTATGGAAGAGCTGTCATATTGGATTGCATTAGATTATACAGGTGTACCTAACAAAGTGGCCAGGGAGTGTATATAGTATGGTGTTTGTACTTGCACTGTGCTTTTCAAGCTGGATTGGCAAAAACAGAAAACTCTTTGTATGTTAGTTTCTCTCAGAATGTCAATCTGTGAACTAACTGATTTTTAGATCTCAAACATTTCTCTGGATCAGGAAAAAAGCAGACAGATACAGATTTCTAAAGACTTTGTTTCTATCAAGCAAGGTAAGGCAAGTTTATTTGTATAGCACATTTCAGCAAGGCAATTCAAAGTGCTTTACATAAAACTTTAAGACAAAATGCAAAAGAAACACATTATAAAAGGACATTAAAATATAATTAAAAATAGTTATTAAAGAATTAAGATAATTGAAAATAAAAATAAGCTGATATAGAATAAGGCAGACAAAATATTAGAATAAAAGTTACAGTGCAGTGTAAGAAATGGATAATTATTTGGTTTGATAAAAGGCAGCCACAAACAAAAAAGGCTTCAGCCTTGATTTAAAAGAACTAAGAGTTGCATCAGATCTGCAGTTTTCTGGGGGTTTGTTTCAGATATGTGGAGCATAAAAACTGAACGCTGCTTCTTCATGTTTAGTTTTGACTCACAGGGGACAGAAAGCAGACCAGTCCCAGATGACCTGAGAGGCCTGGATGGTTCATAACATAGCAGAAGATGAGAAATGTATTTTGGCCCATTCAGTGGTTTATATACCAACAGTAGTATTGTGAAATCAATTCTTTGACAGACAGGAAGCCAGTGAAAAGATCTGAGAACTGGAGTGATATGATACACTTTCTTGGTCTTAGTGAGGACTAGAGCAGCAACGTTCTGAATCAACTGCAGCTGTCTGATCGATTTTTTTAGGGAGACCCGTAAAGACACTGTTACAGTAGTCCAGTCTACTGAAGATAAACGCATGGACAAGTTTTTCCAAATCTTGCTGAGACATAAGTCCTTGAATTCTTGATACATTCTTAAGGTGATAACAGGCTGACTGTAATTGTCTTAATGTGGCTCTGGAAATTCAGGTGTGAGTCCATGACTACACTAAGATTTCTGGCTTGGTTTGTGGTTTTCAACATTACCTATTGCAGCTGAGTGCTGACTTTTAATCGTTCCTCCTTGGCTCCAAAAACAATTACTTCAGTTTTGTCTTTGTTTAATTGAAGAAAATTCTGGCACATCAAATCGTTGATTTGTTCAGTGCACTTACTCATTGCTTTTATTGGACCACAGTCCTCCGGTGATATAGTTTTGTAAATTTGTGTGTTGTCTGCATAATTATAGTAAAACTTTTGTTGTTTTCCGTAATCTGAGCCAGTGGGAGTATGTAGATGTTGAATGGAAGAGGCCCCAGAATGGAGTCTTGAGGAACTCCACATGTCATTTTTGTCCACTCAGAAGTGTAATTACCTATAGACACAAAGTAGTCATTTAAGTCCTTTAAGTAGGATTCAAACCAGTTTAATACTGCGCCAGAAAGTCCCAACCAGTTTTCCAGTCGGTCTACTTATATGTTGTGGTCAACTGTGTTGAATGTAGCAGTGACATCAGCACTGAAATTCTGCCAGTCTGTGTTTAAGTGGATGTCACTGAAGACCTTAACAAGAGCAGTCTCAGTGCTGTGGTGTGGTCGAAAGGAACTCAACTCAACGTTCCACAACTCACCTTCATCCTGCTGCTTCATCATATTTACCATCTTCTCTCAGTCCAAGCTCTACTTTATTTTCTGTTCTGCTTTTAAGTACCACAACAACTTCACATCAGCTCCTGCTTATCGACCTGTTTCTTCAATCCTCCAGTGCCCTGATGTCCTGCTTTCCCATCGCACCTTGCTTCATTTTGCTTTCCTTCTGTTCTATCTTAGATCTATTTGCCTCCTCGGTTGCTTCATCCCATCTGGCCTGTGTGTACCAATGTCCTTAACTGTAGACTAGTCTGGCAGAAATGAGACCTAAGACTTTCTTAAGGTTGTTTAATCAGCACTTGTCCACTAAACAGATAACTGCAAACTTCAATTTTTCTAACATGCATTCATCTACTTCAAAGTACATACTACAGCTTACTGATGACTTTAATATATGCATATTCTAGCTTTTTTTAAATAACTACAGTAGATTCAGATTGTTCATTTTCATGACCAAATGGCGCAGGGAGGAGGAGGAAATTGCTTCTTCTCTTTAGCTGCCTGTCTGACAGCTGCTGAGAAAAGCTAAAAATCTTGCTCTCATCCCCAAAATTCTGTATTATTCAATGGCCTGCTGTCATGTCACATTACTGCAGATGTGACAGCAGGCACATTCAGTCAGAAGAGGGTGTGAGCCCACCAAAGGAAGTTGGCAACGCCTTTCAGCAAAAAAATGGCAAAACCACTTCAACTTTTTTTTGATCCTGTCCTTCAGCTTGATTAGATAAGTTCATATGTCATGTCTGGATATGGCAAACTAGTTGGTCATTCATCCTAGAGAACCAGACAAAAGAAGCCCTTACCTATAAAAGCAGCTTGTCATGTTGCTACTTTACAGTACCAGCATCTTTTTCATTCTGACTGAAGCACTGTGTATACGCTTGCAAACAAAACTTACTTTCTTTATAAACACTATCTCAGCATCACATATTCTGAGAGCATAGCCAAGACATTCACAACCTACCTGTCTACTGCAGTGTGTTCTTGCTGTCAGGTACACACTGCAGCCAATGGTAAAGCAACACCCTGCTAAACTAAGATACCGTGCTGACCTGTCAGCTGTAAACAACCTGCTCCTCATCTAAACTAAAGCAATTTAACCACTATAGTGTACAGTGAAAGAAGAACTAAACAGATAATGCAGAATATCTGTAAGATAGTACAAAAATCAGCATGACTACATGATTCACCTGACCTATCAAGAAACACAGATCAACTCTACTGTGTGTTTCTTGTCTTTTCATGGCTTTTTCAATGTGCAAAATGTCTCATTAGCATACCTAAATTTAATACATTCTGCAGCTGTTAGCTCTCCTATGTATTATTATAATATGTAGCAGCTTTTTCATGTGTAAATCAACTCCCAAACTTATATCAAACAATGCAACACTGGCTGAGCAATCAACACTCAATACAATCTGAAAGAGCTGTGTGTGGTGTTGGAATAAATTATCAAGGAGCAGCTGATCGTGCAGACATTTGTGGCTGAATTGCACTGCAAATCACGAGTTAACTGTCACTTGAATTTCAACAAAACTAAGAGTCTACACAGCCATTTCACCAAGGACCTCAAATGTCAACCTCATGGTGGCCCAAGAGGAAAAGTCAGGGGATCATCAATGTCAATACGATCATCCTCCATGACTATCTGCATAAAATTTAATTGAACTGAATTTAATCCATCCAATAGTTGTCGAGATATTTCAGTCAGGGCCACACCACTAGTTTGGCTAAGAACAATACAAAGTTTTGTTTAAGGTCAAGCTGTGATTGGCCAGTTGCGTCACCACAATGCAACACAGAAAAAAAAATGGCAGGGGTCCATTCCAGCCACAATTAATAATAATTGATCTGTCACACCATTAAGCAGTTCAAGACTGGCTCCTTTCATCAGCATCAGCACTGCTGGCTGAAATCTGAGAGAGGTCATCACCCATGAATGGGTAAAGAGAGTAGTTTTATCAAAAGTTATGGTAGGCCTGTCATGACTTGTGTCTGATGGCTGGCTGACTGAGAAGCATTGACCCTTTACAAACACCTCTTACCAGCAGTGAGTGAGAGAACAGAGACAGAAAACCACTGTTACTCTGTATGCATTGCTCATGTGTCTTTTTCTGTATGTTTGCATGCACTTATGTGTGCATGTGTATCTACTATACTAATGTCTTGGTTGTTCTCACATGGCTACACACATACACACACTCTGTCCGACACACCAGCTTAGATCATCTCCTTGACACCCTGATAACGTGTGTGAATCAACACGGGCCAACCATATGTTTTAGCACCTCCTCCTCTGCTGTCTCACACTAAGCTGTATCCCTGACAGATGGACCAGCTGCACTTAGCATGACCATATTATTTTATCATGTTCAGTGTAAACTGCAGAATGACTTTTTGCTCTTTAGGAATAATACAAATGACTCTGAGTAGAATTACATAGACCTGGTGATCTTTATATGTGGATAAACCTCTCTATTCCATACATAACTCTAACTGAATTTTAACAATTATTTTATTTATTCCACATTTTATACACAGTAACAGAAATGTGTTTCTTCTTTGAGAGGAGGGAAGTGCTTGTTGTTTATTAAAGGACTCTCTCACCAGCATGCCACTTTTACAAAATGCTCTTCCTCTGAGCAAAAAATTGATCCAGAAACCAGAAGATTTCCGCCTTGAGGAAGAGTCATCTAATCCAATCTATCAAAGAATGCAGAGATAGAGGGAAAAAATGTGAAAATGTGACTGTTTATGACTTCTAACTCCCTGTATTGCACTGATGTAATGTACTGAATTGAACTGAGCTGAGTCAGGATGTATTGGACTGAATCAGGCCAATTAGATAACCTGCTCTCATTTGAAACACTTTGATTTATACAGAAACAGAAACAGTGTAACATGGTGATATGGATTTGTACAATATTAAACTCAGTAAGTAACTAAAAGAGGTAATACTAAAACAGTACTTAAGTAGTACTTAATTGTATCCTGAATTGTAATGTTTTGTAGCCTTGTAGTAGGAAGGATGAATTGGACAGTGGAAGGTAACTTGCTCTACTTGTTTATGGGTTTTAATCAGGTTTTTTTGGGGAGGAGTGCTCTGAGCGACAAAAAAGTTGAAAAATGTTGATATCTGAGCTCCAATATTGTCAAGAAAAATTCTTACAGAAAGATATTATTACAATAAAAACAACAAGTTTATCGATGTCAGTGTTTGTGGTTAAAAATATGAAGGTAAAATGGTAGCAATATCAATCAGAGACAAAACTCCAGCAATACTTGTAGTATAAAGAACAACTTTATTGTGAGAGCAATACGTTTCTGACCCGGATGAAGGCCACAAGCTTAAAAGCTTTGGTCTCACAATATAGTTGTTCTTTATACTAAGAGTGCTGCTGGATTGCGTATGTGTCAGTGTTTGCAGCTGCCTGTACAGCAGGTGCCGGTACATACAATCATAGCTTATTATGTGGTTGCCAAACAACAGCAAGACGCCTCTCAGTGCCAAAAACACACCAATGTAATCAGGATCAGAACTCATTCTGAGTCCATTGTCCACAATCTGTGTGTGGAAGCATTCAGCATTACTACAGATGTGACAGGTGACTGATCAAAATTCAGTGTGTAATCTGCACATTGTCAATAAACATTGCCAAGCACCCTAACAGAAACTCTGATCATATCTGGACATGATGATCATTTCATTTTCAACACAGTCTTTAGTTGTTTGTTTGTTTCATTGTTCCCTACCTCCAGGATAGATGCCTCTTATTCCATTTGTTCTGGGGAGTCAGGCCTCGTTTTCTGCGGCCCACTGTCACCTCAGCCTCAGACACATCTGGCAGAGAACATCTGGGTGTTTTCATTAGGCCCAGCGTGGCTTGGTCTGGAGAGGAGAGGAGAGGAGAGGAGAGGAGAGGAGAGGAGAGGAGGGGAGAGGAGAGGAGAGGAGAGGAGGGAACAAACAAACACCACAATTATGACTTTAATACTTTATTTTTTGGAAAACAAAGTAAACAATGAATTAATAATGATTATGTTTAACATAAAGTAAATGTATAAAGTATATAGACAGCTGACCTAACACCACCACGGTTCAACATTTATTTGAAAATAGCAGCGTCATACTGTACGTGCTCCTATATGCATAGATATGAGGATGTACAGGAGGTTACGAGAGGCTGTTAAGGCGATAAATCATACATGCTCTCTAAGATACCATCTTATATGCACAATCACACTCTTGCACAGACTAGCTTTGGGGCCATAAATTATACTTGCTCACACGCATCACTGTACTCTCTTAAAATCATTCTCTCTCTCGAAGCACGCTCTCTACCCTCCGTAGTCATATATGTGAGATGGAGAAGTGGTCTGTTTGATAAAAAATACGATTATTTGTAGGAGAGAATTGCAGCGTGCATGTGCAAGTGAGCGTAAATAATGATAGTGTACTGCAAGTGAGAGAGAAAGTAGAATGTATACAATGTAATACACTATTATTCTGTTTTACACATAGCACTATTATCACTCACATATACAGTGCTATCATTCTACAATGTGTGTAAAAGTGATTCATCTTTATAAGGAATCTCATGGTGTGCAGAGATAAGTGTAATCTGTGCAATCGAAAGCAATTCAATACAAAAGAAGTGCAAAAAACATCATCTTTCTAACGTTGAATGGTTGTTGAGACTGTCAGAATGACATTCCATTCAATACAATGGCAATTTCTAAAGCCATAGATTGTGTGTTTTTGTTGGCTGGATTGCATGATATTGCATTATATTGTAAGGTTTGATAACATTTTGTCCCTCAGGCACACTTAAAAAAACACATTAAAGTCTGTGTGAAGGAAAATGAGAGATTTCTTTTTAAACACATTATACATGTTAGAAAATAAATGCTGAAAACATGTGAAAAGACTGTGACCTACAGACGGCTGACAAATTAAAGGAAAAACTGGTACAGGTCTGAATGCTTGACCCCTACAGTGAGGGGATCTGGTGGCTCTGTTATGCTGTGGGGGGCATTTTGCTGGCATGGTTTGGATCCACTTGTCCCCTTAGAGGGAAGGGTCACTGCAAATCAATACAAAGTTGTTCTGAGTGATCACCTTTATCCTATGATGAAACATTTCTATCCTGATGGGAGTGGTCTCTTCCAGGATGACAATGGCCCCCATCCATAGGGAACAAGGGGTCACTGAATGGTTTGATGAGTATGAAAATGATGTGAATAATGTGCTATGACCTTTGCAGTCACCAGATCTCAAACTCAATGGTGGTGATGTGTGAGAGTGCTGTCTAACGCCTGAGACACACTGGATGCCTGAGCAGCGCGTGTGCATCGCGGAACCTCTTGCTTTTCATTTTGGCGCCCATGTTAACAGGTTAGAGCAGTCACACAGCCCACGTGAGACGTGTGTCACGTGAGGCTGCTGCGTTGCGTCATCAAGAGATTCGAGGTCTTGCCTATTTTCTCCATGTGACGCGCGCGGTTCTCAGCAGAAATAGACAGGGAACACGATAGAAAGATAGGACTGCCAGTGGCAGAAGCGTTGCAGCAGACACGCTTCCTGTGTGGATGCTGCAAGTGTACGCAGAAGTTCAGCGACGCACATGCACTGCTGAGGTTCACACATCCAGTGTGTCCCAGGCGTAACACGTCAGTCCGCAATATCCCATAGGTGTTCAACTTGGTTGAGATCTGGTGACTGTGAAGGCCAGAGCATATGAATCACATCATTTTCATACCATACCATATTCAAACCATTCAGTGACCCCTCGTGCCCTGTGAATTGGGCCATTGTCATCCTGGAAGAGACCACTCCCATCAGGATAGAAATGTTTCATCATAGGATAAAGGTGATGACTCAGAACAACTTTGTACTGATTCACAGTGACCCTTCCCTCTAAGGGGACAAGTGGACCCAAACCATGCCAGCAAAATGCCTCCCAAAGCATAACAGAGCCACCAGATCCCCTCATTGTGGGGGTCAAGCCTTCAGACCTGTACCACTTTTTCTTTAATTTGTCACCTGTCTGTATTTACTACTGAATTATGGAGTTAGAGCGTTAAAATGTGTTTCACCATCTCTGTGTTCAGGATTTTTTGGATGGGCTTGAAATGGTGGCTCGACGACATAGAGGGGTTACTAGCATGACCTCCCCCTGCTACTATATAAACACTAGAGTGCACATACTCATAGTTACTATTTTTACACTGGGTAGTTTTACAAACTTTCATTGGACACAACTAGTATTCACTTTGGATAATCCGCTGTGACTGGTGAATGGGGCCTTTTTTGGTCAACGTTAGTGCTCAAGGAGTTATTTTAAATCCAGCTGAGGCATTCATTGATGGGTAGAGCCACCAGCAGCTTCAGCCTCAGCACCGGCTGTGTGGCTGGAAGGTCCCTGGCGAGAGGGAAAGCATTTGCCGGGCAGCACTTCACCAAAAAGCACGGTGTGAGAGGCAATTGCTCCAAGGGTGATGGCCACAATGAAGTCGCCAAGGACTTTTCAGCAAAGAAGTGAGTTACATTAAGTGCACCGAACTCCATTGAAAAAAACAACAATTTAACATAACGATGATTGGTGACAACTTGTTAACTAGTCATTTAAGTTACATTTTTACTGAAACAAATCCACATTTACCTACAAAATATGTGCTGAATTTAACAGCTGCTCATGCACCTACAAACAAGGCCTATTTTAAATTGTGTATTTTTATATGGGACTTTGGTTTGAACGTTGTTAACTCAGAAGCTGTTCAGTTGGGCCGTGCTTTCAGCACCTTCAGTGGACATGCTCCCAGAGTTTCAGAGCAGTAGATTCATTAAAATACAACTCCCTCTCTCACATAAAGCACCAACTCTCACACATAATCCCTTCCTTTCACCACAATCACACATAGCCACATACCTAACACTCCGGTCTCCTTCAGCCCTCCGAACTTCTGCATGGCTTTGATGGCCTTGGTCAGGGCCTCCTTGGTCTGAAGCTGGCCAGTCACCGGGTCAGGGGGTGGGAGGTAGCCGAACTTGCTCAGCCAGTCCTGGAGAGGAGACAGCAGCACAGAGTTCAAGAATCATCCTAGGAATTTCAAAGACTCCAAGTATCCAAACACTGCTGAGAAGATCTGACACCTGTTCATGTTTGCTGTCTGTGGATACTGCGTGGCTAAGCACATACAATTTGTGCATTCAGGTTCTGAGAGCTTTGTGTCTATATGCAACAGTTTGTACACATATTTGTACACATACAAAATGGCACTATTACTGTGAACACAATAAAATCCCAATTGGATTAGTCTGTGCAGTGTTATTTTGGTGCTCATTTTGGCATGAAATTGTGTTTGCCTTAAAACCTGCTCAGACCACCTCTTATCAAAAATGCAGGGCAATTTTGTGGTTTTAGTTGACAGAGTTGCACACAAACAAACTTAAACCAATCCAAATCAAAGCAAAAGTACAAATCACCTTTCACATATGTTAAGTTTTTCTGTTTGTAAATTTGCTACATTTTTTTTTCATCTACTGCAGGCATGCACCAAAACATGATCTGCCTGTTCATTCTACCATTGACAGCATATTTGGAATTGATATTTGGGGTGTTGTGTGTTTTTTATTTTTTTATTTTAGTCTTCCTACTAGCAAAGTATTCAGCCTCTCCTCTACGTTGCACCGAACTGGGCCTTGTTTGCATCAACAACTGTGGTCACCAAAATTGCAAAATGTGCTGGTCACACCACTGTGCAGAGATGTGCAGAGATTTTGCTTGCGTTTGTTCCCTGGTTCAGGAAAAAAGAGCCCACAAAAGTCTGTGATTACTCACAGGAATCTAAAGCATTGTTCATCCACAGGCCTTTTTCATACCAGACATTTTGACTTGTCATAGTAGGGAAAGCGTAGGTGTTACTAATTACATCATCTCTCAATGGGATTTTGTATTTTGAATGGCTGTTCTATATGAACATAAACAGTAGGTTTGTTAAAAAATTAAAAAATAAATAAAAAGGGAGTTTTGTTATGTGTGTGAATAGTATAATTCCTTCTGTTGATAATACTACAGTTAGCAACTGTATGGGGTATTTTATTCACAGAAACTGTGTCAATTTGATAATGAAATCTATTAGTTTCCTGGAGATTTGTTTTCACTTTGAGTCAATTATCATCGGCCCCAATTACAGCCAACTCCACTGTCTTCCTTGTTCTAATTGATTCTAGCTGTTTCTCTTTGTATCTCTCTTTCTCTCTTGCTGCTTTTGCTGTCGTTTGTTCCCTCTGTCCTCCATCTATCTCAGCTACACCCCTCCATAATCTGATAGTCAGTCAGACAACACTGATTTTTAATGGGTTTTTGATCCACACTCATCAGAGATGACGGACACAGATCGATAGCAAGGCACCAATTCTCTATTGACAACACTGGGAAAATTGATAAATTTAAAAAATAAATAAAGAAGTGACTTTAGTTCTTAGAGCTGACTGTTGACTGGTATTTTCACCCTATTGATTGGATTTGCTTAACCAATAGGGACAGTTCACAGAATACAGATGACCTCAAATGTCATCCAGGATGATGAGAAAGAACAACAATTCTTGAGGTTTGAAAATGTAGATATAAGATGCAGAGGGCAACCTGTATCAGTCTGAATAACAACTTAACTGAATAACATTAAGAAAGGTTTATAATTTTAGTTGAAGAAAAATGGACACAAATATTTTTGTAACAACCTGCTTTGACATCGACTGAAGAGGGGCTGTGAAAAAATGTCTGAATATGATTACGTCATTACCAGTTGAGCTGACAACAGTTTATTGGGGGTAAGTATAAATAAATATATAGTATGTGGTTCACTCTGTAACATGTGTGTAATAAGCCAGTTCCAACAACATCAACTCTACATGCGACTACTAGAATGTATCCAAGTAACATTCTGGGGAAACAAAAAGAGGGAATTTCATTCTAAAAAGACTTTGGAAGATATGAATTCGATTTGGCTGACTGAAACTGCTCATCATATTTGCTTCAGCTGAACTCTAGAATGTATTTTGCACAGGACGATACGATACGATACGATACGATATGATACGATACGATACGATACGATACGATACAATACCATATGATACAATACGATATGGATATGATACGTTATTTTCAGCTTACGCTGAAATTAATTTTGCGTCCTTAGGCAAAGGGAATAAGGGCTGTGGATTTTGTAAAGTGTAGTCTAGTCCTGGGGGAATGGTTTCAGGGCCAGTATGGAGAGTAGGAACTTTTGCAGCGAGCAAGACCCGAGTACAATCCACGTACATTATGGCACATCAGTATTGCATTAAGAAAGACTTAAAAAAAACCCAACCTATTCTTTAAGTTCATCTTTATTGTAACCATAGTGTGTGAGCCCTGAATTATATCACATCTTTGCCATCTACACAATAATGACTCCCTGTGTTTATACACACTACCTTATATTTTAATGTCCTAATAAATGCCAGGGAGACAGGCCACTTTTCATTTACTCATAACACTATCTATTGATGATGTGCTTTTAGTTTCAATATCTGAGCCAGGTGGTCGAAACCTGGCTTAAAAAAGGTTGTGGGAGAGCCAAAAAAAGAAATAAAGAAAATATGATGAAAAAATGATGTAATGGTGGAAAAATTGTTAGTAGTAAGAAAAATGTGAATTGTAAAACCTGGAAAGATAAAGAGAAACAGATGATTTAGAAGTCAGAGTCGGCATGTACAGTAGTCCATTGGGATTCTGGGGCAGGTATTGCTGAGCTGGAGGTTCCAGCTAAGCACTTTAAAGTTCAAAAGTCACCTAGTCCACTTTCCAGTGACTGAATGAAATGTTAGCATACTGAATGTTTTGGCAGGATTTACAGGAAAAAAAATATGAGGCAATATTGATCCCTGTTGTAAAATTTCCATGTCAGTTTCTCCTTGTCCACAGGGACGTCAGAACACAGGGTCAGATACAGAATAACGTCCCTGCAGCTGCTATAGATTCTTGCTCAAGGACCAGTTTGCTAACACTTGAGTCGAGTCCCTTTATTAGAAGGACAATTTCACTTTACCACCCCGCTGCTGCTAATTTTTTTTCTTTTTTTTTTTCTGAATATGGACCAGAAAAGAAAAACATCATGAGTGCCGCATGAACTAATAACAGGGTCTGCATATCCATATAAATTACTATGTGCTTCACAAAGATACAAAAAAGGAAAATATAGAAATACTGTATATAAAAGATTATATGCCTTAATGGATCTTTTGACTACAACTAAGCAATTTCTGCACATCAGTTGGTGCTGAAACCACAGAGAGCATCAATCTGAAGCTCTGTCTTTTTCTGTTATAAAGCAGCAAAAAAGCAAAGCAATGTGTAGAACATTTCAAACACTGAGGCAATTCAAAGTGCTTTACATAAGACACCTACAGTATATGCATTAGAGCATTTATAGACATACTGAGGAGGAAAGTAAACATAGAAACAGACAAATAATAAGGGATTCAATGCAGTAACTCTACAGCAGCTTTTAAACTAAAGATGACAAAGATCGCAACATTCTAATAAAAAGACAGAAATTCATATGAAAGACAACTGAAAGGCTGCTTTTAGTATATAAGTATTTACTTGTACTGTATATATTGGTAGCAAACAATACATCAAAAAATGCAGAGGTATGTACAATATATATGTAAGAAACCATATTGCAGCAATCAGCAGCTTGTGTAAACCACTCAGTCACAATGTCTTGGAACAAATGTTCAATAGTAAAATGCATGACGCTAAAGGCAACATTTGATTACACTAAATTCCGAAAGAAAAAAAGGATAAAAGAGAAAGGTAGTGTGAAGAGAGGGCAAACGCCTCGCTCTCCTGCAGAAACAGGAGATGCAGTATATAATGAAAGAACTGGAGCTGCCTGTATGACTCCTATATTACTCTCTCTAAATCTGTGATTAACTGCAGCATGAGGAGGCTGACGCAGATGGCCGAGACTCCCAGTCTTCTTTAATCATGCATTATTAAGACACACAGACACAGACATAACGGCACAAAATTATGTCTAACACTCCACTATTCCCACATTCTTGTACCTCAAATGAGCAGCGTGTATTCAGAAAACACACTCTGCTGAGCCCGCTGCCACTTTAGTGAGCGCTCTGTCTGAACAATCAAATCTCTTTTTGTAGTGTGCTGTCGTGTTTCCCTTGCTGTGCTGTGGTCGTGTAGATTTTTTACATTTCTTGTCCAAGAGTTTTAGAGCAGAACCAAAAAAGAAATGAGTCGACTAACAAGTAAACAACAACCGGCTCACTAACTTAGAGGTTCTTGTGTCACATTTATTCGAGAAATGTGAACAGAGTGTCCTTGGCACATTATCTTTGGTACAATTTATAAAAACTGCCTATTCTTCTTTTCTATCAAATTAAGCAACTTTATTTATGCTCTACACTGTCGCCAGTTAAATGAAGGCAGTAATGCCAATAAAATTCTTTAAAAAAGTAATGCCTCACTTGGTTATCGATCTTATCCTCCAGCTGCCCTTCAGACTGGCAGGTGTGCATTCAGTATGTTTGCATAAAATTATCTCTATATCTCTATATCCCAAGTTGAGTTTAATAAATGTATTTTGGCCCTGATGCCCTGCAGCCGTTTTCATTGGAGGATCTTTTCTGATGAATTAAAGATTAAGAGTCCACAGCCCTGCTAGCGGCTCTGTGAGTCCTTTGAGTCACATGCTAATGTCAGTACGCTAACACGCTGTTGTATTGATGTGTAGTAGGTTAATGTTTACTGTGATCATCCTCTTAGTTTAGCATGTTAGCATGCCAAAATTTGTTAATTAGTACTACACAGAGAGTACTTCTGAGGCTGATGGTCAATCCAATACTTTTAAGGCCAGTTAATGTTAAAATACTTTGTCATTGAATGTAATCTGGACTTTTTCAGAATCTTCCAGTGCTAACTTTCTATCTGGCACTGGGTTTGTTTATTAGAAAGTCATTGTGTTGGGTGTTTGTGGACACAGAGCAAGGTTGTTGTTCTACACTGTCAAGAATCCCAAACT
This sequence comes from Thunnus maccoyii, assembly GCF_910596095.1. NCBI lineage: Eukaryota > Metazoa > Chordata > Actinopteri > Scombriformes > Scombridae > Thunnus > Thunnus maccoyii. Next base: position 11,228,175 of record NC_056551.1, read on the forward strand.
CTGTCATCTATCTAACTGTCAGGACTGCCTACTGTTCAGGAAGGTGACTGTGAGTGAATGCGTGTGAAAGCAAAATAAAGTCAGAATTTAACCCCACAAACCACTTCACTCAGGATAGACACACACAGGAAAAAGGTGAGAGAAGACGAGAGAGAAAAAAGAGGGAAACAAGTAGTTCAAGAGAAGACTGTGGGAGAGACACAGAGAGAGAGACCTCTGATGAGAAGGACTTCTTGAGTCTTAAGATCTACTCATCCTCAAGAGAGCCTTCTGTTGTACAGCCTTGTAAACATCAAACCAAACCACTGACTATGATTTCACACACCACGAGAGAGAGTGTGTAAATGTGCGTCAATGTAAAATAGAAAGAAAGAAAGAAAGAAAAAACACACAAATACACATACAGTACACACATATAAAGGACCTACTGTATCTAAAGATGGATGTATGGTCTTTCAGAATAAGGGTGGATCGCGGGTCAGTGTGTGGAAGGTAGCTTCATCATGGTGTGTTTTTCAGTTTAAATAAAAAATGTGGTGCGGCGTGGGTAGAGTCTGTTCAGAGGCAGACTGGTTTTATAAGTTTCTGTGGGTATTTCACTACTTTTTTCCATTGTAAAATCATTGGCATACAGTTTAACTGACACAAATTTAAGCCGACCACAACTGCTGTTTTCTATGAAGGACAAAACCACCAATTTTATAAGAGCCACTTTGAAGACTTCAAGTGATGGATGGAGACCTTGATGAATTATATATATGTGTGTGTATATATATTTATATATATATATGTACACAGATATGGTCAGCCCACATGCTGGCTGAGGATGTGAGTGTAAGTGATATGTTTTTGTCCATCATCCAGAAAACAAAAAAAGAACTATTGTTTCATACACTGGCATGAGTCCTGCTAAATTGCTGACTGTGTGGGAATGTATATTTGCTATTGCTTTATGCAATCAAACATCAGAAGTAGTGACTTTATATGGATTTCAACAGCAGAGAAGCAATGGAAAATAAACTTTTCATTATTACATGATTATATTCTATAAATAGAATATTAGGGGGGTATAGTGGGTTAAGAAAAGTAACCAATGTGGACAGCATCCACAAATGATGTAAAAACAAAAATGAACGTAGTCTCTAAATAAACAGGAAAGGGTAGCAGGGTACCCAGGGTGATTTTGAATATGAATAAGTATGACGAAGGGTCTATATTATGTGATGAGTTGGCTGCATTGTCCCAAAATCTAGATGTTTTCATGACCTTAAAACTTACAAAGTAAGAGGGAAAAAGAGGAAACCTCCTTAATACATTGTTTTTTATGAAGAGTGATTGTTCTTTGGCATAAGTTTCTACCCGTATAATTAACACATATCCATGTAATTTAATTTATTCCTAGTTTTATCTCTTGCATACATTGACAAGGTCATTTTTATGTCATATAATTTGATTCTGCTACATTTATTTTGCTTTTCTTCCAGTTTTATGCTTATTATCACAGTGCTGGGCTGAATAACGTAATGTGCTACAAAGATAACGCATCTTTCTACCTCAGCCCTCCGTGTATTTCAACATCAGCTCCTTCACACATCCCATCTCTCTATCTCTCCATCCCACACTGACTCAGTGTTGCTCTGGCAGATCTTGACATGAGGTCAGTAAGCGGACATGATTTGAATCGGTCTCCAACAAAACAGAGGCAAAGGGGAAAGAGAAACGAAACAGAGTGTGAAAAAAGGGTAGATTAAATAGATTAGAGCAGCAAGTTAGAGAGAACGGTGATGGAGAGAGATGGAATCACAAAGCTGATTTTGTCAGCTGGTTCCTCTTATCGCTCCCAGGTCAAGGAGTCAAATGGCCATAAGTGAGAGTAGATCTTAGAGATGAACAAAGACAGCGAGTGAGTGTCAGATAAAAAGAGGTGAGAGAGATGGATGTGATGTGGCATGATGTAAAGATAGCAGACACAGGGACAAATTATATACATTGTACTGAGCAGGAGCATTCCCTGCAGTGGGAGTATGTGGAAATTGACTGAATTAATATAACAGCAAAGACATTGAATAAAGTTTGCAAACCAATTAATTATTTTTTTAAAAATCTTTTTAATGTTTATTTGTAGAATCAGCCACTGAATATTAAGGATGTTTGGAACTGTTGTGCAAATCACTCTGCATTCACTGTGCAATGTGTGAATGTGTGATTGTCTGACATTTCTTCTTTTTGTGGGATTTGTATTTGCCTCTTAACGAGACACTTTGATCTCCCACTGTTGTTTTAATTTGGAAATGAAGCAGAACTGAGCAACTTATGCAACAGCAGGGTAAAGATGAAAGAATGTGCAGAGCATAAATGCACACAGCATCAATGTGTTAAACAAAAAAAATGTTTTAAAGCCCCCTCTCCACTCAGAAATGTGTTTTGCTTATTGTTACTTGGGTGTTTGAGCTTCACTGTGCAGAATGATGGATGTGCACAGTTTGACACTTGAAGGATGTTTTTACATTCATCTGCTGAGGGGGGTAAGTTTCTCTGAGCTCACCTTAAATCTCAGTTAAAGGCGTGCACATACAAGTACGATATGTGACAAAAAAGGTCACAAAGTCAAGCTCAGCTCACAAACCCAGCCTTCACCAGCTGATCTCAAAGACAGCCCACATCAGCTGATGGCTCAGCTGATTCCCTTCTATGCATTCAATTGGCAAATCTCATACAGGACGCCCTATTTAAAGCTGCTTCAGTCTGCCTACCTTTACTGCTTCATCTGCAAGCAACCCTCCTCCATCCCAGCTCCTCCTTACATGCTGTGTCTGACTCAAACAATGTCACTTCTGTTGTCATTGTTGCCTGCTCGGCTCTGTACCTGGGGTTTTTGCGGCTGCTCTCCCTGCCTTAGGCTTTTCATGCAAGCACATGGAAGGGCAAGGAGCTCCCAGAACAGAGTCATACTGCCAAATATATTATATACTGCAAATGACAATAAAAGTTTTCTTTTGACTAATGTGGTCCTGACTGAAATAACAAAGTGTCCACTGATAATGACAGTGATTAAGTAACATCATTATATTTCCCATCTCTAGGCATACAGTTCACTGCGCCACTAAGATGGTACATTTTTAATTATACGTTGCTTTTCAATGGGTGGCTATAAAACATCTTGCTACAATATTGTGAGGAGGTACACTCTGTGTTGTGTGATGTTCTACAGCGGAGAGCTAGACTGTATACTTTATACTGTAGACAGCATAGGCTTACTGTGCAAACATACTGCACAAATGCAAAAACCCAGACGACCAAAGTCACAGCTGTACAGCATATAATTGCTTGCTTATCATGCTCTAAAGAAATGTGTTTTTGAGAGGATGGTTGACTACGTTTTTAGTACTTCCATCTTTTGAGCATAGTGTCATCTTCCACAAAAAGAGCAGGTACACTTACTTACACTAAGCCCTGTAAACATATACAGAGTATACCAGCTGAGGACCAGTCTGCCAGAAACAAACTAAGACCTGTTTGATCTGTCGAAGCCTTAAACTTTACAGAAAAGTTTAAGACTTCATGGAGAGGAAGAGTGATTTGGCATGTTTTTCATTTGGGTGAGATGTGTGTGGTACGCTTATCTTGCAGCCATTGCCAACAGTAGAAATGATTGCATACAGTGTACACAGTATGTGTGATATTCTGTATTTATTGTGTACACAATCACACATTTATGAATGACAAGATGATTAAGGGGTTACACTTTATCCTGTGACTCATTTGTGTCATGTCTTATTCCTTTAAGCTGGGTATAAAGTCCTGCCATAGATACCTGTGGTTTAAGTTCTGATTTATACTTGAGCATCAGATTTCCTATATCCTATTTATATCACTACACACATGTATTGTACATGATTATATTCCTCATGGTAAATGTGCTGTGATACAGAGTGACTGAGCTTCACATACTGTATACTCAAAGAACTGAAATTACATTCAGGTAACCTTGGAGCCACATGTAGTTGCCATAGGAACGGTGTAGAACTGCAACAATTAGTCAATTAATCAATTAGTTGATCGACAGAAAGTTAGTCACTAACTATTTAGATATTTGATAAACTGTTTTAGTCATTCTTTAAGAAAAAAAATGTAAAACTCTCTGGTTACAGCTTCTTAAATGGAAATATTTTCTGGTTTCTTTAGTTCTCTATGATATTAAACTGAATATGTTTGGATTGTGGACTGTTGGTCAGGACAAAACAAGATGTTTTAGGTTGCATCTTGGGCTTTGGATGTGGTGACATTTTTTTTTTTTACCCTATTCTGACATTTTAAGGACCAAACGACTAATCAATAAATCAAGAAAACACTTGACAGATTCATCAATAATGAAAATAATCATTACTTGCAGCCCTAATACAGTGTAACCCTTCAACGCAGAAGTATAAATCTGATTTAAGCAGTGTTTGTATTTAAACACCCTGCCGAAGCCTGAACGTGTGTCATCCATGCAATATTAAATGTTTTTTATTACACTCAGGACTCAGACTACTTACTTGTGACATAAATCTGAGCAGTCCCAGAATGATTATCAACAGAGAAAAAAATCTGTGAAAGGAACATCATTCATAGATAAATGATCCTGTGATGTAGGGCTGAGAGTAGACAATATGTTGCTTTAGTGTGAAAAGCCAAAAAGGTTGAGAAACATTAGTTTTAGAGGATATTACCACTTTAGTTATCTAATAGAAACGTTACTGAAACTAATCTAATCATCAGTCCAGGTCTCACCCATTTAAACATCCCCAGAAAATGCAAAGCAACAAGTAAGTCACCGGAGTGTATAACACAATTCTGAAATATTTGATACAGCGCTAAAGCAAACAATAAATCCAGTTTTATCCGCAGTTCTTCATAATAGGAGATGAAAATCAATTCATTCAGTATTTCTCAGGTTTGTCCAGTTATAATTGAATAGTTCACACATACACAAGCCCACACTCTCTATGCTTCTTAGCCTCTCTCTCAATAATCATACAAATTGTCAGTGGGTATTAAAGTGGGTATTACATCACCCAAGGTTTTGTTTGTTCTATTTTGTGCTACATTATCTGTGAAATAAAAATAGTTTTCTCTGAAATCCCATACCCTGGTCACTGCAATCCTATTATACAGTAAGGACGACATCATGTAAACAGCAAAAATAGATATTTCTTGTTTTCTGTTTGATCTTTCTTTCACTCACTCTTTCTTTCTCTACCTGTTTTCTCATTTTCGCTTCTGGTTCTCTCTATGGACTCACACCCTTCTGCCCTGACTGTTTGAGCAATGCTTCATGTATACCGGCACGTATGATGAGAAATAAGAGTGCTACACCCTGTAAAGATGAAAGAATAGAAAGAGAACAGAAAAAGATTGTGGAAAGTGAGACAGAAAGATTGAGCACAGCCTATATACAGCCCTTCAACAGAGCATGCTGTATTTAACTCCACTACATTCCATCGTCCTCCTATTACTGATTAAAGTCATTCCAACATCATACCACACATCCTGTCAGATGGGACAAATTCTCTTCCCAGTTCCCCTACAGGTCAAAGTTCACCTACCATCCCCTCAGCCTCTACATAAAGCTCAATCTGTTTCGTCCTTCCTACTTGTGAGCTCCTCCATCTAACAAAACCTCTCTCTGTTTTTCCTGATGAACAGCTGCTGAGTCCTTTCAACCTCGGCCTTATTGACAAGAAATGAGTTACCGGGAGACGTTTAACCCCCTCGACCTCACTGTCTCTCAAAGTTCAACGAAGTAGCAGTAGCCACTCCAGTGTTTACATTGTTCTTTAATGCCTCAGGGACAAGGGCAGCCCTTCACTCCCTGTCTGTTAAAAGGTTATGAAGCAGTAAGGTGCTAATATAAAGCAGAAAGAAAAGGATTCATATTGAGAAACTGCTTTATATGAAGTTGTGCTGGACAACTGCAGTATTCATTGTGCATTTGTTTAAATGGCTTTTTTTATACTAACAAATAACCCATACAAGCTCTGGACCTGTATTTCTTCTTTTTCTTCACTGTTTCTGTTGGCGCATTGCTACATTTCTTCCTATGTCACTGCCATCAACTGTCAATCAGTGTAATAGTGTGAAACCAGGCAGGACTTAAATCGTGCTGCATGATGCAAACAAAATTGGGGGCCCACTCCTAAAAACAAAAGTGCTCAAAAGTTCAAAAGTGCTACTAGTACCTTTAAGACATGGAATCATCAACAAGTATCCATCAGCCATATACAGTACACTAAATAGGAATGAAAGTAGAAAGTAGAAAGTAAAAACAAGAGTAAAAAGTCTAGAACAAACTGGAGGAAAGGTTTGCTGCTGGTTGAGGAGATACATCAGCAAAACTATACTGTATCATAAGGAGAATCTACTACCATGGTGACAAGTGCAGAAAAAAAGTCAGCTTTATTCTTTTCATTTGCGCCCTTGAGAAAGATAGCGGTGTAACATCCTATCCAAAGAGTATCTGTAGCTAACAGCGTATAAGAGAGCAGAAGCTGCAACTGGTAAAGCTGCACTATTCAGATGATGTTTTGTTCATTGTAACGAATGCAATGATTACAGTCATTGCAAAATATGTCTCAGAAGGTGTATACTCACCTCTCTGTATGTAACCACTTCCTATTAGGACACAAACCAACTCTGGTGCTTATAAATACCTTTTGTTTTTATGATATTTATGTTTATCTTTTACTTACTTTTAAAGTTTCTTATGACAGTATGATAAATGTGGACTCAAATCTGAACACTGTATGTATGGTGTTATTTCAAAATGGCACACAAATACCCAGAGTCTCACACATAAAAGATTGACTTTTCTTTCAAAAACATTCCCTCGTCCACTAAAAAGATGCAGTCTATGAGAAAAAAAAAAAAAAAATCCTGCCCCTTCTATGTCATGTCATCAATCAAAACAAAATCTCTCCTCTCTGCCAAGGAGATTTCTCTAAACCGTCTCTCTCCATAACACCCAGAGAGTGTATGCAATAGCAGCAGCGATGCTATCATTCTCCAAAGCATTCCATTCTATATCACCAGCTTATTCTGAGAAATCGTTTACTTAAAGCATTATGCTGGGATGATATAACAGGTAAGCAATGACAGCTTGTGTGTTTGAGTAAGGAGCTCCTATAAACCGAAACCAATGGCTGACTTTTAAACCAAACACTATTTCCTGAAGAAATGAAGGATTTAGTCTCACCTGTGCAAACAGAGGTGGTGAAAAAAAAACACGATATAAGAAATAGCGAGAGAGAGAAATTGGAGAAATTGCGGGTAAAGTACAAGGATGGTTGCACAGCCTTAGAAACATGTTTGATCACACACAAACGCAAAGAAAAATTGCTGCCAGATTTCCAGGCAGCAAGAAGTGAGAATTAAACTGAGCCTTGATATTATCCTCTTTCTGTGATACATTTCCCTCACCTGTTGTGTCACTTCTCACAAACAAACAGGCTCCGACTAGGGAGCCAGACTGTCTTGTCTTAGAAAGATTAACTAGACTGACTGCCAATTTAAGAGCCAGTGACTGAGAGAGCTTGAGAGCCTGCAGGTGACTGGTCTGATCTACAACAAGGATGAAAACGCTTACATGGCGAAGCGAAGGATTTATCTAAGTGGTGTGAAGATAAACTCTTTCTCAGTGTCTACAAAACTTAAGAGATCATTACAAGAAAGAAAGTCACCCAAATTCTAGTAATTTGCCATGTGCAGCTGAGATTACCACTCCCAAATTTACCATACCTAACTGCATATAAGAAAACAAAGAATTTGGTGTCTTAAAGAACCAGACATGTTGTTCGTCATCTTACAGGGACAGTAAAATAGCAATAACTCTCTAGCTCTACTAGCTATGACCCAGGAACTAGAGGACTGCATTAGGATTGGGGTCCCGCGGGATGTAAATCTCACGGGAGCAGGCAGTTTTAACTTTGCTGCAGGTGGAAGCGGGCGGTCAAAAAGTAAACTGCGGGTCCCGGTACAACGAAATTAGGCTATAGCAGATGGATTGCCACAGAACTTTGTACAGACATTCATGGTTCCCTAATGCCTAATAGCTTTCATGATCCCCTGACTTTTCCTCTAGCGCCACCATGATGGATTACCATGAAATTTGGGACACATATTCATGATCTGCTCAGGATGAATTTCAATCACTCTGTGATCTCTTAACTTTTCATCTAGCGCCATCATTAGGTCAAAATTTTAATTTGCCCAATATTTCATTTTATGAATAAATACCTGAAAAACTAATGACATTCCCATCAGCCTTGACTATACTTTGTGTTTAGTGCTAATTAGCAAAAACCTGCAACATATCAACATGTTAGCATCGTCATTGTGAGCATGTTAGTGTTATGAGGTAAATAATCTTAAGTATCTCAACAAAACTATTGCCCTGGCTTGCAGAATAATTGATAGCGTCCATAGATTTTTAGTTCACATGAGCATAGGCCATCCTTTATTCACATTACCATCAGATAATGATAGTTCTGGGCAAACACCACACATTTAGCTTTTAGCTCCCATTCATAGGCAGTAGGATGCTGTAGTGCCAACAGATATGAGTCACTACTAGAGTGACTCATATCTGTGACCCTGTGACTCTACTCTAAGTCTACTGTGGTCTAATATGGTACTATTTTTATCTACTATATGTTGTGTATTTTTAACCACTACTTCATGTATAATCCCAGCAGTTAGATTGCAATTAGGTTAAGATAGACTGAATGTTTGTGTACCTGGTGTAGCCTACAGCATATAGTGACTCCATTTTCTGAAGTCAATATTCTTGTGCATAGTCTTGAGACTGTGCAAAATTCTTCTCTCATTACTTATATGTTGTCCTTGAGAGCAGCCGGGGCACAAGTTTTTTACTGGGTTGAAATTCACAGCAGTACTTGCAATGCAGATGATAATAAATTACCTAAACTTTAACTTAAAAGCCCTTCTTTCTCTGCGCAGAATGGAGGTCATTTTACTTATGGCCAAGTCTGGAAAAAGGTAAACAACTCACAAATGCCCTTATATCTTTAAGTGTACGGCAAAGGTACAGACTGTGTTTTTATCAGTTAAAATACTAGTGTTTAGAGTCATTTAATCCATCTATAGTGTCAACATCTTCAATCTCAAAATAAAAAAAAGACAAAACAAAACAAGGCTCTTGGATGCCTTGTGCATAGCTGGTTAGTGTGTGTGAAACAGTGTGTTGAGTGAGAATCTGAAACAGTAGTGCCGTGTGTGCACTACACTAACAGCATATGTTGACCCCCTAGGTCACGCTTAATCCGAGATGTTCCTACACTGTGTGCCTCTGTGTGGGTGTGCGACATTCACTTGCAAGTATGATGTCAGAGAGGGTAAGAAGGACATATTTGAATGGAAACTTGGAGAGAGGACTATCATTTCTAATCAAATGGCATGTGTGCTTTAAAGGATAGAGGCCCTGCACAAAGAGAATAAGTGAGGATGGTTGGAGGGACTGCACTGCACAGACTGTAGCTGCAGTCACATCTTTGAACTACTGGACCAATAATATCAGGGCTCTTGCATTCATTCCAAATACAAATAACTATTCCCATGTGTTGTTTTTTTCCCCCATATCAACTTCTATTATTTCGATTCATTAATGTCTATGTTAACAATGGACATTAATGACTATGTGTAATGCAAAAAAAAAAAAAAAAACACCAAGAGCTTTCACCCAACTCTACAGTTCCCCCGAGCTCTACACAGTGTTTCAGCGTCTTTTAGCTTATTGTTCGGGTTTTACAGCCCTCAAACTCCATGTTCATTAGCCATGTTTCTGGCAGCAGCAGTCAACTGTTTCCAAAAAAATAAAAACTTTGATAAACCTATGTGTGTGGCACCCAATGACATAAAAACAACGTAGGGCCCTATGAAATCCGTTTTAATTTTTTCCAGATTGTTTTCTTTTTCCTAAATTCCACGTTTTCCATTTTAATTTTTCTGAATTTTGTGTTTAACGATTTAAACACATTTTATCAACTGAAAGAGTGTCTAATGATGTGGTGGATGAATAAGATTTCAACAATTCAAAAAGAAAGTATTCAAAATTTAATCATACATTGAATGAAATGAATATATATTAGTGAGTTTGTAATGATGCCACACAACACTTAATCAAAGAAAGTGCTTCAATACACAGTACACTCAGACATTAGCATGAAGACATGAAACAGCTATGTAAGCGCTATGGGCTGAAGCACTCTGATCACACTGTGCGCCATAAAAAATAACAATCACAAAATAACATTGGTAAAACAAGGCTTATTGTGAAGAGATCTGAACAGTGATTTTCAGATCCTCCCAAAGTCCAGCTGTAGGGATGGGAATCATTAGGATTTTATCTTTGACCTATCCATACTCTTATTGGCCAGGTTCATACTCGACAACATTTTTTGAATTATTATTTTAAAATCAGAATACATTAAGAACAGGATTAGAATTGATTTATATTTTAAATATAACTAAATAATAACTAAACTATAATAGCGGCAACAGTAAAGTTTACAACAGCAAAGTCACTATATAAACTCAATAATATCTCACTGGAAACAAATCTAAAATGTCAATAAAATAAATAATATTCCTGACATCAAAATACTGAGTGAAGTTTGGAAAGAATGAAGAACACAGGCATCAATCAGTATCAGTCCTTCCTCCTGTACTCTGTCCTCCCTCTGCTGCTGGTTGAGGGAGTGGCTGGTTTGGGAGGGGGGCTGCCGTCTCAGCCAGTAGCTAAGTTTACAGGAATTTGCCAAATTTTCAGATTTGTGGTAAACTAAGCTGAACGGCTAGGCTACATACAGACAGCTTTATTTGAGCTTGTTCATAACAATTAGCTACGGACAAAGCAGTTGAAAATACCACTTTTCTACATGTTTATGCTTGTTGAACAGGTGTTCTGATAAATGATGCTTATTGGGTTTTTACTCACAAAGCTTTTATTGCACTTTAAGTAACGAGCATGTTGTCGACTCGAGTAAAACTTTATCTTTCACATCACCTGGTTCACTGTGTGCACCACGGTGTGTGTGTGTGTGTGTGTGTGTGTGTGTGGAGCTGAGCCCTGCCCTCAGTCAAACTCTGACACAGACAGCAGAAGACAGAAGTATTGTGCCTGTAAATGCCTGTAAATGACACCAAAACATGGTAGAGACAGCTTAGGTGCATCCACGTTTTGGCAAATTCCTCAATATTGTGCGTTTTACAGTTGATTCCATTTTTATTATCAAATTCCATGATTCTGTCCATGTTTTACACAATGTGGAACTCATAGGGCCCTAAAACAATGTTAGCAGGAAGCTAATCATTGATGTGAAGCACCTAGTGACCTAAAATAGCAGAACATTTTCTCAGGAGTTGGTGGATGCAAACCAGAGCTAGAAGGAGGAATATTGAGCAGACGGACTGAATATTTGATTACATTCATCATGTGGCCAGGAACACAACTCCACAAGAATGCTAATGTAGCTCTGTGTCTGCTGGATGTGTAAATAGGCGACTATTTGCTATATTTGTCACAATGTGTTGTGTCAAATAAAGCTATGTGTTTTTCAGATCTTTACGGAGTTCTTCTGCCAAGAAAATCAATTACTGCAGCTTTAACCATTGTGTACATTCAGCATTTCTCTTTATTTTTAATACTTCCACTCCACTTATTTTGCTTTCTACCTGTTGTACTGACACTGCACCCCCTCCCCCACCCCCACCCATGTCTGAAGGCTCAAACTCAGTGAACCGTGAGATGGAGTAGGATGCGTGAAGGTGAGAAGGAGCGACAGACGATTTAAACCTCACCCTCCATCCATTGTCTTGGGGAATATACATAGGGCCAAAAACTGAAGCAAGATGGATGAGCTCTCTGTCTTGGTCAGGGCACGATGGGAATATTCGCTATGCAGTTTTATTGCTTCAGAAAAAAAAGACTGGATACAAAAAAAAGAGTGGATACAACAGACTCCACACCTGAAATGGCAATTTTTCAACAGGTGTTGGAAGACAGGAGATAAGACAGATATGAATAAAATACCCCTGGTTTATCCTTATCGTTCTGTTTCATCCTCTTTTTTTTTTAAATCCACCTAGTTTCTGCAGGTCACAGACCCAAGAGCCATGCTCCCTCTTCTTCACTCTGGCCAAGATCAAAGGTTTCCAAGGCTACAAACAATCTATAAACCAAAAGTGATGACATGCAGTTGTATGAACACTTTGTCTCTCTCAGATAGTTGCTAAACTGTCCAATTTATTTCCTTTCTTTGCATATTGTGTTCATAGTTTGTGGTAGCAAAGATAGATTGCATATTATACTGCTAATTGCTTATTATTATATTGCATCATTTATACAATAAATAGGACTTGCTACTGTTATTCTTATGATTGTTTGTTGTTTAAGTTCTAACATGTATTCTAACGGTAAAAAATAACACTAGCCCTTATTTAATTTACTGTAGCAAAAATCAATACTGTTACAGATGTAATATCGACTGTAGCCAGGTATTTAAGCTGGAGTGCAGGACTTTTACATATAAATGAACATCCGTTACATTCAAGCCCTTGCCAAACGAGTTCACACAATGCTGATTAAGCCTATCACCACCAGGTAAATCTCTCTGTATTTCACAGTATACCGGAGTTTTTGATGTAGTGTCTGTGGCGATATTCCTGTGCTGGCACACCGGTAGTGATGCGTTTTATATCAACCATCAGTGACTGGTTTACCAGAGCTGAAGTGTGCCCATAGAGCATGTACACCAGAGGCTTCCGCCAGCCAAGCCAGCCAGCTTCAGGTTTTGCCCTCCACTAACTTGACAGATGAAATAAATCCTGCCCTGTTTGTATGTTTTCTTGGCCGTTTTTTTGTCTGTTTGTGGTGTCTGGATTTAGATCTTTTTTAAATCATTCTGTTGTCTCTTTCTGTTTCTAAGAAGCTTGTTTAACCCTTGGAGCTTCAGTTCACGGCAGTAACTAACTGTTACTCAGAGTTTTTAATTGTCCAGCGGTTGTTTGTTGGCGTGTGACGCTGCAACAGGAAGTTTGAAAGCGGCTAGCTGAGATTAGCATGCTGGCCAGTGTTTTGGTTTAACCAGTGACCATGTTAACTGGTGACTTTCAGCTGAATGTGTTGTGGTTGTCATGGTGATGGCAGCTGTTGAAAACACAAACAGAACATGTACCTGTCCTCCTAAAAGTCTAAAATTATAATATGTTCAACACAATATATATTCGTCTGGTCCTTTTTATGTAAATGAAATGGTGTCCCCAACATTCACATTTCTTCACTTATTTTTCTGAAATCACTCTTTTTAAATAGCTTGCTTGAGAGGAAACGCTGAATCTCATTGCAGTATCACACTGTTGGTCAGTTGAAAGTTAATCAGATGGAAGACTGGTCAAACCTGGTCAATACTGGCTGTTTGACCACACAGTTTACACAATATTTAGCCACAAACTCTACTTTTAGTGTGTGCACAATAACAAAGCAGGTTAATCAGTTGAATATGGGCCACTTTCCAATTGAGGATAATGGTATGAAATTACAAGATAGACTATAGCTGCACTGACAATTTACAAGCCTAATGCCCAACCAGTTACTTTCTCCTGATGCTGGGACTGGTAACTATTATTTACTCTCGCTGCAAGAAGGGGGAGACAAAAGTTCCACACTGCAGGTTAAAGTAGCAGAGGGTTAATATGGTTGTATGCAGTGAAAAACAGATCTCCTATGATGGATCTGTCACACATTGTATCACTGTGGCTTACAATTCAACTTTTCATACCAAAACTAAGGTATTTTGGACACAAATTGAGGAGACTTTAGAAAAACACGCATAGGCATAATTTAATGTTTAAAAATGTGTTTTGAACAAAAGGCTGCTGTATCTATTTGGTTTAATATAATATATAAGAATTATATGCTGCTACACATAAGCTTGACAGTTTATACACCTCTGTTATGTGAGGTTAGTACACTTCTAATATGTAATGTAAACAGGCAGAGTGACATATTATTGAACCTTCAGCTGCCATATTACGGAAAGTGCCATTAGTAAACAACTGTAGGCAGAGTTCACATAAAGCATTTGATATCCGTCATCCCCTGAAAAGTGATGAAACCACCTATATTAAATTGTGGTGTTGTGGGCAAAACTTGAAATGCTTTGAAGCCGTCTGTTCCATTAAATTCACCTGCTAAAGTTATTGAATTCTAAACTTTTTTTTGGAAGAGTAGGTCACATTATTCCTGTGAACTGCACTCTGTCAATCTATGACACTCCTCAACACATAGATCCTATTGGAATACACCGGGAAATTGTCAGTTTCTGACGTCTGAAAAGGTAATGGGAGTGCTGCCTTGGCAACACATTCAACCCCACATATAATTGGAGCAGGCAACAAAAAGTGTTAATGCCTGTCTAGACACTATCAGTTCTTTTTACACCTTTCCATCATTCCTGTGTTAGATAAAGTGAGTGTCTCTCTCTTGATGTCTCACAGATCCATTTGAGGAAGGTGTGTGACTGATGTGCTAGATTAAAATAGAATAAGAAACACTTTTAAAAGCACTGATAATTGCTGATGACAAGGGAGTGGTCCGCCATCCACTCATCCACCCATCCATCCATCCATCTATCCATCCATCCAAGATATTATTGTCACAGGGGTTATAGTGATACATTTTGTCCCTGCTGATTGTAGAGCATTGAATTGTATTTTTTTACACAAAGCCATTCTATTATACAGGAGGTCATCAAGTCGTCCAGTTTCAATAGCTTTCAAAAGCATATTCCTAAAATGTAAAATATAAGGACCTAAAAACGTTTCTTTTGTAAGACATTTTGGTAAAGCTCTTTCACTCCACTATTTCTGTCAGTAAGAAGAGTCAGATATGCAAAAGCCCTTTGTTTAAATCTCTACCTCTGATGCATTTGCATTTGACATGATCACACATACTGATTCTGATTTGCCAAACTTAAAATCTGAAATTCGTCTTACTTTTATTTCCGAGAAAAGTGTCACCAGAGCACATGCTGCTCTTGAAAAGTCATGCTGGCTTCCACATCTGATATAGTATTATAAATAACTGATGTTACTTCTGGATTCCATTTGCTCAAGAAATAAAAGATGGCATGGTGAGGTGGTGGTGGTAATATGAAATGCAGGAAATGTGGCAACAGCGAAGCAATTTGCAAGTAGATAAAAAAAGAAATAGTTTGATATGGAAAGGAAATAAGGAAAGAAAGGAAAGAAAAGGAATACAAAGAAGTGACACAATCTGTGGGCCACAGATTGAGGGCAGGGCAAGGCCAAGCCGGTAGTTCCGGGGCCTGAAATGTGAAGCCAGTACAAAGTGCTTTAAACCTGCATTCTCTCTAATGACCATCAGGGGGCGACTCCACTGACTCCAAAAAGAAGTCCAACTGTATGGAAGTCTTTGAGAAAATAACTCTATTTCTCGGTTGATTTATTACCTCAGTAAACACTTCTCAGTTTATGGTCTCAGTTGCTAGTTTAAAGTCTTCTTCTATACAGCATAATGTCCATTTAATTTAAATTTGATAAACCAGGGTATGCTTTAGGGCGTGGTGGTACTTTGTGATTGACAAGCCGCTACTACGGCAACAACATTGGTTAGGTAACTTAACAATGGTGTAACCCTAGATTCACAGAGTATAGGCGTAGCAGTAGCCGTTGCTATTTCAGTGTGTTTTCAGTTCATGAAAGTTAACTGTTAACTGAAAGTTTTTCCATTAAGTACATTTTGTTTTAATAGTTTTAAGCCTGTTTTTCACGAGTGAAAATTAGCATCAGCATTAACATTATCACAGTTAACCATAGATTGTAAATGCACCAGGCTAACCAAACTAGCAGCTAGCAGCTAGTGTTAGGGTCAGCTCCACTCTCTCGTCCAAATATGGTCACTTTTAATGACTTCTGGCAAACTTGAGGCTTCAAAACCAGTGTCACAGTGGCTAGGTCCATTTTTTTTTTACAGTCAATGGGCAAGGCACCTCTGCCTCTAAAAGAGACAAACACAATAGAGGAATTATGGGTAACTGACTGCAGTGTCAGGCATTCATTCAAAAACGGATATAAATCTGGCCTCATTTCAACACTTTCTTCATTTCACATAAACTTTAAATCCATTTATAATGTGCATGATAATAATCACACTTAGAGACCAAAGCACTTGCAAGTTTCAACACAGACTTGACTTCATACGTTTTTTGACTTTTTATTCAGGGATGAAATTGGGCTGGGATGTGGTAAGAATCACACCTTTTAAAGGAGGCAGTCAGCATCCATGCAGAGCTCAGCAATCTTCCCAAGACTGAGATATTTGATTCAATTTGGATTATCTTCAAACTGTATAGTAAGAGTTCAAATAACGTTCATCAACATTATCTTCTTTTCCATTTGTTCATAGGTAAGAACTACATTTTAAGGATGCTCAAGCGTACACCAGTTTCAATTAGCATAAATATCCATGCCATGGTATATGTAAGCAGTGTTGTTTAAACCTATTTTACATTATGAAAGAACAAGACAGTCTTTAATATGAATGCCAAACTGGAGCCAAAGTTGAGTAAATAAGTTAAGTTTGACTCAGTTTACTTTATTAACAATACTCCTCATCTTCCAGTATAATATAATAAACTCACGTGAAAAAGGGCATGTAAAGTGTAAAAGAAGTGGGCAAGTGAGCCAAATTCCACTCAGAGGCTCCACAGTTTGGACTGCTTCATGCAAACACTTTGAGCGCCTCATCATTTTTTCACCATTTTGTAGTCTAGTTGTTGTGCAGTGCGATAAATTCAATCCACAGAGCAACTGGAGTTCAAACCCATCAATACAACCACTACGAATACGCATCATCCATTTCTACTGCGTTGACCTTCTCCTGTCCTCTCTTGGCTGCAAGACATATAAAATTTTAAATCAAACCATTTCTTTATTCATCAGTTCATTTCCTTGTGTAGTTTCCAGCTGATGCAGCATTAACGGCGAGGGGATGTCTTTCCACAGTTTGTGCTTATCTGCAGCTTTAATGCCACTGCTTAAACTACTTTTTTTTCCCAAAAACTTCAAATGATATGATCGCTATCTCTGAAGCAACATTCTTAGTTATTTATTTATTTTATTTAAGGGATATCCTGTTGCAGAGGCAGTGGTCTGGTTTTTGTCTCTTTTGGATATTTCAGGTTTATTGCTATCTACATGATACTAATATCTGCTGCTATTATTTTAGTTTACCAGGGTGTTTACTGAAGCTGACTGCAAATTGTTCAGCACACTCTTAGAATTGCAGATTAAGTACAGAGTTTTGCTCATAAGAGGGGGTCTGCATATATTTTGGTGTTTTATCATTTTTCCCTTTTTACTTTCGGTGTCATGTAAATGCATGAGGACCATGTCTGTTATTCTGCCATTGAGCTATTATTTATATCAGTAAAAATGTGCATAGTGACCAAACTTCATGAAAATTTTTTTTTTAAATTATCTCCCATGTAGGTGCGCTTCAACACTTTCAATTGATTATTTTCTGAATTCATAGTCCCAGTGATGTGTTTGCTGGAACACAAAGCGTAAAAGTAATGCAAGTTGGGAAGATACTTTCACTAATTGCGCTTACCCACATGAAGCAAACAGTCCATTGGGGTGAATGTGCCGATTGTAAGAGGAGTAAACACACACACACACACACACACACACACACACACACACACACACACACTTACAGCATGTGCTTTCACTGGCCATAATGCTCTCGAAGTCCAAATTTGATTAATTGCCATCATTATCTCATAAAATGTAGGCATCAGAGATGATACATATAAGCTCTTATATCCCTTTACAAGTGGACACCAGAGAGCAAATGATCACTAACAGCACCGCAGGAATCTGCACTGCCTGTGCCTTCCTGTAAACGAAATGGAAAACAGAGGAGGGATGCAATCATCTGTGTGTGTGTGCTGCTGCAACATCATGAGACCAGCTACTCACCCACTGAAAAATAGATTTTATATAACTTATACTGTAAATTAATTATTGATAATGTGATATGAGACTAGATGTTCTACCATTTTGGTAACCCTAGTTCTCTCACTTATCCTAAACTGACTGTGTGTATTGAAGTAGCCTGGGCACATTTGGAAAGTTTTGTAACCAGATAATGTTACAAATAAGCAATTCATGCAAGATTTAACAGCTCATAGTATCACTTTTGCAGTTTCATGCACTCTATTCTATTGTAAGAGTTGCATTTAATAAAATCTAATAGTTAACATAACTGTATTTCAGCTGATATGATTTCATTTCATCTTTGTTGGCTTTCTGAGCTAAGAGACTAAATTGGACAAGGAGCTGTTGATGTGGTAGATATTGATACTGCTATCATGTTCCTGAGGGGGGTTTAAAAACAGATGGTTTCCTGGGTGGGAAGGATCAGCCAAGTGCTTTCTTGCTTATTTCTTGGCTCAGCCCTCATGCAGATTCTCACTTGAGAGAAGCTTGTGGCCGGTTAACCTCTTTATCTCGTGTACAACAGTACATGTTGCAGTTTGTCCTTGGTGCAAGTGCAGGTCATGAGAAACAACACATTAATGGTGCACACAAACTGAGTGGCTTTTCTGACAATGACAGCTTGGTTTCCTCCTGTGAATGTTAGCTGGAAATGTTGGTTTCCAGGGATAAGAGGGAATCCACCACATTCACAGCTGTGATGTTGATTAACAGGGGAAGAGGTGAGAGGTTTTTACATAAGTCAATCCTCAGCTCAAGTGTTTAAAGTGTGCTGAGCCGTGTGTTTTTTTTTCAGTGCGCTGCATCGCCAAGTTGGCAACCTCACATCTGGAGGGCAGTAGGGTTGTATCATCTTACAAATTGACAAACTGTACCAGACTTCATATACAGTACAATCAGTAGAGCACCCTGTGGTGCAGCAGGGCTGGCTGCTGCTTTATGTGGCATCTTGTTCTGATACCACATAAAAGACCACATGAAATCTGTCTTTCCTCAAGCGGTGAAGAGCATTCTTTCTTCTCCTTTTTCTGTCGTATATTCCTTCTCACCAAATGATGGGTTTAGTCGTATAATATCCTTGGGATAGAACAGAAAATCAAGAGCCATGCAAGCTGGAACATTCAAAGGCTCATATTGAATGAGTATAAAGCACATGGCAGAGAGTTAAAACAAACATAGAAGGAAACGATGAATAAGCAGGAGCACCAAAACACTAGGAGCCAAGGCTGGCACCATAATCACTGTTCATCAGTGTTTGAATATTTATCTTCCTCTTCACCAAGAAAATATTTTTTTCAGAAAACCATGATGAAGACTCTTGGTTAAAGATGCTGCATTCATATTATTTTACTATTTTCTTTGCATGGCTTTAAGGCTGCAACTAACAATTATTTTAAAGGGGACATTATGCTTTTTCTGGTTTTCTGTTATTGACAGTATATACTGTTAATGTCTGAAATCTATGTTAAACATGGTAAAAGTTCTAAAACTTGAGGTTAACGCATGTAGAAATGCTTCCTACAAGTCAAAAGTCCAGGTTTTAACCTGCTCTGAACGCTGCGTTTGCAACATTGCAACATTTTTTTCTACCTTGCTGACAAGCTGACGAGCTGATAGATCGTCACTTATGCCCATAAATGGAAGTCTGCCAAGGGACAGCTTCTGGAAGCTGACCAATCAGAACAGAGTGGGCTCATAGGGAGGGGGGCCTTAAAGAGACAGATGTTAAAATGGCCTGTTTCAGACAGAGACTGAACTGAGGGGCTGCATAAAAGGCCAGTACAAGATAAATATGAGCTTTTTGAACTATAAATCATGCAAAGATATTCCAGTAGAGCCCCTGTTTATAAATATAGACCTGGAAATATAGATAATCTGTTCCCTTTAATAAGTGATAAGTCTTAGATAAATTAGTCCAGTGTTTGGTCTGTAAAATGTCACCTTTTCCCAGATGTCTTCAAACTGCTTGTTTTATTGGAACAAAAAACCCAAATATATAAAATTTACAATGACATAAATTCATTTCCACACTACACTGTCATACAGGCAGTGGACTGAAGTGATAAAGACAGACAAGGAGTGACATACAATAATAGTCATCTGCTGGATTGAAAACCACTATGCAGCAAGCAGATGGCACACACCCCAGCCTGCTGAAGCACTCAATCACCTCATTAGACAAGTACTTCCATCTAATGTGCTTATAATGGAACACATGGCTGTCTTGTTGTAAGGATACATTCTGCTAGATGTGCTTGCTTTAACACCCAGTTTCCACTCAGAGCCAAATGTCAATGTTTAATTACATATATCTAACTCTCGGATATAATTCAAATATAATTCAATTTAGTGGACCCACGTGAAGCAACCAAGTGTGCGTGTGTCTGCTTGAGAGCAAGAGTGTGACAGCGAGGATTAAAATGCGGCTGGTAAGTGAATCATTTAATCCCTGGCTTAGAGACAGCTGGTTCTACAGAGAGCTGAGACACAACTCCTGTCTGTTGACTGAGGCAGTGGAGGAGAGAAGAAGAGAGAGAGAGACAGATAGCGAAGGAGAAGGAGGGAGAGATCTAAAAAGAAAAGGTACCTCTCTCTCCTTGATCCTCAACGCTAAGTGACCTAGACACATCTGGTTAATGGAGGCTGCCATTTGTTCAATCCTGTTAAATATGGAGCAGTGAAAGAGGGAAGGATGGAGGGATTGAGAGAGAGTTGGTAATGAAAGGAATTGATCTAAAAGGCTGCAGTGCTGGATGTAACTGAGAGAGACACCGATGTAATGTAATGACTCTCAAGCTGTGCACACAGGGCAGAGTGACCTAGTGGTTACAGACAACGTCTTGTGACATAAAGAGCTGCACAACACTGCATGTATCCTTTGACACATATCGGTTCTGCTGAACATTTTACCGGTTTTAAACTCTACTTCCATGTAGTAGTCATACTCATATCATACCCATACGTACTCATGTAAATGGACTGCACTTACATAACGTTTTCATGGTGAGCAGGATAAACTGCTTCCCAGCGCCTTTCCTTTACTCACAGTCACACACTAATGGCGGAAGAGCTGCTAGCTTGTTCTGCAATTTGGTGTTCAGCTTCATACTCAAGGACATTTTGACCTTGCACCTGAGCAACAGCTGCCCACAGCCACCCCTGTCACCAGCTTTAAGAGTTTATATCCACCCTTCACTGATGTTTCTGATGTCAGTGGAAGGATGAGGAACTACAAGGAGATCGGTCGTCCCCTCTTCATCTGAGGTTGTCACTACAGCTGAACTTGTTCAACGCATTAGCCTTTCTGAGTTGTGGAAAAAAAAAAATCTGAATATTTTTCTTTTTTTAAAAAAAAAAAGTATGAGCTAGAATCCAGTGATGAAATGCAACAAAGAGAAAGACAAGCTTGTCTAGGCAGTGCCATGTGGCAGCGCTATCAACATTATCAAGCATAAATGCCATCTAGCTCATAAAGCGCCATTGCATTACATTCAGTGTGTTGATGCCAGGTATAAATGCTACCAAATGTGTATTGTAAACAACTGTTTTGTAAACTGCCATAAAGTACTTCATAATGCAGGCCAAGACCACTGCCACATGTTTCCACAAGGCAGTGGTTTAAATTTAGTCTGATTTTATTGGGAAATCTGATGTCTGGACTTTTTCCACTTTTACAATTTACATTCAGTAACACAAACCCTAAGATGTGGTACATGTAGATTTCTAATTATAACTTTCAAAACCACATTTCCATGAATTCCGTTTGTTTCTGTAGCAAATAGGATGTCCCTCTTTGCCCTCCGTGACGTCACTAGCTTTTTAGTGGTGGATACACAATACTGTGAAGTAATTTAAAAAGAAAAAGCACGGTCACCATAGTGAAAAGAATAGATATCTGTATTACTTGCAAAATTAAATTCTCCATGTATATTATTTCAATGCAACATTAAGTAGCAATTGAAGTAGAGTTCAGTGTTTTTATGTCTGAGCTGCTATGAGTGGGTTTATGAATTGTTCTTTTGGTCCCATCGAAATGTAGAGACCTGCACTAACACTGCAAAGTTGTTTTTCCACAGCTGTCAGAGTGTTGTGGAGGAATTTTGGACAAAATTATCCACCAAATGGCATATTTTATATTAGCTCCAGAGGGGATTCACACAGTAAAAAATAAGTCAGCCCAGGTTTAAAGATAAACAAACTGATGGCTATTGGAGCCAATTAGGACATGCCCCTATAACTGGAGTTTATTTTAACAGGCAGAAGGTTCAGTGGCTCCACTAAGGGGAAAAAGCCCCCCAAACCCTCTTTGAAGTTCGTCTCTCGGTGGGCGGTAATGTGGCATGGCAACCACCCAAAGCCCACAAACACAAGGATTGAATAACGCCTGCCCAGTGTCCCTGCTGTGTTATATATCCCATATGCCACAATAAAGAAGAAATATGCAAAGTCACACACACCTACAGATATGCATGCAAACGCACGTACACATGCATACTCACACACGCGCACTTGATTGCATGACAGATCTGCTCAACGGTCCCATATGCAACCCTCTCCCAGAAATAATCCTTAACTTTTAAGTGGGTGTCTGAGAGGGTGGATTTCTGATTTCAGTATGCAAGAAGTTTAATGTGTGACAGTCAAAATAAATCCTTTGAATTAAGACAGATGTGTTTCTTTTCTAGTTTATAGGTTTATTGGCTCATTTTGCATGTGAAGTTATGAGAGACGGTTTCTCTGTCGGCCTCAAGTTCAAACAAGCTGTAAGAATATATATGGGTGTATTTATGGATCTTTATAGGCCAGGGGGGTTTAGCTAAGGGGCCAGTGAATGACAACACACACTGAGAACTGGTGGCAACTGGTCTTAGACATACAGACACACACACACACTATCCAGACCTTTTCCAATGCTGGATTTGCTTCACCATTAAAAAAAACATAAAATATTAAGAACAAATGGTAAATGGACTGCACTTATATAGCACCATTCTA
This sequence comes from Thunnus maccoyii, assembly GCF_910596095.1. NCBI lineage: Eukaryota > Metazoa > Chordata > Actinopteri > Scombriformes > Scombridae > Thunnus > Thunnus maccoyii. Next base: position 11,251,248 of record NC_056551.1, read on the forward strand.
GTCTTTCGACCACTCAAAGCGCTTTTTTACACTACAAGCCACATTTACCCATTCACACACACACTCACACACTGATGGTGGCAAGCTACCATGCAGGGTGCTGGCGCAGCCATCGGGAGCAATTTGGGGTTCAGTATCTTGCCCAAGAACAATTCGACATGTGGGATGGAGGAGCCGGGAATCGAACCACAAATCTTCCGTTTAGTGGACGACGTGCTCCATCCGCTCTACCTCCTGAGTCACAGCTGTCCACAGCAAATAAGATGTGCATCAAATTAGTGAAAGTTCATGTTGCTATGGGTACCGATGAGAAGTTATAATGTGAACCTGAAAGTCAGTAAAGCAAGGCAATGAACAGTGGTTTACACTGGTTTAGATATAGTTTATGTGAGGTAGCGCTTAGAATAACAAGTATAACTTAAAGCATTTCAATTCTGCAAAACAGCAACTAACAATTTATTAATGATTAATCTGTTAATTGCTTTCTTATTTTCTCGAATAATAGAGATTAAGCCTATAAAATGTGCAAGAATGGTAAAAACTGACAATCACTGTTTCCCAAAGCTCGAGGTGACATCCTCAAATATCTTGTTTTGTCCCGTCCAGCAGTCCATAATCCAAAGATATTCAGTTTACTATCATTGAAGACTAAATACACCAAAAAGTGTTCACATTTGAGAAGCTAGAATCAGATAATTAAGTCATTTTTTAAATTACTCAAAATAATTACTTATAAAAATAGTTGGCAATTAATTTTCTGTTGATCGACTAAGAGTTCCATAACTAACTTCTTCCCCATTTTTCTCAACAGTGAAACTGGCACCATAACTATATGACGACATAACACCAGCCTCCTGTTGATGCTGGAATGTGATTGCATGCACATCATGGGGGTCAGCATATTTGGGATCGAAGTTTAATGTAGTACTTCTTGGGTTCTCAAATTCTGTTGAACCTTGCTCAGTTAAGTTCAACTTTGACCACAAAGTCAGGTCGAAACTAGCTGAGTACGCATCTACAGTACGTTCACACAGCTGCTCAGGAGAGCGTGGCCCCACTTTCCAGTGAAACTACTGACTTTGCTTTGTGCAATGTCGCACTTTTGCCTTTGGTGTGAATGCAGGGACATATTCCCATGAGGCAAGGTTTTGCCATTCTGGAAAGTTACAATGGCAGCAATAATTTGCTGATCCGTCCCAAAGCTTGCCTGGCAAACAGTAGAATTAGCACAATCCTACATGGTGCATGCCACTAAGTTAACTACCTGAAATGTGCACTTGCATGCATTTGATTAGCAAATGCAGCACGCTGCCCAGTGATGGTGAACAGACAAAAGTTACATTTTTAGCCAGACAATGTTGAGCTTTTTCGCTTGAAGTCTGTTTCAGGCTGCACTCAGAGATATTGTCGCTCTGAATGCAGCCTTACAGGGTGCATCCGTGTATGCCGTCTGTCTATGAGCATATGTGTGATACCTCATGTGTGCTAGTCTGACAACAAAAGCAAAACACCTCCTCACCTGTCAGACAAACTTCTCATCCCTTCAAGGCTTCAAACTTTAGTTGGTTCATTTTCACACGCAAGCTGTTTCACCCTCTAGCACACAAAAACTTCATCACATGCTATAATGTAGCTTTCCCCCAAAATGTCATCAAACAAAGAAAAGAAGTCAGGTTTTTATTTAGAAACCCCCAAAGCTCTGCTGCGGCTGTGAAAAGTACAACACAAACTACTAGGTGATGAGCAGTTATTGTGACACCACTGAGGGGTTATCTGAGAAAAGAGGAACCGTACCAGAAGGGAAGAACAGGTGGGATGCTGGTGTGTATGTGTGTGTGCGTGTTACACCTGCAGTAAGACATGAGCTGTCTCGATATGTGCAGTTTCATTAGCAAGAGAAACTGAGAGGAGCTGGACCTACAGCAATAAAACCGCTGCAAAGAAATGACAGCCCTGCTGTGGATCAGCTGATTCCTTCACAACCAGACACAGAAACCTGCAGTAGTGAGTTCATACCACAAGAAAGTCTAACTTCAAGACTGAAGAATGGACAGTTGAACATGACAAAATGAGGTGCAGAGGGAGTTTGCTTGCTTTGTTATCTGATACAGCTGTAGTCTGGGAAATGGGGTCAAAGTTCAAACTTCAGCAATACATCTGGTCAGGGAATGAAACAGGGTGTTATGAGCCACACATAGCCACACCTCTAGACTGACACAGGTGGCTTGTCCATGTGTGTACGAGCAGGCATGTGTATGAACCAGTTTATATTGTGGCCTATCTGTTACCCTTCTACATCTCCATTCCAATGCATCTCTCTCTACGTGTTGAATGTCATGGGAGCGGTGTGTGTGTGTGTGTGTTTTCAACTCACCTCCTGTGGATAAAGCTGTGATGCTATATGGTAATACGATGCTTGTCTTACAGAGTACAGCCCAGCTGCATAGCTAAGTGTGAAACTGTATACTCAGAGAATTTTAGACAGTAGTCGGCGTGAGATCCAAGCGGAGCTCATGTTACACTCATGACAGCCAGAGTATGGTAGGAAATAGAGATGGGGAAAAAATCTTTTCTGTTTTCATAATTGTTGTTTGCACAGGTGGTACACAGGAAGGAAACAGAAAACAATACTGGAGGATACAATATACCAACGGAGATTTAACTTTATGCAGCACCTGTCCTGGTTAAATCAAAGTTCTGGCACTATTTGATATTTCACAGTCATAGCAAAATCACTGCTTCAGGAACCAACATGCAGGTGCTGCTCGATTCTACATATTAAACATCAAATCAAATCTTTATTGTCTATATTTATATGCGCAGAGAACAGTCAGTTGCACTGTACAATGAAATTCTTACTTTGCGTTTCCTTCCAGTCGCCAATTAAATATAAAACCATGAAAATTTAAACTATAAGCACAATACATACAAACAAATACAAAATTAGATACCAAACATCTACTTATACCCTGTATTGATTGAGTCCAGTATTAAAAACATAACCAGAAATCCCCCAAAAACAATCATAATAAAGTACTGCAAAAATATAGAGCTGTATTACTTATACATACAAGAATACATAATAACATTGGCTTCTTAATAATTCATTATCTTGTGGGGAGGTCCCCTCTGATTCTTGTCAGTTGTGGGAAGGCCGCTAAGTGATAGGACGATGGAGGATGCTAAAGATGGCATAATAAAACTGGTTGCCATAGTAAAAGGCTGCCACATTACAATAATCAACAAATATCAAATTAACCAAAGCAAATGAGTGACAACAAAAACAACTAAACATCCAACCAACCAATCAACAATCACAAGAGAGTACACACTGTACTTGCATACATGCATAAGCAAGTACATAAACATGTATGCATAGAAACTACAGAACAGTTTGCTGTTGTCACCTCAGGCAGAAACTCCTTATCTATCCAAATCTGCTTGACATCAGCTTGGGAAAAAAGTAAAGATTTAAGACTAAAGCCTGTGTTCAAGGAACAAAAATAGAGAAAGCCAGATAAAGAATAGAGAGAGCCCCACAGTCCCAGAATATAATGAGTATGTTTTGTATCCTGCTGACAAAATCAGATAAGACCACTAGATAAGAGTTCGGAGAAACATAGAAGTCTAAGAAGTATAGCTTAGTTTGTGGAGCTACTGGGTTTTCGTCTACCTCAGCAGTACTTCAAACAATGGAACAGTTTTAAGTAAGCACAGTTACAAAGAGTACTTGGTTGGTTCTGCAAAGTGATGTAAAAATGCACCTTCATTCTAATTTCACATTCAATAGAAATGCATTAAAACTGCAAAGCATTAATCCCTTTGATTTAAGGTACATCTCAAGTCTCTTAATGCTTCAACGGTTCCCTCACTTGCATCTTAGTCCCTCCCGCTGAAGATGCATGGAGAGACACAAAGAAACCATTCGAGGAGAGAAGAGATGAGTAAATATGTTTTTAGAGAAATGAAATGTCCTTTCCTCTGAAGCTTCACGTGAAGTGACGTCCGTTTCTGATGACGGCGGCAGCTGATCACAGCTGGATCCGCTGTCAGTCGGCTTTAACAGTTGAAGAGACTTCTGATGGAGTTTGTGTCTGCACACATGTGCGCTGTGTTATTACTAATAAAGGCGCAGTTATCACTGTCAGAGCAGCTGTTTTCTCTCTGTAGCCTGTTACCTGTTTAACAAATGCCTGCACATGAATAAAAACCTGCATTCTGTATTTATACTGTGTTCTGTGTCCTGATCAGAGACACGAGTCATTTCTACTTTATATTATTTATTATTACACTTTATATTATTAATTAATTATTTGCATCTGTATTTATTGATATTCTCACTGTGAATCCATTGTTTAAAAACCCAGAATGTGATAAGGGTGTCTTTTGAACACTGGAAATTATTTATTAGACTAAATATTTCAGGGAAAATGGAAATGATGTAACTCATATCAAACCCTCAGGAATTTTCAGCCTCACCTGTGACTGAATGGAAATGAGGATAAATGATGTAAAATATAAATGTGTTTAAAAAGTCTTTCTTGCCAGACAGACTCTCCTTGACTTTAATTTATTCATAATAAAATTTAATGGGGGAAATAACAGATCATGAACAGACCATCTTTCTAATAAATGAAGAAAGATGTTTATGGTTCTTTTGTTGATCAGAAAAACAATTAAAAGATGTTTAACTAGACGGTGAATCAGAAAACAAATAAAATATAAAACTTGGGAGTGATACACTTGAGTTTATCTGTCTCCACTCCAGTATGAAACTGCGGTGATGCTGTGAGGGTCCTCAGAGGTCCCTCCTCACTCCTCAGATCAGAAATAAGAGCTTTGAGAGGGCCTTCAAAATGGCTGACCAGAACAACTTCCGGTTCAAGGCGAGGATCGAGGAGCGAAGAAAGGTCAGAGATTTGAGATGCACCAATAGACAAGAGCTTCTAGCACACACAGAAACACAGGGTTCATAATGGCGTCTTTGATGTTGAAATGACTGATTAAGCAATTAGTTGACTGAGGGAAAACTAACATTTTAAATAATCAGTCATTTGTAGAAGATTATCATCAAAAATGCCCAGCATTTATAGAATCCAATCAATGAAAGCATTTCCATCCTCTCTTTATCTTAGATCATTAAAAAAAAATCTTTGAGGTTTTTAGGCTTCAGGAATGCACAATGACCATTTGTCATTTTTTTTTTTTTTGATAAATCATAGAATGAACATTTAATCATTTAAATTGGATGAAAAATAAATAGATTTAATTGATGATGGAACAATCATTAGTTTGCAGCCCTAGTTGTCTTTGATTGAGTTAGATCTGGTCAGTCAGTGTGATCAAATAGCTACTGCTTACCGTAGCTTTGTGATCCCGCATTCACAAAGCTGCCTGCAAAGTCTACCCATCAAAATCAACATACATCTTTTTTCGGCTAATGAATATGAAAAAATGTAAAATCTGTAAAATCACAAATAGTTTCTGTCAGGGTTCACTCAAAAAGCGTGTGTCTCACTGAGTGTAGCTTCAGTTCTATGCCCATATTAATAAAAGTGAGCGTCAAAGCAACCATGGATTACAGACATGCTGTCAGAACTGAGGATTTGTTTTGCACCTCTAAGTTAAATAAATGTCAGCATCTGAAATAAAATCAATACACAGTCACAGCGTCTGTTAAATGTTCAGACAGTGAACTACAGCATCTATTTCTGTATATAATATGTGACCGTAAGATTTAGTTTCAATTAACAAGGCTGCGATTCTATAACAAAAAACCCTTTTGCTTTGACCACATTCATAATAACATGATGAAATCACATGAATTAACTTCCATTATCATCTAAAAACACAGTAAAAGCCTACTTGAAACTTGTGGATAAGGTTTCACATCAGTGTATCATCAACAATGTACATATTCAACAGAGAAAGAAGTGTGTTCTGCTTTGACACTTGCTCGAGGCCTCTCTGCTTGGCATCGACAACTCCTCAAACTCCAGGTGGAAATGTGTAACGTCAATGTTAGTTGTATTGCTGAAATATTTCATCCTTTCATGACCCAGTTTGCATAAAGTATGGCTCTTATCCAGCTCTCTTTCTCCCTCCAATTCGTAAAAATCTGAAATGTGTCAATTTGAATTGATGAAAAATCCAAGAAAACAGCTCAGTCTCAGCCAGAAAGAAACAGCTGTAGACTCTTTTCTGGAATTGGCTTTCATTTAAAGAACAAATACATTCAAAAACTCATCAGTGTGAGAAATAGGAAACAACAGCTGCAGCGTCAGTCTGTGTGTGAACGAATAGGTTTTGTCAAAGTGACAACAAAAAAATGAACAATTAAGTGTTAAATTATCTAGATAGTTAATATCATTAGCTGAATCAAACTGTATTCATTACACATATTCACATCCTTTATCATGCACAGGGTGACGTCTTTGTCAGTAAGGGTAAAGAATAAAGTCCTTGGAAGAGCTGCTTATCGGGATGAGTTAATTAAACTTGGCTAAACTAAACAAGATCAAGAAGTAGAATGGATGTCCCTTATTAATATTACATCCATCACCATCAGTTAATAACCTTGTTAGAATCCCGCGTCCTCCCACAAAACATGACTTTATCATGGTGTATTAAAATAAACCGACAGACTGAGGTGAGTTGTTGGCCGTTAAGCTGGCAGCCGGTGCTTGGGGAGCTCTTTGAATTCACATTGACGAGTTTTCTGCACCGATGCACCAATCGATCAAGACAGAATCACAAGGATTCAGGAATCAGTTTTTTCCATGAAAAATATGAAACTTTGAGGAGTGCTACTGCGTTCCCCGTGTGTGAGACCTGACCTAGACCCCAAGGCGGGAAGGATCCAAATCCATCTAATCGGGTTGTGTGCAGTGCATGTACATTGCAGTGGGTCTCGTACAGTATGTGGTAATATGTCTAATACCTGAATGGATACTATCAGCTCTGATCATGTGGTGCATAATAATCACCATGGAGATAAAGTTTTTTGACCTGAGATGGAGTGTTAACTGTAAACTGCAGGGAAAATGACATGTCTTGCTTTTCTTTTCAACTACCAGTGTTCTTTAATTGGTGCAGTATCACGCTGTTACCGGTGTTGGTGTCTCTCTACAGTATTTGGGTCTGTTCAGGTAGACCAAATTTTTGAGGTCTAGGTCAGGTCTAGTTATCCTCAGGTCCCTTTCGGATCATGTGGGGTTTTTTTTCTTTTGAAAATGAATGAATATACATTATATACAATATACATATACAGATTCAGATTGGGTCCAAAATCCAGGACCTGTGAACACCTCTCGTCCAGGCTCAAGCTCATAAGGAGACTCTTAGATGGCTTCCAGTTTTGCTGTCTTTATTCCAATGTAATAATCAGTTTATTAATAACTGATCAAGGTCAAACAGGAATTTCTTTTGATTATGCTCAGTGTATCTTTATATGCAAGTAGTGTATATACTGGCTACCTGCACCAAACAACTTCTGTCATGATCCTGAACTTTGAGGTCATTTCTAGGTAATTCAAGTATAGTTTACAGTATTTGGAAAAACAGCCTGATCATTAAATTACTTGTTCCTTTTGTGAAGGATATGTAATTAGTTTAATTGCCACTTAGGGAGAGGCCTGCTGAGAAATAACCCTTTTTTGTTTGTCTGCCATGGGCTGCAGAGAGAAAAAAAATCTGCAAATACCTAATTTGCCAATGAATAATTGCTGAACTAATAGGCAAACACCCAATGTCTCCCAAATGTGCAATCTGTCTCTGTCTGTCTCTCTCTTTCTTTATTTCACTTAAGACATACAGTACAAACGTGCCCTAATTTTGAGAGCATACACTGAAAGTTAACTCCAAAGCAAGCATCAAATGCTCCCTCAGAGACTGTTTTGCATTTCCTTTGCTTACTCCTTTTTTGGGGGGGTGGAGGGGGGTTGGGAGCTGTCCTTCAGTTTGGCAAGAAATAAACTAGCGGCCAGAAGTGCCCATCACTCCTGTATGATGAAAATCAGTATGCCTCTTGCTCCGTAGAGCAACAGCCTTTTTCTTTATCCTCACACACATACAAACACGCATACATACTGCATTTATTACAATTCTGTCAGTTTCAAAGGGCAAACTTCAGAGGAGCTTAGTTGATACTTTGGGGTTTCCTCCAGTTCAGTTGGTGGGTCTCTGGATTATTTTAACTTTAACATGCAAGCAGCAGAACTCTAGAAACCACCATAATTACAAGATCGAGTCAGTCCTTTGAATAGCATTGGCAACCAAAACCTTGATCTAGTATATGACTGAAAGGGGGTGGGATGCCTGGTTAAAATAGGACGACCACATGGAGTTGATTTGGGGTTTGCTGCGTGGGGAGCCTGGGAGTGAAGCAGCTTGCTTCCAACCCACACTCACAGTAAGTCATGAAACCGGTAAGAGTCAATGGGATACTGGAAGAATCATATGCCACCAAAGAAAGTTACCCCTGCTTCACAGTTTTGTCCATTACAACTGTAAACTCACTTAACCTGGCATTAGGTTAAGCCTGTGCAAACAAGATGAAAACTCTGTATATACAAATAAAAATGTGTGTATACATCATTCTGTTTTATAAATCTCACTCAAGGTCAAACTGGGCACATGTGCACAGGCCTGATGTAATAGCACCTATAATCTGACATGCCATGCCATCACTGGCGGAAATAATGTATTTTCATTGTCATCATCAACTGTCGTCAACGTCATCAAATGTTGGAAAGGTAATGAGTTGAGTGTACCACATCCCTAAGAATGAACTTTATAATGTGCCTTTAACTAGCACAGTTTAAATGAATAGGTGAATAGTAATATGCCTAAACAGTGAAACTGACTGACTAATAGCCTCAAAGAATTACTTTGAATATTAGATGCCATCTTTCAAATAATTTTTCAACTGTGCATACATATGACCTGAAGTATGCCTGTACAAATTGTGATGCCATGCTCTTCTTCTATTAATACTATTTTGTGTGCAGAACATGGCGTATGCATGTTTTTTGTGGATATGCACTGTCTTCATCTGGTTTCTGTCCTTTACCAAAAATATTACCTTTGCCCCATGACTGCTAATGAATCTTTGAGGCAACGTCTCTCCTACTCATACTATTATACTTTAAAGTTGAAAGTAAATAAAGTTTAGTACCTTAAAGTAAAGAGTATATGGCCAAAGGTCTCTTATTTTACAATTCTTTTCTATTCACAAATCAACATGAGGATCAGCTACAGTAAATTTAAGTTCTGGTTTCATGCTGTCAAATTTTATATTGAGATAAATATGTTGTCATTGACGGAAGGCATCAGACAGAAGTCTTGCAGCTTCCACACATTAGTCCCACACCGTCATGCTACAGTGAAACCAATGAGGTGTCTTGAGACCCTTATTGAATTGGTTTCCAAGGAAATCATAAACTCCTCAGTAATGCTGACAATATCCTAAAAAAAAAAAAAAACTTGCAAGTCTCTGGAGAACTTTTACACTCAACAATTCTGAGGTGACAGATTGGATAGAGAGCAGATTGAAGGACTGATTTCCCTCTTCCTGAGAAGCTGAGAATGTGCTATATATTACATGCTGGACATTCACTCTCTGTCAATCTTTTTGGAGAAATATACTCTCTCTAACATTCGAGTTCTTTCCCACATGACATTGTTCCTGAAATAATTTCCTCGCCCTGAATATGAGTCCCATGGTGCGTTTCTACAGACAGAAGGTCACACTGCTTGATGGAAGTGGGACAGCAGTGCTAAAAGTATCCTAATGATCCAGGCTGAGAGTGTAATAACAGATTTACATGGAAACTAGCATCCGGAGTGCTTTTCTTGTTTGGTTTAATATCCCTTCATAACTCCTCACCCGCTTAGCTGTTGCATACAACCAAATGATCAATAAATATCTCACTTGTAGAATATCCAACGGACTGAAGAAATGAGAAATATTTCTTTTTTTTATGTTTTCCATTTCTTGGTGGAATAATCCTCTTCCTCTTTATTCAACATATATCTTCTTCTCTTGACCCTTAGTATTTCAGTGCAGCTCCACCCCCTTGACTGTCACCATATCCAGTTTTCTCTTTGAGTTCCCTCTCTCTCTAGGCCCCTGGGTATAATCAGAAAAACCATGATGTGCTGATAGAAGAAAGCCTCCTACGTGAGGAGCAGGAGGAAGATTGAAGGAGAGAGACTGAGAGAGTGAGGGGACTGAATATAATGCTGGTGAAATGTATACAAATTTGAGGGAAACGCAGTGCTAATGAGGGCGGTGGTACTGTTGGCAGCCAAGCTGGCTGTATGAGAAACGGGGCTTGGGAATGAAATGATTTCCCTATTATTCCCTTCTGAACAAAAACTGAATTATTAAAATGAACATTTTCCATCTTGCGCTCCAGCTTCACACTCAAGATTTCTGAACTATTCACCCATTGTTAGACTAATGGTACATGAGGAAAATTAGTTGGGATCCAAAGTTTGAAGATCAGATTTAAATTTGGCGCTGAAAGCTCTTAGGTTTGGTTTAGAAGTTAAACCAGTTTTATTTACATGTTTGTTTTTCAGGGACTTTGTTTCAAATCATTATGATTCTATAAGGAGGAATTGAGGTCAGATGGTGAAGAAATTTAACAGCAAAATGAGAGTGAGAAATGGACTGATGGTGGTTTTCCTCATAGGCACACACACTTGCATAGTTTTAAGATTTTAGGGTCCTTACTCAAATGCGTAATGTCCATGTTTCTTTAATGAATAAATCTCTACAGGTGGCTGAATGTACCGCAATTTAGCTATTTTATCAACTGCTAATCTGGTCAGCTCACTCTTGCTTATCAAAAGGGAAAGCCCTGTGTGCTCAGGTAAATGGCTCCTTTGGGAGGTTTGGCAGTTTTGTTTCAGTTGAGAAAGTACTCCTCACAAGGAACATAATATGATGAGTAGAAAACATAGAGCGTATTACATTTCAGTTGTTATGAGTCAGTTCCCTCAAGTGCTGAAATTGCAAATTGGCGCTCTGCAGTGATATATCAAGCTGGAGAGCAGCAAAGCTATAAAATGAATACCTCTGATCTGTGCTTGAGTGTATGGTCCAGTTATTTAACTGAGGACACATAACATACATAAGATTCACAACCATAACTAAATGCCAAGTGATGGAGCATCACAGCAATGAAGTGTAATGGGACTGGATAGTATAGGATAGGAATGGATAGGATAGGATAAGATAGGAAATGATAGGATAGGATAGGACAGGATAGGACAGGATAGGATAGGATAGGATAGGACAAGATAGGACAGGATAGGAAAGGATAGGATAGGATAGGATAGGATAGGATAGGATAGGACAAGACAGGATAGGATAGGATAGGACAGGATAGGACAGGATAGGATAAGGACAGGATAGGACAAGATAGGATAGGATTGGATAAGATAGGATAGGACAGGACAGGACAGGATAGGATAGGATAGGATAGGATAGGACAGGATAGGAAAGGATGGGATAGGATCAATGATACAGATCAGAGGACTGTTTTATGGTTAGATGGCAGTCTTTTTGTTTAAAGTCCTGAGTGAATAGCAGTTTTAAGACTCATGCTGACAAACACACCACCATTACAAGCATGGACACACACACACACACACACACACACACACACACACACACACACACACACACACACACACACACACACACACAAACACACACATCAACTGTAGGGAAAGAATTATGTATACAATCATCTGATCATATCTGTACTTTACAGCTCTTCCAGTGGTGCAGAATGATGCTCTCTGTGTGTCCTCTCGCTCCCTGCTGCACCTCAGTGACAAGAAATCAGTCATTGGCCAACTACTCTTCAATGGAGCTGTTCACATTAATACTCTTTCTCTCGCTGTCTTTCATTATGAACTAGGAGCTGAAGTTAGATATGTTGTCTAGGTCTTGTCTTCAGGATCAGTGATCAAACATGAGAATCTCTGTTTTTACAACAAATAAAGCAAAAACGAATAACTGAGAACAGCATACTCTTGAGTTAACTTTTTTTTAACTTAATAAGGTGTATCCTCCTCAAAATCGACATATCAATGATACAGAGTTACCATCATCTTCTGGTCAAAATGCTTCAAGGAGATTTGCTACCTCAGCTTGCTGGTATGGTAATATTTGCAGTGGCGTGATCACTTACTTTAGTAACAGAGTTAAAACTATGAACTTTGCTATCTGAAGCAGGCCCTTGGAGGTTCAAGAGCTTCTACAAAAAGAATTTATTTCTGTGCCTTCTCTAAAGGACAGAGAAAAGAATCCATATCTGACCCCCCCCCCCAAAAAAAAAAATATAAGACCTATTCTGACCTGCAGGAACTGTCCAAAGATCCTTTCACATGCTTACTCATAAGAACTGGTCAAGCTGTGTGACTGGTTCAAAACGATAAACTTGAAAGGCACTTTCATGTCTTTGTGGTTTCTTGGCACAGGAAGATCCTACATTTTACTTTTTAGGGTGGACCTTAAGAGTACAGCAAGTTACTTCTCAGTTGCTCCTTTTTCAAAGTATGTGGACAAAGTGATATATACACTGTGGTGGGAATGGATGTCATTTTTGTCCTATAAACTCTGACGGAAGCAGTGTATTAAGCCATATTTTGGTGAAACAATGATTGTTTGTGTCTTACTTAATATACCAAGGGAGAGCAGAGAAATGGAATATGCTAAAAGGGTGGTTTGAACAATTTCTATGGCAATTTCTATTTCTATTTCTTATATCATTATTTCTATAGTGAAAATGTGTCACCACAGCTGCTCTTCTTCTAGAAGAAGGAAACTACAAACAGAATACGGTCACCATGCCAGCCTACAGAGTGTGAGTGCTTGATACTCAAAAGATTTTGGTTTGGGTATTACTTCAAGATTACAGAGTCTGATATTCAAAAGAGTATCACACTCTAAGAGTGTGGAGTTGTCAAACTGGAAAAATACTTTTAAATATAGATGTACCAAAGATTCAATATTTTTTGTGCATTGGCACAGATTCTAAAGTCATTCACATCGGGGCTTCTAGCAAATTAATGCTCAGACTTTATTTAGGAGTTTGACAGCCAAAGTGTCAAGTGAAATTATTGTTTGAAAGGGTTTCTCATCAAAAATAAGCAGGGAAAAGAGTAAAAATTGAGGCAATGATAACTTTTACTGCATGAACTGTCTTACCTCCACCAAGAAGAATACTAAGTGCAAGTCCACAGAACAAATATGGACATTTTCAGGTCGGTACCCATCAGTGGACTGGCAGTTTCTTTGCATTTACTGGCACATGAAGTGGGGCAAGGCATCTCAGACATCACAAAAAGAGTAATGGCTCTCAGATACAGGCTGTGCGGAGGCTGCAGTGCAGTACCACTTTGGACTGAGCGTATCACACAACTCTATCTAGAAACGCAGAAAGCTTCTATCTTGAGTAGCATTTTCTCTACCATGGTAAATGGAGGAAAATCGCTGCTGTTACCACAGCTTTTTATCTGGTGACATCGCTGTGTTTGTAGTGTCATGGTTCACCTAATGAAAAGAAAAAAGAAAAAAAAAGGGCCAAAACCACAAAAGGATTGTGCGGATTTTGCGGCTGCTAAACCTGTGCAAGAGACAAAAAGATAGCGTGTAATTCACAATGCACCTGCAAAGGGTGAAATGCACCGCAAACTGTGCTGCCAAGCAAATAGCGTCATGGTGCACCTGTGCCATTTGCATGTATGTAAATTAGGTCATATTCATACATTTGGTGCAAAATTGGCCCCTTTCTATGCAAATTAGCCTCATTGCAAAAACAGTCTTACTAACAAAGACCAGCGATAATTGCCACTCGCAATTAGGGTGGAGTTGTTAGTGTCTTCAGAAAGTTGGTGTTAACTGCGTGCACACTCACTCTTCACTCACTCTCTCTCTTCAAATCTTCAAGCTTGTGAGGCTTGAATGATATTGAATTGATATTCAATGATATTAAAGGCAAAATCTACTAGTCAGACATGGGGGGATCAAGTGGGTTTGCGGGCTTATCTCGGATTTAAAAATAAAAATAACAGCGCTGACAAAGGTCAGGATTCATCCATACAGTAAGGGGCTGCTTTATACAAAGGATTCCACCATATAAACTTGGAACGTGTGTCTAACAGTTGACTTGTAGGTGTGAAGCAAAACACAGATTGTTAATTACAAGAATATCCTGACCATATGTCACGCATCCATCTGTGGTGGTTTTCAAAACACACTCCAAACACAACTTGCTGATATTTGAATAATTCATTACACCAAAAAGGGGTTATGAACGTTGACAAAAGCGGTTCCATAATTCCTTTTAAACCCAAAAGTGTGATGGGCAGCCATATACATTGGGACATCCTGGCACTGCACAAGCGGACCTGACTGCTGTCTCAAGAGAATTTGATAAGCAAAATAAGCGACGCAGACTGGTCTTTGGTAAGCTCAAGGAACACTAAAGTAAGTCAGTTTTTTAACCATCATATTACTGTCATAGTCATTTTCTATGGTGTGGCTCTTGTGTCGGTTACTTTTAATTTCATTGCGCTTGTCTCAAGTGTGTGGGTGCGTGGATGGCTCTGCACACACTGCTTGTCTCTGTGTGTATAAGATATTTATCTCCTGAGTGCTGACTCGTGATGATAATGAATGTGATGTTGATTTAGACTTGCTGCAGGATGCGTTTGGTTGTGGAGTGGATGTTTGTTGTTCGATATTGTTTCATCTGTACATTTATGTGTAAATAGGCTTGGCCTGTTGTGCGTGTTCATCATGTACTGTATGTAGATGTGGCGATATGTGGTGTCGGGCTAAAAAAGCGTTCTGTAACGTTACTCAATACTCATAAATTAGTAATATAGGCCTATGTCTGTTTCAGTGCATAGGCAGTGCCCCCCACCCCCTTCCTCGTGCCTTGAAATTATGCCTCCCCCCCCTTGTTCAGATGTATTCCGTGGTCCATGCATTCAACGACACCTGAACAACGTTATTGTAAGATTTGTTACACGTTTAAGACCTACCTGAGCCATATTAATAGCTGTATTTTGATGTAAATCTCAGTAGATTATGTTATAGATGCAAAATACTAGAGAAGTACAAATACATGAAAATTTGTTTGTGATTGTAGAGAGCGCTAGTGTGTGTGCATCTCTGTTAATTAAAGACACGCAATTTGAGGCTTTTGTGCTCTCTGCAGTTTTCATTATGGACCAATCTGTGTGCTGAAATGTGGAGAAAAGCTTGAAATACTGGAAACAGCTCCGTTTACTCGTACTCGCTTACTAACCAGATGCAAAATGAGGGCAAATTGCATTCAGCTGCAAAACTTTATGGGCGTGTTTGTGTCGGCATATCATTTGCGCAAAATCTTTTCTGAATAGGACCTCAAAACGGGGAAGATTGCGGGTGCAAATGCTGCGTAATTCACTGTGCTAATAGCGGGCACAATCGATTCTTTGTCTCTTTGTGGATTTGGCCCTATGTGTAGTCCTCTATGTTTTTGCAAGTTACTATAGCTTCAATCAGTAAAATACCTATTTTTTGTGTACCCAGTATGTCAGCACATCAAAGCTGTAAATGAATGACGTGAAGGCAATTAATAAGAAAGGTATTAATGTTCGATAACAACGATTGCCCTAAATGTTTAGGGAACAGACAGACGCTGACACACTGATTGTCAGTCACAGGTCCGACTGTGCAAAAAAACAGATTTTCTCATTTTCACTTAATGACAGTCCTCAGTGTTTTCAATCTGCTTTGCAACTGGAGCACCATCATTTCCCTTTGTCTATTTTTCAACCGATGATCTGACTGACTGGTTTAAATTTATGTGTACGCTATGAGAAAGAAGGAAAGAAAGAAGGAAAGAAAGAAAGAAAGAAAGAAAGAAGTGACAGATAGTATACCAAAGATGAATAAGTTTTAACTCAGAAGAAAAAAAAAACTAGACAAGAAGTTGAAGTCCAAGGTTAGGAGGGCTATTCTGTTAATGTAATAGCCCGTTTCAATGTTTTGGTTGTTTTTGGCCAGAACTACACAGCACAGAATAAGCCTGTACAAGTCCTGATGAACACCCTGTCAGTCGTGGCCAAACTGACCTTTTGGAAAACCAGAAAAACATTGATGCGGAGCTAAGTGCAACAGACCGTGTCCTGATGTCAGAGCTGTTGGCATTCACCTCAGCACTGATTCACAGTATTTCACACAGATAGAAAATGTGGATACCGTAAGATTACTGGGCATAATGTGTGTGCTGCCTTCTCTTAAGAACAATTTCTTAGATTATGTGACTTCAGTTGAAATTCAGGTAGCCTACATACTTTTTATTGTTCACATTTAAATGATCTTTGTCTCGCCCACATGCAGCCTTAGCTAGATTTAAAATGATGGACAACACAACCTCGCAAATAAAGTGTTAAATGTTTCAGAACATAGCGACTCAATAAAAAGGACACTTAAACACACAACTTAAAGCAAAAAAAAAAGTAAACAAATAGAAATGATCTATTTTAGAGCTCTTGTTCTGGTCTTTGTTAAGAACTTAATCCCCAAGCGTAGGTTTCAGAAAGAGGACTTTGAGCGCTGAAAGAAAAGAGACAGAGAGAGAGACAGAAGTAGGGAAAAGCAGCAACATAAACTGATGTTGCCCAGAGGAAAAATGCATCTTTAATGGGAATGAAATGATGATGGATGAAGGATTAAAAGTCAAGAACTAAAACCTTTTCAAACAAAATGCTGAATACTCAGTATTTTACGCACAGCGCTCTCCATTTATCTGGATGAATGGATAGAATATGAACACACATACAGGATATACTCTTCCTATTTGCAAGTGCTTTGCTCTTTTAACCCCTGTCTTGATTGTACTATACGCCACACATGCTGCGAGTCTGTGATGATGATGTACAGCCACTGCCTACTTTATAATCTGTGTGGCTTCCTTCATCACTCATGAGCAGAGCAGACACAAGGAAATACATTTCAGTGAGCTGTTTATTACATGTTGAGTGGTGACTGTGACAATTAATAAGCTGAAAAGCTTCTGAACACACACACACAAAAAAAATCCCAAGGCTATCAGTGATGCCTTAGACTCGCCACAATCGGCTGATATTTCTTTTCATAAGCAGTCACAGTACAAATCGATTCGTTTATACCCTTCAAACGGTGGAGTCCCCTATCCTTTAGTTGAAATACAGCGATTGTCTGAACTTGGCTTTCTGAGGCAAAGCCTTGATAAAATAACCTGTAATGACTTATGGGTTTAGTGAGCTCCAGTCGTCTTGTTAGCTCAGGATATGTACAATGTCAGCATACATACTGTGGAAGAGATCCAAGGCGCCCCTTAACAAATATTTATGTTTTACAATGAACTTGAGGAACACTGACTTCCCCCCCCCCCCCCCCCCCCCCCCTCCCTTGTTTGAATGAGGTGACTCCTGCTCTGGAGAATAAGCTCCATATACACGTTTTTATTTGTCATCATCACACAGCCTGTACAGCGACTCTGACCCGAGCATTGGACTGCAGAGCGCTGTTAAAATTCAGAGCAAGTATCTGGAGAAGACAGCGCTTGCTCTTTCCTGGACGTTCAAGAGTAGCCCACAAGTAGGAGAGGAGATAAAACATGACATAACAGTGCCCCACAGTGTAGTAGTGGTATACTTGAAGACGAAAAAAAAACCACACACCTTCCCACCTTTACTGGTGCCAGCAGGTGGAAAAACTTCCGACTCCCCTTCGTGCATAAGTAGGTAGAAAAGGTAGAAAACTTACCACCCCCATGTCCAGCTGCTCGGTAGTCAGAGAAGGAGCCGCTCCTGTCAGAGGTAAAAACCACAAAATCGGCACCAGCAGCAGCATCTCCGGAGAAATATTCCTCATCCACTTGTGAAGAACCGGGGAAAGCATGATGCCCTATGACAGGCTGATCCTGCAGGGCTTAAACATCGACCCCGACAGCCGCATCCGCGGGATAAATCACACACCGACCCTCCTGTAAAATTTGGCCAGATAAGTCTACCTCACTGTTGAGCGCAAACACATAAAACACATTAAAACCGGCGCAGCTGAAAACACTTAAAAGCATCAGAGCAATTTATTTCCAACAAAACTGCACTTGGAACTAACACCTAAGTGGTCATAATAAGACATAAACTGCATATTCTTGTCTTATATCAAGTCCATCAAAGGTAATATCCCTGGAGCAAGAAGCGTGAGCTCCCCTCTCGGTCGTTGCGTCTCCAGCTCTGGAAGATGAAAGCAGCTGCGTGCGGTTGTGTCGCGAGGAGCAGAGATCAGCTTCAAGTCAGACGCAATCACCTGTTCAACTTCCGGACACAGTGCTCAAAATAATATTCCTCGTTGTTGGACTCGATAATGACATGACAGATGCGTCATTTATTTTCACTTCAACTTTAGGACTTAAATCCCTACATCTAAAATATAAAGATTAAGCTTCTAAGCATGATTATATGACGTGGGATGCTCAGATGATAACATTTTTTGACCATAGTAATATTAAAGATAACAGTGCTGAAATGATTCATGAAAAATAACCTGTTGAATTTATGTAAATGGGTCTCAGTTTGAACAATTTGATCACAATATGTGATAACTTCAATCAACTCAAATCAAAATTTATTTGTACAGCACATTTCAAACAACCACAGTTGACCAAAGTTCTGAACAGGCTGAAAATATCAAAATAAATTAATATAAAAGTAAATAATACATAAGAATAAAAGAAAACAATGGACATAATAATAATAAAAGAATGTGACACAACAGAAGATGGAGTCACAGTGTCAAGCTGAACTCGAACTGAATGCCAAGAAGAGGTGGGTCCTCAGCAGCGACTTAAAAGTTTCTAGGGTCTGAGCAGTTCTTATATGAATAGGTAAGCTGTTTCAGAGATTTGGGGCAGCCACCGCAAAGGCTCGATCGCCTTTATTTTTATGCCTGGATCTCGAAACATCCAAGAGCATCTGGTTGGCTGACCTCAGTGCTCTAACTGGAGTATGATGATGCAGTTCTGCTACATAAGGTGGTGCCAGCCCATTTAAAACCTTAAAAGCAAGCAATAAAATCTTAAAATCAATCCTGAAACGAACAGGAAGCCAGTGGAGAGAGGCCAATACTGGTGTTATGTGATCACTGTAATCAATCAGTGAAATTATATTAGATATAAGATGTTGAAACTAATCATTTGTTGCAGGTGGACATTAAAGGGCCAGTGTGTAAGATTTAGTGGCATCTAATGGTGAGGTTGCAGAATGTAACCAACTTTTCCTACATGTGTTTACAAATCATCTCTCCTCTGATATAATAAAGAAAATGTCATGTTGTTACACAACATATTTACCACCCTCCACCTGCACGTTTTAGCTTCTGCTTTTATTTTGAAATTTGGTTTTCCAACTTCCAGTAGGCTGTTATTGAGTTTTTTTCTGACTTTATTTAAACAACTGTGAGAGAATTTGAATTCGCCCTGAGGTGCCTTTCATTGAATCCCGTTGGCCTTTTAATCATGATTCATCAAAAAGATAAAACAGTTAATGTTCTGAAGTAGATAACTAAAGGATTATCATGTTGTTACAGTAATAATTTAATGTAAGATGATGCTGGAAAATAGATGACACATCGTGATTAATAAGTGCTGCCACTGCTGAATAATAATATTGGTAGGGCTATCATAATAATTACTACTATTACCATTTTCTCCAGAGCCAAATGATTTTGCTAAATAGTTTGAGTGGAGTTTTGTTCCCTAGAGATGACTCAATGACAAGGATGATTGCCACGCCCAAGGTTAATATCATAAAATCCTCATTTAAAATAAATAAAGTCTGATGTCAATTAACAGTCTTTAGTTGGAAGTACTTGAACAACAAGCAATTACACTTTATTCTCTCTATTTGAAACATAGGACATCATGGTAGCTTAATGACAAGCAAGCTCCTTCAACTGGAGGAACCAAGTTCAAGCCCCCAATATGGCAATTATCTACGCTCCTCAAATGTCCTCGAGCCAGACTCTGAATCTTTATTAGTTCTAGCAGTGCTGACCTGAGGATGACCTTGCACCACTGCACTCAGACCTCTCCGTGGAGGGTGCATGTAAAAAGAACATTTTCCAGTAGGAATTTTAAACAGTAAAACATTATTGTTAGTGCTGTCGAGAATCACCGTTTACCGCCTCCACAACATCAAGGTGAATTATCCATTTAAATCTTGAATCATGATGCAGATGCACGCACACACCTCGGTGCCCACCCACACGCAGGCACACACATACATGCATCTTAACTATTCTATGTCTACTTTGATAGACAGTCTCCTTAACCTCACTGCACTGTCACTAATGATTCACAGCTCTCCTTTATTGTACCACAGCCTCATGACTCGACTGCAAAGAAATGCGTAATGAGTGCATGGACACGAGCACCCACACACACAAATTAGGGTTATCCAGTTGATCTACTGCTGTGACTATTACATTTCCATTTCAAATACTTTACTATCTAATATCTAATAGTTTTATCATTATTTCCCACTAGCAGGTCTAGACAACGGGCACTACAGGATGTGGCTGTTTGTGGCATTAAAGTCCAGGAGCCCCAAAATATACCGAATTACACTTAGGAATGAATTGACACCCAATTAAATCCATATATCAGCAGAAGCTCGCTCCTTCACGTGGAAAAAAGTGCATACAGTATGTCTCTGAAATGCATAGATTTTGTACCCCTCATTACACTTCTATTTTCACCATTTCTGAGAACACATCACCAGAATGCGCAAAATTTGCTGAACTGCAGAGATAATCTGCTTGAAAAGAGTGCAGTGAGGAACACACTGGCAGTTAATACAACCCCATCAGCTCTCTCTTTGCTTCCACTGAGAAGAGATAAATGTATTTATTTATATATTCTATGTTAATAATTATCAACAGTTGCTGGCTAATCCTGGAACATTTTATGAACAATCAACTAATCACTCAGTTTATTCACAAAAATACACACATTCATACTTCCTCTGCTGGTCCCATTTCTTATTCAGATCCATTACAGCAGTCATTCCTCACCGGTCCAGACAAGAAAGACATGAAAAATATGTTTTTTTTTCCTCCTGACTGAAGTATCATTAAGGTCTTCTGTATTAGTGCTTAAGGCTTAAAACTTTTCAACTGCTTTACTTTACTGCTTCCAGTCCCAGTCAGACATGTCGTAGTCACAACACTATGATAATTGTAGCATCTGAATATTGTGTCTCACAGCATGTCTGCAGGCAAAAAGAGGCTTCAGTCGTTGAGTTTTATATTAACAGAAGGTTAAAACATCCATTTTCACTTCTTGGTCTGCTCTGCACATCTCACCTGAAGTTTTTCACCATCTTCAGACTATTTGGCAGAGAAATGTAGCTAATTTTCTTTGGTCAGAATGTATCATTCAGGGAAAACCCATTGCCCAGTGTGGACGTGGACCGAATTGAAGACTGAATACATGAATTTTACTATTTGTTGTAGCTTGTTGCGCCAAGTTTGACTACAGAGCTCTTGTGTTGCTGAGGTTAAAATGCTGAAAATTAATCAATATTGTCAGATATATCAATCGCATCATGTCATGTAGTATCAAAGATGATTGATGTGAACATATTTTGTGTGGCTTATTGAGATGTTGTTTGATTATGGAGACAGTGCTTGATTGTAATTGTTAATAACATAATTCATACCTAATGTATTCTGCATTCACACTGTCAGCTCTACTTAATGGGCTTTCCCATTAGTCAAGTTAACATTGTCGTGTTAAAAACCGCTATGGCATTCATTAATCTCTTTGTTTTATCTGTGTGTGTGTGTGTGTTTGGGGGGGCGGGAGAGAGGGGTGTTAGTTGTAGTTTATATTTTTTTAGTTGTGACATAATCTTAATAATCACACAATACTACATAATGAGTTGAATAGAGGAAACATATTTTTCAAAAGTCGAATTATCAGTTGAAATCCATAACTTCCCTTGTTTTATTAGTAAGAGGTTAACTGAAGTGATGTTCGCTCTAGATGGCAGAGCTTCCAATATCATGATTATGATGACGTCTCACCTGACCTCATTGTGTATGTAAATGACTGTAGCCTAAAAAAAATAAAAAAATAAAAAAACTTGCCTAACCAATGTAATCCATTATTTGAATGATGAAACAACCCATGAAATATGCTGTGTGCCAATCATATTTCTTTTCTATTAAATGGTACCTAGAAATTAGTGTCAGTGGTGTTTCAAATATTAATAATCCTGATAGTTTTAGTCGTGATAAAACAAAAGAAATCACACAATAACTGAGCATCAAAAATAATTCAGTAAACAGTAAATAGGTGGAAGGATGTTTATGCAGTAACAAGAACTTGTTTCTGCACAGCCGACTTGAAGGTACCAAGATTTGTACCCTAAGTCTCTGTGGTGATGGATAGGAACTTTCCCCCTGCACCACCTGTGCATCCAGAGGAAGGTTTTTAAATGGGATTTATAAGTAAAATCTGATTTGGTTTTAAGATCTCAGATTTGGCTCTAAGAGATGCAGACTCTTCCAAGGATTAAGGGCTCTAACTGAACCCTTTTGGGAAATGAGAGGGAAAACATTATTGGCAGATGTAAAATGATAACAGCAGCATTATTAATTGTGGTAAATTAAATTAAAAAAAAGATTCACATTGGTCTTTTGTTGTTGCAAGGTTTTCAGTTTGCTATAAATGCAGTAGGACAGGTTTCCTGAAATAGTCTATTGGCTCTTGAAGAACATCTTTGAATTTGTCAGTATGTTTTTGGACATCTGTCATAACATGTGATGTATTGTGTGTCTCACAGTGACTGTCATGAGCTTTGAAGTATCTATTTATGGGTGATTGTACAGTAGTTCATTGTACAGTAGCACTGACTCACCTCAACTTGATGTAAAAATATTTTTTTTAATAAACGTACAATTTATTCAAGCCCATAATCATTCAACTGTAAATAAACATATTGTATAAAGAAGGAATACAGTACAACATACTACAATTCAACATAATGCACATGCAAACACTGTGGTGCGCATGTGTATGCATGTATGTTGCAAAAAATGTGATTCAGAAAGTTTCCATGACAATCCATAACTGACTAAACTCACCTTAGGTCTCCTGGCACAAAATGTATCAGTCAAAGCAAATAAGAAACAATCTTTTCGTTGGTTTGTTTTGCGGAAGTGACAAAGAATTTATTAAAAGGCTTCTTCCACACTGATCCTCAGAGACCAAGTCATATTATCTAAAGTCCTATACAACTTTTTCATACAAACGATTGTGCATTTTTGTCACATTTCTGTGCAGATTCTACTGCTCCTTTCTCAGTCATTTAGGTGCAGCAGCAGCAAAGAAAAAATACAGGTTGTTCTTATACAAAAGACTCTTAAGTTATTCATAATGCGGTTTTTCTCCTGTCCTCTACAGAGAGAGCACAGGGCATTAGAAAAAAATAATTCCATCTATTCATCCCAGCATGCATTGGGTAAAATTCAAGGAAACACCATGGAGAGGTCACCAGTGTATTGTGGGTCGAGAAGAATTCAGTTTTGATAAATGCAAATCCAAAATCTATCACCCTGGGGGACGTTTGAATGTGAAAGACTTTTTTGTAGTCTGCCATTCTGCAAATGCATTCTGTAAAAAAATGTTGGATTTTACTTTTTTACCTTCAGTTTAAAGTGTTTCAGAATCAATGGTAGCAATAGATAAGTGATAAATGTTACATGGTGCAAAACCAGACAGGAAATCAGTGGCTAAGAGAATCTTTGATTGTACGACTTCAGTGGTCAGTACTTGTTGTTGGTAGTCAGAAAAAAAAACTGCTCTTTTGAGACAGAAAAGCTGAAATTATTCAGGGCTAGAGAAGTGCCACTTCAGTATGTGGAGTACTGTACTGCTCATACCATCGGGGCCTCATTTTAATAGCTGCTCTAGAGCTGCGTTCCACCACAGGATTGTTTTACATAGAGAAAGTGTATTTGTGTGTGTTTTCCAACAGTAAGATTCAAGCTACATTTAACAATTGTAGCTGCTGTATATCCAGTACCATGATGATGAATCATCATCCTTATTCTGCACCAATACACAAGGTATCTATATATAGACAAATAGTTATCTGTCCATCTATAGCATTGTCCCGTGCAAATACTAAGATCCATTCAAGTCCTACATGAGGATCATTTTCAAAATTCATCCTTGTGGTATCAATAAAATGTATCTCATACTGAACAGGGGGCAAGACTGTTGAAATTTTTCATTGCCCTAGCTGCTCCTGTTCCAAAGACAAAGGACAGACCAAACTGAAGCGAGTCAAGGTGAGAGGGACTTGTCTGCTTTGCTTTTCTAGAGATTCCTTTATTAACTACACATTTTTGAGCTTAGTTAAATTAAAGGAATAATTTGACATTATGGGAAATACACTCATTCATTTACTTGCAGAGAGTTAGATGAGAAGATTTGATACCACTGTCATGTCTGTACATTAGATATGAAGCTATAGACAGGAGACAATTAACTTAGCCTACCATAAAGACTGTAAACAAGGGGAAACAGCTAGCCTGGCTCTGTCCAACAGTAACAAAATCTGCCTGCTAGTGCCGTTAAAGTGTAAATATAAAATATATTATAGTTAAAAAAAAAAACTATTAACACGTTATATCTTCTTTTTTTAGATACATTTTTAAAGCTGTTTCTCCCTGTTTTCAGTCTTTATGGTAAGCTAAGCTAAACCAGTTGCTGGCTGTAGCTTGATATTTAATGGAAAGATATAAGAGCGGTATTGATCTTGTTATCTATCTCTCAGCAAGAAAGCAAATGTGTTTCCAAAAACATAAAACTATTTGTTTAAAGTGGCTGTTATCAACATTTTTATATTAAGAATGAATCACATGAACTTAGGGAGAATTATCACCCAACTCTGCAGTTCAGCTCTAAAGTGCTTTATGAGTCTCTCAGCTCATTATTTTGGCTTTCTGGCACACAACTTTATGTTTTGGTTCACACTCACAGCTTTCATCAACATCATTTTTGGTCGTGGCAGGGAGCTACTTTCTGAGCTACCGGCTCAGAACCAAACAGCACACTGACAAAGTTAAGGACTAACTAGTAAACAAAGTGGAGTATTTAGAAGCTACAAATCCAGATATTTTCCTCAGGGGTTGGTGGAGACCAAAAATAGAACTAAAATGAGAGTGAATATTGGACCTACATTCATCAGGTGGCCAGAAACACAAATCCAAATGAATGCTTGTGTTGCTCTGTATCTTCTAGATGTTATACAGGGAACTGTTTGCTAACAAATTCACCATATCACCTGAAAAGATGATATACATATATGTCAGTGTTGTGTTTACAGCTTGTTTCTGCTGCCCTCAAGTAGCCCAAAAAAATGGTTAATGCAGGTTTATACCTCCATGAAACCAAGATACACTGACAATTAAGCTTCACTGCAAAGACATGCCGCCAATGTTAGATTACAGTACAAAATAAATAAATAACAATTTGGCTTGTGGGCATAATGTATAGCCAGAGAGGAGGAAATACATGAGGTATGAGAAACAACGCTAGTATCCCCAGAACACGTCTCCCTCCTTGTCCTCTAAAGATGGTGTCTGTAACTGTCAGTGTTACAGCGGGCAAAGCAACGGAAAGAGCCCCACACCTGCTCCCACCTTGCTACAGTGACTGCTCTAATAGAAAACGTGCTCTGTGTTAAGAACTTGTTCGTCTCATCGGTAGGACCTCAGCGTGAGCCATCAGTGAGAGCCATCAATGATTTAGATCAACAGCACTCTCTTCGCTCCTCAGCAGGATCCGCAGGTGTGCTGGCACAATCATTCATCACTGAAACATGATCAGCTCTCCTCCATTTTCCTACAGTGGCACTACAGGCAACAGTCCTTCACTCTCCCCCTGTTTCCCTAACAATGTGTAACATCATTTTTTATTAATCATACTGTCCACTTGACAAACTACTGTGGTGAAACAAATGTAATTAATGAGCTGTGATTAAAAGGATTTTTCTTTTGATAATGAGGATTGGTTAGATTCTTGTTGATTCCAACACTGGGCACTTATAGGCAATGTATGTCTATCTTGCTCCTATTTAATACTTAAGATCTTTTTTCTAACTATAGTATATTTTATATTTACACATAGAGGACTCACAGGCTGGTTAATAAAGAGTGGGAGTATGCTGGCTTCATTAAATGCCAAAATGCATCATCTTCCATGATCTAAAATCTTCATATTCTGTTCCTGTTTGTATTTCAGGAAAAGAGAGAGAAGTGACATGCTGTTAATCCATCGAAATACTGTTTCGGTGTAAGCCATGGAAATGTTTGGGATGTTTACAGATTGCACAATGAGTACACAATATATATCTGCATTGTCCTGGAAAGAACATTGTTTTTTAAAGTTAAATGATGGGATTTAGTTTAGCTGCAGAGGAGACAGTTACCAGTTTTTGCCCTCCAAGCCTAAGAAGCACACAAGTTATGCAGTGCAACTCTAGTTCTCTGAACACCTGGACCTCTCTGGACCCCTCTACTTAACTTCTCTGCTATTCCACTAGCTAAGAGAGACTTCGATTTGGTTAGAGAGTCAAAGCATCTACATGTAAATTTTCACAGTGTAGAGATGAGGAGATGAGTGGGCAAGCTTTAAGAGGGCTGGTAAGAGGGTGATCATAGAACGAGTGTTACAGTGTGTGCCTACATTATTTTGCTTTCATGACATGCATATTGATCACAGAATGCATTTCCATCTGTTGTTAGTGGCAATAGTAAGATTACATGCTTGATTAAATCTGTGTCTATGGCCCATTCTCAGCGTAATGAAATTGGACATCCTGACTGAAAGAGGCCTGCATGTAGGGTCACATCTACTTCCTGAGATACTTAAACATGAGTGGTCAAGAGGTTGTAGACCTGTAAGCTGTGGATATGCATCTCTCATCTTTCCATGTTAATCGGACTCAAGTGTAGTCCCAAGGGGTACTCATGCCCAGAGGCTCTGTGATAGTGATTTGCAGGTTGACACACTGAGAGAAGACACACACACACAAGTGGACATGGCACACTGTAAGTGATTCTTGTTGGTATTTGGCTAAAAATCAATGTGTTTGTTCCACCCAGGAGAACCTTGTTTAGTTTTCCACTACAGGAAACAACTTGAGGTTGGAGACTTTCCACAACTTTTAAGGACCTGAGAGGCTTTGGCACTAGGTTCTTCTTAGTGTTTCGAATGTATTTCACAAACATCACAAATGGTTGGATTTAGTATCAACTAGAAACTTTGTTCCAGGGCCTCCTCCCAAATTGCATGGAGGGCAAGAAAACTGCGTTTAAGGCCTATATATTGTAGCAGTTAATATTGCTTGTTTTCCTGTGTATATATTGATGTGTTAGGTGGTCTATTTAGCTTCTTTTCTTCAGTGTCAATAAGTGTCAACACAGGGAGGACTAGTTAGCATTGCTAGTGCTCTCTCAGTTCGATGGTGTTGCAACTCTGACAGATAACAAACAGCTGCACCATAGGGGATGCGGCAAAGCAATGCATCATGGAAGAAATGGTCTAGTCACCCTGCCCTCCTTCCTCTTTCTCTATATTCCCCTTTCATCTGCTCTTCACACATCCCGCTCTTCCATTGCCCATGTCATTCCCATAATTTGTATTTGTCAGTGTGAGCAGCTTGCCTTTGAGGGCCTGCTGCGTCTCGCTTGCAAGACAATAAAAAACATCAGTAACTAGTATTTAGCAAGTAGAGCAGTTCAAAGAAAAGATCAATCCTACCTCATTTGCATAGCCTTTGTATGTGAGGCAGTGCCTAAGTGCTACAAGGTTATATGCTATTCTACAACCAGAGGAGTTATGGTGCCCTGAAAAGTACATGTAGTTAGAGGAACAAGAATAATTATTGGGAATTTATCCAGGCGACATCAGTACAAGAGTAATCACTTAAGGGATTTTTTAAGCAACAGAAAAAAATACATTGCAAATAAAAAAAACCCAGTGTTTTAATGAGATGATGATGATAATAATAATAATAATAATAATAATAATAATAATAATAATAATAATAATAATAATAATAATAATAACAATAATAATAATAATAATAATAATAATAATAATAATAATTATTATTATTATTATTATAAGCAGAAAACTAAATATATGGTCCCCTTAAAGGCTTGCTTATAATGTATTATGTTAGCTCGGTAGATGACTCTCTACACTAAAGTGCCCTCTCACTTTCTATGGAACAGACAGAATTAGGGCATGGAAACACCCTTAGGAGTCCAATTAAAGGCTCCAATATTAGCAAGTAACAGTAAAAACAGTGGGGTTAATAGCTATTTAGTTATCCAGCTTAATTACCAGCCTGCAGCCTCCTGCGAGTCCTACAGAGCCCAGATTTGCACTGTGAGCTGAAAGACCTGCCATTCTATCAAGTATTATCTCTTATACTGGCAAAGAGTGCAGGGGATGCAGATTTGACCTAATATTAAAAATATCCTCAAAATAGTTTAATGACTATCTTGAAACTAATTATGGAGAATAGAAGGGAAACAATGTGACACAATAAGAAAAGAGAGTGAAATACTAAACGGAGACAGAGAGGGAAAGATAATGAGACAAAATACATTAGAGATTATTGTTTTTGTCCATAAGGCATTGCCCATTACTTGAAGGAGGTGTTTACAGTGCCAAATGTTTTGGGTTTGACAATTTTGCAGGCCATATTAAAGGCTTGATATGTCCTTTGGCAGCTTAGCAAATGCTGATAAGGGAAAAAACAGCAAGAAGTTCTGACTTCACCACATTGGCTGCCGGTGCTCTGCTACTGTATGTGTCCTCATCCAAATCTGGAAGTGACATCCTTGAAGAATAATAAAATAAATATGAAAAATCTCTCAAGAAAAGGTGTTGAAAAAAGGCTATTTTGTGTTGCAGTCATTACCCCTTGATTTCATGGACTGCATTTGGACATGTAGTTAGACTACATTTGCATTTATATAGCGCTTTTCTAGTCTTGCCGACCTTTGCAAAACATGCCAACATTCACCCATTCACAACACATTCATACACTGATGGCAGAGGCTGCCGTGCAAGGTGCCAACCTGCTCGTCAAGAGGGATATAGTGCTTTTTTATCCAAAGCGCTTTACAGTGTTTCCAATGCTTACTCACCCATTCACACACACACTCACACATCAGTGGCGCAGCCATCAGGAGCAATTTAGGATTCAGTATCTTGTCCTTGCAGAATGGAGGAGCCGTTGATCGAACAACCAACCTTGTGATTAGTGAGACGACCCACTCTACCTCCTGAGTCACAGCCACCCCATGGAAGACTTATTACCCTGGCCAGCTTATTTTAGGCATATAA
Organism: Thunnus maccoyii; assembly: GCF_910596095.1. Taxonomy (NCBI): domain Eukaryota; kingdom Metazoa; phylum Chordata; class Actinopteri; order Scombriformes; family Scombridae; genus Thunnus; species Thunnus maccoyii. The sequence goes on from NC_056551.1 coordinate 11,280,740, forward strand.
ACAAAGAGAAATCAACCACCAAGATCATAAGTGTATAAAACACTCATGCCACCTTGTGTTAATTAATTAAAATTTATTAAAGAGGGAAACAATTAATCAGCCCACACCCCTTCAATTAGTTTACAGTAATGTTATACAATTTTACTGAATAAAGATTAAAGGCATTCAGTGAGAATACATATTTATTTATCTCTTGTAAATTTTGGTAATCAAGGTTATTTGAAGTCATTTGGAGTACAGTTGAACAAAGCTAATGAATATTACATGTTCTGTTACCTGCTCCCACCTGAAAATCAGCCAATTACTAACTAATTGAAAGACAGCCACTGACTCACAATGTGGTAATCACAATTGAAAATTTGCATGATAAGATCTCTTGGCTTTGATGACAAAATATCGGAGAAAGGTGCAAGACATTCCACGAACTCAACAACACATCTGGGCTGAGATGAAATGCACATTAGGTGCAAATGCCATTCAGGGAAAATGTGACTGGGTTGAACTTCTTTGCCTCTAGAAAAGCCAGTTTTTTAAGGAATGGATTCAAAGAGGTACGGCAGTTTACTGTACTTGATGTTTGCTCTATGCTGTCTTATAGCATTATGCAGTTTCTGCATATTTTTCAGTTTTGCACTCATGCTACAGTACAAACTTCTTAATCCACCTATATCTCAAAGTGCTGTGTTGGTTGAGACCTTGAGCCTGTGCATGCCACTGCAACACCTTGAAATGATGAATGCGACATGGTGCATTATTCGGCTAGAAGCATTCAAAAGGAACGCTGTGACCATGGAGGGATAAACCTAATCTACAATGCTGAGGTAAGCCGTGGCATTTAAATGATCCTCACCAGGTGTTAAAGAGTCCACTATGCCAAGAAACACTCCCACTCCATCACAAAGTCGGATGGATTCATGTTCACACCATATTCTAAACCTACAAAATGTAACATTTTTCAGGCAAGGTTCTTAGCTGCCAAGAGTGGAGTGCATGTTCTTCTCCTGCTGCAGTATTTCCACTTCAAATTTCATTGAGTTGAGTTATGCATTCTGAGATGACTTTGTGCACACTGCTGTTGCACAGCAACCCTGTCTCCTAGAAATTGAGTTAATTTGCAACTGCAAATGAAAAGTTAATTTGCAAAAACTGATAAACGCCATTTGTTAAAAAAAAATGAATTGACTGTCGTGAGTTATTCTTCACACATAGCACATTCTAAACCCTCAATATATTTTGTCAAAAAACCATTATGGTCCATTGTCACTGCATTGCAAGTTCATCTTTTACAGTAGAGAACATTAAACGCCAGTGCTGTTCTTGAACAGAACTCGATAAATCCGTTTAGCATGTCAGCACACAGCATTCAGGTCCTGTGACGCAATATGGCAGCGACTATGTTCATCTGGAGATGTGCTGTCTGAAAATGAATTTCAGTGTAACATGGGCTCAAAGTCATCTTTAAAAATGAGTAATATGGATGAAACTGAAGAGCCTGTGATGTTATCTTCAGTGCATAAAAATAAGTGAAGTAAAAACGAATTATAATGAATCCAGAAAGTGCTGAAATGTTAAACACTGGAGTACTAAAAACTGTGAAATATTAAACTGTGAAACACAGAAGACTGTGAAATACTAAAAATGAGATACTGAGTCACATTGAATACTGAATTTAGACTAAATATAGTGACATACTGAATGTAAGTTATGACTAAAACTATGGATCTATGAGACCAAACAATGACCGTCAGACAGAGCATATAACTCACTCACTCTCTTGGCAGAATATATAGCCAAGAGGAAAGCTGTTTTGTGGGACAGAAACTGAATAGAAACACTAAGTGATGTCTCCCCACTGTAACACACCCTATTGCCTCATGGAAGAGAGATGTAGTGGCAGTGTACACCTTAATAGTGCTATTTGCCCTTTCTGAGTTGAAGAGTGGCTGAAGAAAGCGGAGAACCAGCTGGATGCGGCAAGTGGATGAGGCAGCTGGATCTTCCTGCCTATTGTGACACCATGCAGAGAACACCCTCCACTTCTGGTCATAGTTAACATGAATGGAGGGAGCCCTGGCATTACCTCTGATCTTCAGGACAGCCTAAAGCCCAGAGCAGCAGAACGGCTGGTTTGGGGTGCCATATCTGACCCTTTACCTGGGAGAGAAGGTCCACCCTGACTGGCAGGGCCCAAAGTTGACTGTGAACCAAGTGAAGGAGCGTTGACAACCAGTGCCTCCTTGTCCACTGGAGAGCTATTAGCAGCACCTTGTAATGGTCCAGGGTGATCCTGTTGAGTACCTGGGGAATCAGAGGAAATGGAGGAAACCCATACAACAAGTCCTCTAGCCACTGTTTAGACAGCGCATCTAAACCCAGGGGCCCTCCATGACCCTTCAGGGAGAAGCACATCCTGCAATGGGTTGTCTCTGCTGATGCAAATAGGTCAGTCTGAGCCATGCCAAACTCAGTCCATAAGAGGGCTACCTGGATGAAGCAAGATGCTGGAAAACAGGAGATTCTGTGCCACCTGGAGGCAGCGCAGGGACCTGGTGCCTCCCTGGTGATTTATGTGATACACAGTGGAGGAACTGTCTGTTCTTATCAAGACAGGCCTGCTCTGAATGGAGGAGAGGAGAGCCTTCAGAGCAAGGTGAACTGCTCTCAATTCTAAGACATCGATGTGTTTGCCACTCCAAGGGGGTTTCTATACACGGCGCTGCACCTTGCCTTCCCAGACTGCTCCCCAACCTGTCCGGGGAGCGTCTGTGGTTGCCATTGTCATTCTCAATGGAATGTTCTTGAGAGGGACTCCTTGGAGCAAAAGCGCCTTGTTCCTCCATGGGTGTAAAGCTTGAAGACATGTATGTGTCATTTGTGTCCGTCCCACCTCGGATGGAGGTTGAAGGCATTCAGCCACCTCTGCAGCGGCCAAGCCCTGAGGAGACCCAAAGGAACAACAGCCACTGTGGCTGAAATCATGCCCAACAGGCTCTGAAACTGGATCATCTCTAACTTCCTGCCAAGACAGAATTGGTCCAGGAGGGCTAGGATTTTTTATCACCCACTGAGGGGTGAGTGATGCCAACATTGTGAGGGAATTCAGAGTCCCACAAAAACCGCCTGCTCAAGATTGCTTTTTTTTACATTCACATTGAAACCTAAGGACTATATATGTCAGATCACTGTCTTTGTGTCCTCTATGACTTGGCTGAGAGATGGAGCACAAATCATGCCAGTTGTCCAAATACAAAAGGATTTTTATCCCTGACATCTGGAGAGGAGACAAGACAGCCCCCACAACCCTGTTAAATACCCTCAATGAGAGGGAAAGGCTGAAGGGCAGGACCTTGAACCAAATAAAGAAAAGGTCTGTGGTCTAGATAGATGGGCACATGGAAGTACACATCTTGTAGATCTATGGAAGTGGGATCTATGGAACCACTCCCCTTTTTCCATAGATTCCAAGATCTGACCTGTGTTCAGCATCTTGAAAGGCAGTATCTTTATGAAGGTGTTTAACTGCCTTAGGTCTAAGATGGGACGTAAACCACCTTCTTTTTCAGCACAAGGATATACATGGAATAAAAGCCAGCGAGCTGTTCATCAGGACCTTCTTTCATGATTGCATCCTTCTGCAGAAGGGATAAAATCTCCTCAGCTATGACCTGAGCCTGGACTGGGTCCCTGACCATTGTCATATGCACCCCAGAGAAAGGAGGGGGATGCCACCAAAACTGAATTTTGTACCTTTTTGACACTGTATCCAGTACCCACAGGTCTGACACTTTTTCATCCCAGCTGTCCAGGCATAGTTGGGATGAGCTTTGGCTCCCCCAACCTTAAGTGGCACCCCCCTGAGGCCCTGAACCTTTGCGGGGGGGCTTCCTCTGGGGTGCATGCGGACACTGTTTAGCCTTATCCAACACACCCTGGGACTCACAGTGAAACAGTGTTGCTGGCATCATCGGCATGTTGGTAAGCTCTTTCCTAATATTATCTGGCAGAGATGTCTGCGCTAACCTAATTTATCTTGACATCATGGCAAATGACATAGCTACACCAATGTCCCTTGTAAGCTAGGAATGAGTGACAAGGGCAGAGTCTATCAGGTTCATGGTGTCTTGGTCCTGTGGATTGGCCGTTCTCCTGTTAGCTGCAAATAAAATGGCGAGTGCATTGGCTGACCAGGCTGCTCATGTGGCTGCACTGTAAGTCCGACACACCAGTCAGTCAGTTTTATCGCACTCTTTCATTGGACAGCGTGGATTAGCAGTCACACACTCCTAACTCAGAGATCTTAAGGCTGCCATCTCCTGCTCACCTGGAGGCATATCCTCCATTCCAGTCTTGGGAGCATACTGGACCTTAGTCAGTCTCCGGCAACCTGCATCTATCCCCAGCCACAGGAACAGAAACTGATTGCTGGGACTGACATATGCCTGCCCAAACTTCATCTGCTGGAGCAGGAGCCTCAACTTGAACATTGAGATGATGTCCATGGCTGAGGGCTCACTGTCACCCATGTTGCTAAGGTTGGACACCCTTTCAAATTGCAAGGATTTGAGCTGTTCTGACCCAGCAGTGCAATCAGACTGTTAATCACTTCCAAAAGGGGAATTTCAAGCATAGAGAGAGAGACAGTGACAGACTGGCCATCTGGAAATTGGGCAAATGCCAGAAGAGCCACCTGGGCCACTCAGGGTCATTGCATTGATTAAAATAATAATAATAAAATATATATATATATATATAATGATTTTCTCTTTGATGATTTTGATTCAAAAAGTTATTTTATGCATGCAGCCCAAAACATTTGAGTTTGGCCCAATTGTAACTTTAATTAAACACATTCTCCCATGATCCCCCCAACGTAGCTAGTGGAAAGGTCAGGTGAGGGCAGAAACCGGAAATCGAGTGGGTATGAAATTTACGCCAGGCTAAGAGAAAATGAATCCAGGCACTGAACAATCAAAAAAGGGGTGGGGGAGCGGGGCAGCAGCTACAAGTGTGGCATCAGAGGATGCTAAATATGATTTTTTCAGGCACCCAAATTACACCACACTAGAATTGTTTTTCAAGTTTCACACACACTTGAGAATTTACGGTCCGAGTTGTCAAACCTCGCCACACACTGGGACACTCTGAAAAAGTCTCCAATGAATGAATTCACAGTCAGATTGTCACAGCCTGTTGCCTCAGAGATGGAGGTAGAGGACAGTCAGATGGAGATAGATCAAGAAGAAAGTGATCTGGTGAGCAAAAGATGTGCAACGTGCAAGAACAGTACACTGTGCTGCTATTTGCTCCTGTAACAGTTGAACTTGTTCACTGATGCGTATCACACAAATTTTTGATGAATCTCTCCTGCACACAAGTGGCAAGTGAAAGTTTCTTCACACTGAAGTTTATCAAGCGTCGCATCTGGAGCAGAACGTCACAAGACAATTTGGAGGCCTTCTTGCTGATGGCAACAGAAAAAGCAATCCTAATGAAGCTGGACTCTGATGATGTGGTTGACAAGGTTGTGGAGAAAAGCAAACTCCTTCATAGCTTGTTAACTACATGAAAGTAAGACACATTCATTTATTGTCATATACTGTGGCTGTGCATTGCTCTTTTCATATTCTGGTGACGCTATTGTAATATGCACTGTGGGTGTGCATTGCTCTTATCATGATTTTGTGGAGCTATTGTATTATTATGTACTGTGCCTTAATGTCAAGCCTATGTATTTGTGCTGAATGTGCCTTTAGTGGAGCGTATCATGTTGTAGCACCTAGTGCTATGCCACTCTCAGATTGTGTTCAATTGTTGTCAGCATCCATCAGCGACTGTAGCAATTATAGTGGTGTGTGTCGTTTGAGTGTGTGTTCTCTGTGGCAAATTTCTGCATTCTAGTCAGTCTGTATGGTTTTATCTCAAGCTTTTTAAGTTGACATTTTGGTGGGGTTGGTGTTGGGTTTGAAAATAGGGCCTGTCTGTTGTAAATGCCAGGGCCGTATTTTGATCCCAGTCCGTCACTGGAGAGAGAACATCAGGTTGATCAATATTCCCCTCCTGATAAGAAGATAACCTGTCAGGGGAGAATCCCTTCAAGTCTACTGGCTCTGATGTGGTTCTTGCAGCAGGACACTTGGGCCTCAACTCTACCCAATCTCTCTGAAAGACCACATATGGCAACTAGGATTTGAAGCTGAGTGTCATCCTGCTGACCCTGGTCTCCCAGAGCACCAGCAGGTCTATGTGAAGGCTGGGGAGCATGCAATTTACCTGGGCCCTGCCCCTACCAACAATCAGGGGTGTGCTCATGTCTGTGTTTCCGTGAGTGTTTCCTAGAAACATGTCCCCCTTCACTGAGCTGGGTGGGTGGAGGCTGCACTGCCCCAGCACGAATAGACTGTTCCACCCATCTGGCTCTTTGAATGCACTTCACCACAGGCAGTTCAACTGCTGCCTCACACGGGTTCTCGATATCCTCCAATAAATGTACCATGCCCAAACAAGAAGGGCATTCACTATGGCCATCATGACCATTTTTTTTTTTTTTTTTTGCAATTTTTTGTAATTTTTTATGTGAACTGAAATGTAACAGCAGTACCAAACAGCTATAGATAGCTGAAAAAGGGGAACCAATAATCAGGCCACTCACAGCTGGCCACAATCACTTACTGTAAAATAAAAGGTGAAATAAATGTAATTAATCTGAAAACACTCACTGTAGCAATTAGAAGCCTACCCACTGCGAACAGGGGCAAAGGGCAATATAATCAGCACTTAACAAAAATAATAATAACCAACTTAAATCCCAATGTATTTCATATACAGGGAGAAGAAAGTAAACAATCCCACCTGCTGCGCACAGAGGTAAAAAATGGAAATTAGCAATAGTGAATTAATTATAAAGGAACAGTTTATCAAAACTCACCTCCCCCACTCATTGTGCACAAACGCACAAGGGTGGGTAACCCAGAAAAAAACCACCCACTGCGAACAGTGAGTAAACGAGGAGAATAAGTGAACCCAGCTCAAACTAATATAGGAAGAGATTACTTAGTAATCACGCCCAAACTTTTTCTTTAACTTACTTCTGAGGGAAAAACTCTATGAAATAAGCAGTATAAGACAAACAGCACTTACCCAAAGCTGCAAGCTACAGTAATTACTTAGCGCCAGGTGCAACAAATTAGGCTCCCTGAAATGAAACGAAGAGGTTACAACAAGCAGTGAAAACGACAAAAGGCTCACCAATGAATTATTATCAACAATAGTGGAACATAGAAAGGGAAAAAAACATGTGCAATCCACAGGGACACCAGGCACCTGAACCACAGTGACAGAATGTTGATAGTGGAGTCCCAAATGTACACATCTTACCTACAGGTCTTGGATTAGGCAATTAAAGCAAAGAGGAGGAGGCATGTTCACCTGGATGCTCTTATTGGCGGTTAGCCAAGCCTCCTAAGGCATCATTCAAGGTAGAGACCATGGTGATGGTCTGAGTGAGGTTGAAATCGATTACTGAATTACACTGAGTAACATGGAGGACTGAGTTAAACTAAATACTGTGAAATACTCAAAACTGCGAAACACTGAATACTGTGAAACACTGAGTAACACCGAATACTGAGTTAAACTGAATAGGGGAGAACAGGGTAAATGGAGCCAGTGGGTAAAATGAGCCACCCCCTTTATCTGGGTAACCATAAGCAAAAGTAATCATGTGATCACAAATTAAGAAAATATAGTTCACATTACTCAATCCATCTTGAACTCAAGCACATGGAGAGAGTGGTCAGCAAAACAGAGCAAAAAAGATTTTTGTCATGCTAAGTGAATTCATCATGTTACTAAAGTTATCAGTCTTGTATCTTAATTAATAAAGATACGTTTTGGACATTATTACATGTTATTTTAAGTCAGTGTAAGCTACAAAACAAGGTCATAAACTTAGCATTACTGTGGATCTGAGCCACTGTATGAAACAGTTTTGTCAAAATGGAAGTAGTGGGGTAAAACGTGCCAGTGACATTGCGGCAAGTTGAGTCAATGGCTCAATTGACCCCCCAAAATTATTTTCTGATATTCTAGAAACTAGAGACCCTGTTCATGTTAATGTTTGATCACTGTTATAATTGTTACAATGTTGATGAATAAATACCTAATTGTTGACTGATGATAAATTTAAGCCACACACAAACATGCTGTATATACAGATGGGTGGCAAATTAAAGGAAAAGCCAACATAAAGTGTCTTAGTAATGTGTTGGGCCACCAGAACAGCTTCAATACACCTTGGCATTGATTCTACAAGTCCCTCTCACTCTAGCGGGATGAACACCATTCATCCAAAAGATATTCCCTCATTTGGTGTTTTGATGATGGTGGTGGAGAGTGCTGTCTAACACATCGGTTCAAAATCTCCCATAGGTGTTCAAATAGGTTGAGATCTGGTGACTGTGACCCTTCGTGCCCTTTGAATGGGGGCATTGTCATTGAAATGGAAACATATACATAGACTTTATGATCTGCTTCCCGTATGAAAATGTTCCTAACAGGTACTGTCAAAGGTGAGGTTTGGGACTCGGTCACTGTATGTCCTTTCCAGGGAGGAAAGGTAGATAAGGATTTGGCCTTCAACTCTTAATTCTCAGCAGAGACTGAAAGAAATTCCCTAGATATATAGTGAATTAATTAAAAATAACTGTTTGGGTGATGAATATGGGATGATTGTGATGCATGTGGCTGTATATGCAAGTACCAACACTGAACTTCATTTAATATCTCTTCAGCCTAGCAAACTGGGAGATCTGGACTTGCAAATATGTATTCTGGATATTGCAATAAAACTCTGAAAGACAACTTGCTCTCTGTGAATTCATCTTACATTTCTACTACAGTCATCTTGGGAGAAACAACTCCCATTAAGGTAGAAATGTTAAAGGTGATCACTCAGAACTACTTTGTATTGATTCACAGTGACCCTTCCCTCTAAGGGGACAAGTGGACCCAAACCATGCCAGAAAAATGGCCCCCAAAGTATAACAGAGCCACCAGATCCCCTCACTGTAGGGGTCAAGCATTCAGACCTGGACCAGTTTTTCCTTTAATTTGTCACCTGTCTGTATACACAAAAGCACATTTACACACACATTCTTTTTGTGGCTAACACACAATGATCACAGTTTAATCTTTACTGAAAATGTTTAAGTAACATGTTGAACAACAGGACACAAACATATAATTTTACTGAAAAGTATGAGTTTTTGCCTTTGTTAAAGTGATGGCATTAATAAAGTTCAAAATTACCTCAAAAAGTGGCTCATGTTACAACGTTCTCCCCTACTGAAATACTGAGTAACAATAAGTAACATGGAATATGGACTTACACTGAATACTAAATGTAATACTGTAAAATAGTCACTGTATATTTTTTCCAATTTACTGTAGTTCCCAAAGAATTGATTTTAGACACAAAACTGTGGCAATCTTTAGGCTTAATGAGTCAGTTCTGCAATAAGCTTTTCTGATCACCACTGCGGTCGCAGTTTAAAAAAGGACAGCTGTGGTCTTTAAAGACACTCAGCAGACACATTGGCAAGTTCATGCTCAGGGGTTTTGTAGTCTGGCTGGGATTTTTCAAGGTATAATCCTGTAAATGTGTAATATTGCCCATTACAGGGATGTTTTTGTTGCAATTTAGTTGCAAAAAAAAAAAAAAAAAAGACCTGGATTTATCTGCTTTTGCCAAAAAAAACTTTAAAGTGGAAAAAAAATCAATAAAGTCTAATTTTGTAAGTTACCTTTATTAGGTAGTTTCACTTAGTCAATACTACAACACTACACTATCAAACCCAACTGCAGTTTGATTGATAGTACCTGGAATATACAATAAAAAAACATGATTTATGAAAATTACTAAAAATGGAGATATGTTTTTGCAAATTAACTCTTGAAATGTTTTTTTTTAATCAGTATCAATGCATCCATTAAACATTGTTAATGGATGTAAAGGATTAATTCCAAATCATAATAATCTTAACCACTGGCTGAGCTTTGTATTACCCTCAACTTGTGAGTGCTACAAAAATGTAACACTTCTTACACAAGTTTCCCATGTACACAATCCAGGCAGAAAACAAATTAGTATTATATAAATGAAATTTCTAGATGACATATTTACAGTGTTGTTCATTGTGTATTTGGTTTTGTGTTCAATTCATTCTCTGTAATTTCTAGATAATGTGGTTCATGAAAAATCCTGGTAATGCAGTATGGTCTGAGATGCTGGAGCCATCACATTGGTCAGCATCAATCACGCCACACTTAAAGTTTTCTTGTTTAGTCAAATTAAAAGGCAGTATTTTTGCACAATGTGATACATTCTCTACAGGATACTCTATTGGGCCACTGTTCTAGTTAGTTAGGTTAAACCTTCTAATGAAAAAAATGAAAATGAGAAAATTAATTAATCCATCCATCCATTTTCTATACTGCTTATCCTCTCGAGTAGTGGTTCTCAACATATTTTGGGTGAACTCCCCCTTAAATCAGGTTGAAACCTCTAGCCGCCCCCACTCCCACTCCCACACACACACACACAATGTATATGTTGCTAAAACTAAAACTTGCATTGTAGAAATCACACAGACGACACTGAAGAGTCACTTTGAAATGTATTTTGTCAACCTCAAACATAAATTCATAAATAATATAACATAAGTTATATTCTTTAAGAATCAACACACATATATAAAATGAAATTCAGCATCATCTGCATTACATTTTGAACAAATATAACACTTAAAATTAATACTTAAAAAAAAAAAAATCAATGCCTGCCAGGATTAATATTGCCCAGAGGAGAGTGTTCAGTGTGTAGGCACATTAGTGGGAGCCTAGTGCCTGGTGATTTGCTGCTAATTTCTTTATGGGTGGACAGAGGGATGTTAACTTCAGATTACTGAAGTGAAGATAATTCACACTGTACTGGCGTCACTTTTTCTTTGTCTGTGCCATTATTTTCTCAGGCACAGTAACCAGGCATTCACAGACACAAAACCGCTTAACACACACCTCCGCTTTGCCAGCACCAACCATTAGCATCCATACGCCTCCCTCACCACTGCCAGACTTCCACTGCCCCCTGACATTCCCTTAACACCCACTGAGGGGGCTCTACCGCCCCCGGTTTAGAGTCACTGTTCTAAAGGGGAAGCTGGAGCAAATCTCAGCTGACACTGGGCGAGAGGTGGAGTATACCCTGGACAGATCACTAATCAATCACAAGGCTGACGCATAGAGACAGACAACCATTCACAATCACAGCTATGGGCAATTTAAAGTCACCAATTAACCTAACCTGCAGGTGTTTGGTCTGTGGGAGGAAGCCAGAGCCCCCGGAAAGAACCCATGCAGGCATGGGAAAAACATTCAAACTCCAGAAAATGAATTCATTATGCATATAATTACACGCTGCTGTTGTGTTAGAAGCTCCTTTGAGTCAGAAAATGTTGCAGTTCCTTGTTCACTGGTAGCTGTACTTAATGCTGCTTTAATGCATTATATTTCCTTATTCCATTGTTTAACCATTGTATTACTGATTACTTGTGCATAGAAAACAAGTTGAACATCATTCTGCACAGTTATATCTTTTATAGATTTGTCTGTTAGCAGTGGGGTTTAGACAGGTTGTCAGAATCTGTACAACGATCATTATTCAGTCTGTCAATCTGGAGTTTCAGAGCGAGCCCATGAATGAATTAAAACCATGTTTTAACCTTGTTCCTACTTACTTATTTATTAGAAAAGAAAAGTTACACATATTTATAAAAAGGCATGCTCATTGGAGATCCAAGGCACTCTCCCAGCAACAGTGGTTCCTATATCATTAATACGATAGTTTCAAAATCTGTGATTCTGGTGTTGGAGATTCATCCCATGCATACAATAATAACCTGTCTTAACCTTTTTCCTGATTACTTATTCATATGAACACAGTTCAGATAAATGTGCTCAGCTCTGGGCTTTCTAAAATATTCCATTTCCTCTTTTGATTCCTCCCTTAAATTAACATTAATGGAATCATCAGAGTGCAAATAAACAGAGTGCAGCGTTTCTGTGCTGCTCGAGTGAACACAGCTCTGTTCCCAGTCTTTCTTCTGTTTATCCATCATCTTACTGTCCAGGGTGTTTTTAAGCTAAACAACTGACTTTATTTGATGAGAATTTATAATCTTATTTTATTTTTCGACATGGGGAGCACTGACCAGCCATCCACACAGCTCCGCATATTGAAATTCCATTCGGCTTGATAAATAAATAATGTTATTCCTCACCCCATCCTCATCTCTCCCCAGTCCAGCTTATAAATTCTGCTTGTTTATGTGTTTGTGTGCGTGTTCAATGGATGCAAGTGTTTGTTTCAGGCTGCTCAGGGGAATAAATGAAGAGCAAAGAAGTAATATTTTTGGCTGTTTCAGTCAATTGTAGCAAGAGAGAAATCATCCTGGAGCCTAGAGAGACTGCTTTGTGGATTCGGTCGCTCAAGCAGCATCAACCACATCCACAGCAGCTTTTGAAAATATTTCGATCCTTTTACCTTTTTCTGCATTGTGTTGTGTTTACACAGTTGTTTGTTTAAAATCCTTCAAAAACACAATGTTCTTGGAATAACAGGAAAGAAACTAAATGAATGGTTTTGTGTTTTTTGTGCAATTTTAAAAAATGCTTTAATAATGAAATGTTCTTTTTATAAATAAATATATTTTGTGTGCTTATTCAGTAGGTACCATAAGCAACAATGTTGTTACAGCAAAAACCAGTCTGCCTCAAACAACTTTGTGACTGTGGTAATCTCCCATTCTTCTGTACGGATCCTCTTAGCCTTTGTCAGAAAGGCTATAGAGTCCAGACTTTGACAGTCTCACTCAAGGACTTTCAGAGACCTGCCCCTAAGCCACACAAGTATTGTTGTTGTAGTGCTAAAAGGCACTCCACCTGCTGAATTCATAGTTAATGTCCTCCTTCCTGTTGCCTTTGCTCAAATCAAGTAAAACCAGCAGACTCTGGGTCCTCCATAACATGTAATCACCCACCTCTGCTATATGATACAGTACATCCACCATAGGGATTGTAAAATTCAATGATGCATGATCCATGACATTCCCCAAATGTAGAGCTTTGCATTCAACCCAGAAATCATTTTCCTCATGCTCCAAGCCCTGAAGTGCCTTACAAATCCCAGTTGTGCTGTCAGGTGCGATTTAGTGTTCAAAATCTTGCCCCTCTACTGCAAATTCTTGATTGTTGCAGTGTTTCCGAGGAGCCCTGAAGCCCTGTTAGAGTGGTGAGTTCTCAGTTACTTCTCTGACCAACACTCTTCTTGTCGGAGCCTGTCAGCCAGCCCTGGCAAAGAGTTTTGGTGGTTCCACACTTTTTACATCATTAATATCATTACAATAATCAAGTCTGCTGTGCTCCTGCGAACCTTTAATGTTGTATGAATTTATTTATTCTCTTTGTTTGAGAGGAGCAAATTGCTGGCAAATAATGCATTTTTGATAAGGTCTAAAACAAAAATTACAGTAAATTCTGAGTGGTATCTGAGGCCACTATATATAAATTATGAGTCACTCAAACTAAATTGCCATTTCTTTGTCTAAAACACCTAAAATTTCAATGGGCTACAATTATTACCTGACTTGAGATAGAGAGGAGAGTGGCCCCACAATAGCATCTGATGTTCTTGAAAAGATAAATGTACCCTTCAGAAGGGTCAGACCTTCAAAATGTCAGTTAGATTTAGTGAAGCATAACCCACTGGCAATCCTTAAGCTGCTTCTCTAAGAAGTTGTTGTCCCTCATAAATCTAGAAAATGTCCTCTGTGCTTTCTTTGAGGCACAAATGAGTGTAGTGAGACTAAGGCAAAGGTTTCTGTTGACATACAGCTCATCACCTTAAGCTACTTTATTGCATAACCTCTAAAAGGGAGCTGGCTTAATGTTGCCTACATCATTTAGAAGATCTGGGCTTTTTAAAAAACATCAAATAGTATTTTTCTGAGTACATATTTCTTTTTTTTTTTTTTTCAAGATGATGAATCAGTCCATTCATGAGGATAGTCCATAAGGATTTTATGTAATGCTCATCAGCCTTTTTTATGTTTGTTTATTTGTGAAATCCATTATGTTGTTATGGTCTCTATGTCAGTGTCGCCAAGAAAAAATGTCTGTACATTTAATCAGTCGAAAACACACACATCACATTTATTCTTGAATTTATATTCACATTGAAAGTAGAGTTAATTGTCTCTTGATTGGAGCGAATTTTAACCCTGGGGTGCTTTTATGGTTCATGTTTATACGCCACAAACAGCCAAATGCACTGACTGTACAGATACTAGCTCTTGCTAGTTATGGCTAATATGTTGTTAGCCCCTAGTTAGCATAACGCTCATGGACATGGAAAACTCCCATTCTGAGAGTTATTTCCCCCTGAAATGTTCCGTTACCATCTTGTCTCTGTTTATTCATAAAGGTGAGTCCTACAGGTTCGAGATTGGCCCAAATTAAGGTTTAAGTTAGTTAAAACATGTCTTTGCCTCAACCTCCTGGTGCTTAGAGCAAACTAGCGTCTTTTGATGTCCAATGTTTTCCTTTTGCTAGCACACCACCTCTAAAATTTGCTTCATGTTCACCCTGAATGCAAGCTTACAACAGAAGCTAGTAACCACAAACATGAATGCTTAAAGCAAAATTCACCTCAAAGGCGCATGAGAACAGACTTTCCAAGTCACTGTCTTGTAAATAATAAACTCCAGAACAAGGTTTTCAAGGTGCATTGCAGGGTAAAAACAACAAACAACAGGAATCATGAAAGTGTTACGTGTTGGGAATTTAGGGAGGCTTCTAAGCGTTTCCCAAAATGTTAAACTATTTCTTTAAGTCAACTTGCTTGTGTGATGTGGTTGATTGAAGGTCTGTAGATGATTGTGGTTGACTAGACGAGAGCACAATGCTGACACTAGTGTGTGTGTGTGTGTGTGTGTGTGTGTGTGTGTGTGTGTGTGTGTGTGTGTGAAAAAGAGAGAAGTCAACTTGCAAAAAGGTAAACTTGCTAATGCTAATCAAGGCTCACAAGGCAACAAATGAAGCGTGGGACATCTGTTTACAAAAGCAATTGCATTATGCTTGGCTGACAACATTTTTACTACAAATACTTTTTCTTTGGGTATTTTTACATTTCTCCTTACCCTATCTTCACCTCAGTGAAGACACAAACAACTGTATGCTGAATTCAAGTGCAGTGGAAACAAAAATGGAACACCGGTTTTACTCCCTAATTACACTTTCCTCAATCAACTGGTTTAGGATGTAAAATTGGTCCTTAAATGTGACCCAGAACAGACAAAACACACACACACACACACATATACACACTCCATTTAACTACTCCATTAAACACTAGAGGGCCTATAAAATGTAGTGATTTATTTATGGCAAAGCATCACTGAAGCGCACTTAAAAGTCTGCTATACAAATACAGGCCTATTTTGTTAAATGTACAGCTTGAAATAAACGTTCATTTGTTCATCACAGGGCAGCGAGGAGTATTTCAGCAGGGCAGCACTGAGGGAGGTATTATCTCCAGTCAATCCTAATCATATAAAGTATCTGGGTGCATGAATGTAAGAAAGGATTAATTACAGGATGAACGAGGATCCATAGACATTCCCATTTTTCAATTTAACTGGATTATCATCATCTTCTTTAGCTCCATGAAATTGCCTAAGCTACCCAGACTCTGATACACATTTGCCCACAGACACTTATGTGCCCTTCCATGAGCAATAGAGGAGAGAGGAGAGGGGAGCCATTATCCTCCACAAGAAGATCGCACATCCATATCCCCTTCCTCTTCCTTTTGTCTCACTTTTTAATCTTCCTCTGCCGCCTACCTGTTTTCGCTCTCTCTTTTCTGTCTCTTTCTCCCACGAATCTGCCCTCCTCTCTAGCCATTTCACTTCATCTCTCTTTATTTTTTTTCTTTTTCTGTTTCTCTCTTCCTCTCGGGCCTCTTTGCTGTCCCACACAGCTGTCTATCATTCTCTTTGCCTTTCTCATCTTCCCTCTCCCTCTTTGCTGTCATTGTTTCTGTCCCCTCTCCCTTCATCCATCCTTTCACATTCATCCAATCTCTCAAATTAATCTGGTTAATGGGCCCAGCCGTTGTGCAACAGAGCAGAGCAACTGCCACTGAAATGTGTACGTACCGCCCTGCAAACAAAAATATGCACAAACCTACACCTCTGCACTAACATATGCATGCATGCGTGGCAAATAGAAATGTTCTTGTACTCATGCATATTCCCAGAAACATTCAAACACATGTAGGTGCAGTCATTCAACATTATAAAATAAACATAAATTTAATATAAATAGTCATTCTGATGATACTGCTGGAAAAGAAAAAGTCCTTGATTTATTTGTCCAGTGATTTGATTGGGTAACCCTTTCATAGCACTTCATTAATTAGTAGGTAAGTGGTAGGGCGGAGCGTAGCAGAAAGGACTAGTGGGGGGTTAGGGCTTTTCTCTTAATTACCCCACTAACTCTGGCGTCTGAGGAGACAGGAGGTGCATCAAAGAGCATGTGTAATAAAGTCCATAACCCACACAACCCAACCAAGCAAGCAGAGGATTTATTCATCATTTGTATCTTTTCTGCAGCTTTTGTGTCTCTCAGCAGTGTAACAGATGCTCCTGTGCCTTAATACAGTTTTAAATTAAAAGAAATTATTTTATTATGTGCTTGAGCCTTTTTGAATATTCGTAGTCCTTCATTCCATTTCTCCTGTTTTTCATTCCATACAAGCCACTACACACTTGCAATGAACTTGCCTACATCAGTCATTTTTGGGTAAATGAGGGAAAAACCAAGGCCCTGAAGGACCGCTGAGAGTGTGAATGGATGAGAATAAAGGTGGGTAAGAGACGTCCCCTCCCTACCAATAGATAAGGAAAGTCACTTGATGTCATGATATCCCCCGTGTGCTCTCTGCTGCGTGTGGTACTTCTAACCAGAGTAGACTTGCATCAGCCACACACTTCAAGAAGCTAACTCACTATTATCCATCGTATATATTGTATAACACTTTGAAAGTTCAAGCATGTGAGGATGTTTTTATCTCCTGACTAGAGCTCTGCGCAAGTCCAGTTTACAAACCTGTGCCTGTTCTCGCACCCACACACCTCAACACAACAAACATGAACCAATCCATTATCGCAATTATCTCCAACTCTAGTATGAACCTGACTTGACCCATTACAGTAATAATGTGTAGTAAGACCTGACCTGACCTGTAATCACAGGGTACAGGGGTGTACAATGGCAAGGGAAATAAATGGTAAAAAACAAACAATAGTGACATGTGCAATGCAAGTTGCAGAGGCAGAAGCAGCCTCCATGTTTTCAATAGATTATGGTCACTTGTGTTTCCCTCTGCTCAGACAAACTCCGGCAAAAGCACACACTCAGACCTCTCCAAAGTCATGCTAACTTCACGCACAAAATGAATTACCATTATTAATTATTTAAATCTATAAAGCCCATTTTAGGATTTCATTGAAGGCTTTTCATTGGGAAAGAGACAATATTTTTGCATATGGACTAATTCATGATTATTGGACTTTAAAAAACACAAACAACCCTTTTCAAATATGCAGAGGAGAAGGAGAGCAGGTGAGTTTGCTTCCTGGAGGCATGGAGACTGGCTTGTCAACATCACACACAGCCATCGGCAGCCACTGAGGCTCCAGAGGAACGTCACAGTGGCTTACCTCTGCACAGCAGCACCTATCGACCTTCTGGCTTAAGGGTGGGACCAAGTCCTCCCCACTGTCCAACCACCCATTGTCAGCAGAGGCTTTGAAAAGCTGGGGCTACCTCCAGGGAAGACGCTATGTCTCCCAGAACGTTGGATTGAAAATACTGCCAAATGCCCCGCAAAAAGCTCAACACACAGTGAGCATGGATTTTCTAACATGAAGGCACTCACTTAATGATTTTGTTGGTGTCAAGGAAGGTTAAAGCTATATTTGGCAGAAGAGTGAACGTTTTCTGGGCATCTAGCTTACATATATGTAATTTCGATGTATGGAAGACAGCCAGATTTTGCCTGGTTTTAACTAAAAACTAAGTAAAAATAGCAAAGCCACATTGTAAAATAAATTACTTACAAGTAAAAATTCTGAATTCAAAATCTTACTCTAAGTAAAAGTACATAAGTATTATTAGTAGAATGTTATTCAATATGAAAAGTAAAAAGACTGTGCAGAAAAATACCCTGTGAGTGATTCTATCTCTGCAATGCATCATATTTTATGAGCACATCATGCACTAGGTTATTCAGTAAAATATTTATGCGTAAAATAACAACTTCATACAGGCTATGGGCTAGGTTTCACACAGTATATCATTAGCTCTATCATTTCAGTGGAATTCTGTTGAAAGAACATTAAATATGAAACCTAGACGTCTTGAATATTTACAGCCAAACATCTAGGGGCTTCAGTTTCGACAACTGGATGTTGTTTGACCTTCAAATCAACAGAAGAACCTGAGTGTGAGGCGTGGGAAGCCCCTCAGTGAGCCCGACCATAGTCATTGGAAGTAAAACAAACATGAAAAAAATGAGCACATACCACACTATACCCTTTTATAGAATTTAAATCCTCAAACTTGATTTTGAGGTTTTTCTGCACATTGGATACCCCTGCCCAAGGGGGTCCTCTCCCAAGATGTCAACCAATTAAAATGCAGATTCCCGTTTCTGTTCTGTTCCCAATCTTTTCATATCATAAATATGTATTCTAGTTTTATGTGTATTGTTTTGTGATAATTGAATTCATTTGTGGCACATAATGCATCACAAAGTAAATAAATATCTCATTGGTAGAACAGTCAGAGATATCCATGATAGGACCTCATTTTTCCTTCTGCGAGGCATAGATTCAACAAAATGCTGAAGACATTGCATAGGAATTTTGACTCAGTAACACCAGCAGGGCAGATTTTTCAGCTGAACGTCCCAGTCTCTGTATGGAAACATATGGTCCTCTTTACAATCGCAGGGTTGTCTCTTGTGTGATGGATCCAGCTTGAGATGTTCAAGGAAGCACATTCTTGGTATTTAGTTTTAATTTTTTGCATAACACAATCTTGACATCAAGTTGTTTTTCTGAGTTTATGAGCAATCCATCAGAGCAGTAGCACCATTAACAAACTGCAGCTGCTCTATCTGGATTGATGTGTAGATTTTGGCCCCCATCACTTACATTGAAAGTGCAGTTGAAGCAGATCTTTTAATAGCTAGTATGAACAGGAGGAATGATTACGGTGAGGAAAACCTCTTTCAGTGCTCATATGGGCTTGTGACTTGTTAAAAGGCAGACTTGAAAAACTGTGAACCTATCCTTTAAAGAGACAGGAGATAAAATGGCCTGTTTCAGACAGAGGTTGAACTGAGGGTGTTGCATAAAGAGGCAGTATAAGACAAAGATGGAGTTTTTTGAACTGTAAATCATGCAAAGATATTCCAGTAGTATCCCAGAATATGAACACAGACCTGGAAATCTGCATGATACATCCCCTTTAACTTTGTAGAGCATGATCTAGTCAGCAGAGGTTAAGCTTAGGTAAGCATTAGTAAAATGGCAGCTAAGCAAAGTATTAATAAAGACATCAATAAATGTCTGTGGTTGATTTAAATCCGAATATCTTCCTGCAACCTCATGTGGGATCCTGCAAGACATAGTTTGATTATAAAACTACAAAAAAGAAGATTATCTTACATATCACAATGCACTCCAAATTTACAAAATAACTTGCACCAAAAAGCCTTATGTTCCTGTAGCATCTGCTCACCTCCAAATTGAATTTTCTAAATTAACACCCTCAGCCAGAATGTAAAAAATAAAATTCATATTGTGCAAATACTGCAGATTGATCATTTGTCATTCATAAAATGATTTCAAATTAAGATTATTCTGGCAAGTGACAAAACACGACAATATCTGCAAATGGCTACATCTGTTGATATCCTTTCCTCTCAGCCCCTGTTTTATGGTGGTTATGATGAGCTCTATCGCATCCTTACAGTCTGACAGAAAGCAAAAGTCAGAT
Source organism: Thunnus maccoyii (assembly GCF_910596095.1). Lineage (NCBI taxonomy): Eukaryota > Metazoa > Chordata > Actinopteri > Scombriformes > Scombridae > Thunnus > Thunnus maccoyii. Next base: position 11,300,921 of record NC_056551.1, read on the forward strand.
CACAACTAAAATTGTATCATCAGTCTCAGTATGATCTCTGTCTAATGAGGCTGGAAACAGCTGCTAACACATGGTTTTTTGAATAATAGATGTGATGGGCCGGTGGCTCCACCACTAGTCTAGCATCACTGGCCATGGATGGAATGGATCAGAGATACGATAACAACTACGTGGTGCATCTGCAGAGAGCTAAAGTAGAGAAGAAGAGTGATTGTTGTTCTACAGATGCTCAAAGAGTCCGCTGTTCTTTGTTCCTATTCTGTGGCAGTAAGATATGTCAGGTCTGAGGACTGAGGAGTGTGATGTCGCCACATACTCATACCCTACTGACACATACAGAGATCATGCTATCTCACATGTGCACACACAACCTTTGATCCCTTAATCCCTTAATCCTGAGATGAGTTGTAGCCTGGTTCACTGTAAAAGCTCCTTGATTTGTAGAAAGTGTCATGTTGCGTTTGATTGCATGTGTAGCCTATTACTGTGACTTTATCTGGAAATAAGCAAGCTCATGATTGCATCTGTACTTTCCTCTTGGAAGGATCAGTTGCTCACAGGCTGTAAAAGGAATACATCATCTTTTATCCCATTCCCCATTGCTGGCTCTGCTGGCAGCACACAAAGTCACTCCATATCCACTAATCTAGTCCCTGTGATTAAGTGTCTTTTTGTATACTGTGTACAAGAGTTCTTTCTCCAGCTGAAGGCAACAATGAAAATCCCTTACCGGTGAGAAGTTGTTAAATGAAGCTCATTCTATTATGTACCTGTGGAGCAAAAGATATTTCTTTGTAATAACTGGCTTATGTGGGGTGAACTGAGTGTTCCTGTGTTGCACATATTCATGTTCAAACGAGGGAACAGAGGGGTGCTCTAACTGTCGGTTGCTTTGTCAATGTGTCATTTTTCAAAGTATGTGTTAAAGAGTTCGAAATGTTCTCCTGCTTAGCACTGTCATACTGATTTGGCTTTACAATTTTTATTATTTATTTTCGTTTGTATCTATTTATTTTTCAGGCAGTTGTTGTCATGATGAGCAGTATAAAGGTAATAAAATGACAGGAAAAAATTACAAGTTCAGAGAATTTTGATTCATCCTGACTTTGTAACAGTATTTGGACCAGAATGAGTCTATAAATAAAATATGTATGTGTGAACAGGTATATCTAAACAATCTGTCACCTCTCAAGGTTAAAGGACAACTATGTTTTATTACAATCTGGGTTTAACAGTTCTGTTGGTTATCATGGGTTATGATAACATTGTATTCTCCAAGGTAACTGTTGAGATCTCAGAGTGACTCATGCAGGTTGTAAATAGGCCAGAGTTTGGCTGATTTTTTCATACAACTTTACTTGAGGGTAAAACCAAAAGTAAGCACACCAACAACCTTTGTAATGATCCCTCACTGCACAAGACAGCATTGAGTGCAGGTAGGGCAGGTCAAAGTTGCTCCAAGTAGTTGGTCTGTAATCTGTGATGGATGTTTACAAAAAACAGTTCAGGTAATAACTTTACTTAGTTTTCACTGCCTTTGTTTTCTTTTCCAAATAAGTTTGACAAACCAGAGAGTTTGCTGAAAGCCTGTCTTTTCATCTGACCACTTTTTACTCCCTTGGATCATTTTTTAATCAATGCTCTGGTGTTCCCAGATGTCAGTAGTTACTTTGCTGAGTACAATATTATCATAACCGGCGGAACTGAAGGTCCAAGGTACAAAAATAAAACCCAAGATCATCTTTCAAACTCATTGGTGCAACTTGTTTTGGTTCAGTCTCACCTCACTCATCAGTGTTATTTTCAATTGCAGCAGGCAGCAAAAAGCTCAAATTACCTGTACACTACCCGCCCAGCAATAAATGACAGACAAAGTTAGCGACTATAAGAAAATGGAACATCAAGCAGCTAAATAGCCATATTTTTCTCTCAAGAGTTGGAGTGAATATTGGACTTGTATTCATCAGGTGGCCAGACACACAACCCAAAATGAATGCTAATGTTCTCCGTGTCTGCTGGAAGTGTAAATAATAGGGGTGGGGGAAAAAAAGAGATACAGCATAGGATTGTGATATTTTGCAATATTGACAATATTGTTTTGATACACAGACGCCAAGTATTGATCTTTTATTATATAAATGATTAATATTGCAAATACAAATTGAACTTTTAGGTACTAGAATAATAAAATCAATTGCTTTTTCAGTCCACCTGGGGATGCTGAGTTTTTTTCTGGTGAGGTCAGCAGAGGTTAGGTAGAATTGGTAGGAAGTTCGTCAAAACAAAGATGGAGACACTGGAGAAAGAAATCAGAAACGAGCCGTCCATGTTTAAGTCAAACTTATTTTGGATTTTTTAACAAGGTGTTGTATGAAAATAAATGACTAGGAATACTACAAACATGAGGGCTCACCTCACATGCCACCATCCAGAGATTGTATTAACTGGCAAAGCCAATGTTAAATCAACCAACACTGGACACACATAGCTTGACAAAGCTATCTTCACTCCATCACCTACGTCATGTGCAAAGACCTGCGTCCATGCAATGAAGGGACATTTCTCTGCAGAGGAAACGGATCTGCTTGTGTGCAAAGTGAAAGCACACGATCCGTAAGGAACACACTGGCCCCTGCTGCTCCCGGACCCTCCCATGGCCAGTCCCAGACCACCAGTTTAAGATCCTGTTCATTAATTTGTTGCCAATGTATTTTCATTTGTTTTTTGAAAAGGTTTATTTTTTTAAGAAATAAAAAAATAAAGCTTTGGTTTCTTTAAAATCGTTTTGCTCAGTCATGGAGTAACAGGTCAAATAAGCAGGGTTTGAACTGAATGCTGAATGCTGTCATTATTACAGGTCATTCAGCAGGTAACTAACTAAACTGTGCCCCCAAAGGTTAAGCAGTATTTATCACATGCTGCTTGCACAGCTGTTGCATGACACAGAGGACAACACTGTTGACACAGTGCTGGTAAGAGACCACAAACGAAGCATCAGTCAAGATCTTAAGAAGTGATATGCCAGTGCAGCAGAGAAGAACACCCTCTACAAATCATCTTCCACGTTTAAAGCCGTGCCATTCCTGTCCCAAGAGGAGAGACAGGAAACCTGTGCCAGAGTGGTTGCTGAGGTTATAAGCCTTCAGGTACACAAACATTTAAATAATAATGGTAGAATGTATTCTAACCCACTTAAGAAATGTCGTTGCTCTACTAATATTGTAGTCATAGTGGTAAATATTTAAGCAACAAACTTAAAACAAATGAACTATAATATTATTTAGCTATCACTTTACCAAAGAGAAACAATATTTGCTGAATACTTAATTAAAGATGTATTAAACATATTTATTCTCTCCCTCTCTCTCTCTCTGATTTTGTGCGTGTGCGTGCATGTGTATTCTACAGAAAGAAATGAGGCAGCAGTTCATCTCTGAGCCAGAAGCCCAGGAACATCAGGAGGAACCTGGTTACACTGAAGAGGATCCTGGACAACCTGTCATACCAGCCAAGATGAGGAAGTCATGAGGGCTACCGGACTTATGGTGATTATGGAGCCCAACCAAAATCATTATCAGCCATAGCTGAGGAGGAGGTGAAAAGATACCAGGTCATACCACTGGCACTCACAGAAGACCCACTAAGCTGGTGGCAAGCACATGAGCAAGTCTATCCTTTCCTGGCCAAGCTGGGGAAAAGATACCTTTGTATCCCAGGTACTAGCGTCCCAGTAGAAAGAATCTCCTTGATGGCTGGAGACATCGTCACAGCAAAGGAGCAATTTAAGAGTACGTGTTTAATTTAATTTAATTTAAATTTAAAGGCATACTATGCAGGGTTTTCCTAAAAAAACAACAACAAAAAAAACAATGTAAAGACAAAAGACAAAAAGATAAAAGACTCAGACAAAAATAATCCCTCTCAATCATCACTTGTGACCCACTAGAAGTGTGTGGCAGTGTATATATCTACAAAGACCCTGCCTCTATTTTCTTATTATTTTGCTGTATTCGGGATGTTTCTGGGCATCAACCTTTGGGCAGTGTGTAGCCCCCAGCCAATAACAGCGTGGAGGTGTGAGCTCGGGACTCATAGCATAGTGACCAGGTTACATCGCTGTCTCCATCTCTCTCCTCTGCTCCGCTCTGTTCTCTGTCTCTGTGTCACGGATGTTTAACGAGCTGCAGGTCTGTGTGTCTGCTTGATCAAGGGCGAGGTTGAGCTACACACACACACACACACAGACTTGCAGAGCAGAGAGGCCACAGCGGACAGGATGAATCTGCGCTTCAGCTGCATTCACACAAAATACGGCCCTCGGGATTGTGCGGAGGTGGGGGTGTGTTTATTTGTGCTTTAGAACATAACCACCATGAAACAATAAGAAAACAACTTTTTATTTCACGGCTTTGTTCTTGCCAGTGCTGCTCCCTCTCTGCATTCACTCTCTAGCTTGCTCGACCACTGCTGCTCTTTCTCTCTCTCTCTCTCGCTCGTTGAGCTGGGGAGGAGGGGCCAACTTTAAATGCTGTGTTTACAAACACCAACCGACAAATCCTGCGTAGTATGCCTTTAACATTGATGATAATGTCAATGTTGTGTTTACAGCTTGTTGCAACACCTGTGAATATATTGCAGGTTTTAAGGAATTATTGTTGTCATTGTCAAACGAAACCAATTGGCTGTTGTACATGATATGCGAAATTCAGTCTATGGTGACACTTTGGCAGCACTATAACAATGTCCCACTGAGTCTCTCTTTACAGAGATGTTGTGGGTTTTTTGTTAGTTTTCTGCACTCTGATACTGTTTTTTTATTCACCAAATGAATTAGAAGTTACCTTGCCTTTCATATTTGTCTTTAATCATGGTATAGGTCAATGCATGTAGAATTATTAACAGAACCTTCACGTACACAATTTTTTAATCTTTTGCTGAGTCAGCCCATCTATTTAACCAGAGTAATTTGGTCCTCTCTCAGGAGCCTTTAACATGGGAAAAGCATCTCTCTTTCTCCATTCAGCTAGGTATCAAACCATCATAAATTTAAACCTACAAGCACTAAAAACAAAAACAGCAACAAAACCCTGTCAAGCTCCACACACTCTACTGGTCTTTGTTACTAACCAAACCAAATCACAATGAATGTCAACAGGCAGCACCTCCAAATCAACAAATAGCAGCACAGACTCCCACAGCCCCACATGAGACAGCCGTGCTGTTACACCAACGTGTTATTAGTGAACTCATTCATCTGTAACTCAAAGCCGGCCTCAGTAGGGATCTAGCTAAATAGAGTATGTGTTTCACTCTGATAGTAGCCTAGTAAACATAGAACACTCATTCACCTATTTCATTTTCTAAAATGTATTGATCCCTTGATCCCCATGAGCCCATGTGAGCAATCCATCAGAAATCATTGAGGTTATTCAGCCCAAATTACAATTGATCTTTTAAAAGTTAACTGCGAGACACCAGGGAGTAAAGGACATCTTTTCCAGCTCAAGGAGAGCTGCTTAAGTGAGTAATTTAGGAGGGACTCATGCTCTGTCAAGTGAGCACCTCCTCAATTAGAGTTAAGCTCAGACATCAATGGGATCAGAGGAGAGGATTTGACGGCTCTTCTCCCTTCCCTCCGTTCATTTGGGATGTTCTTGAAGCAGCCAACTTCTGCATGCAGCCCTGTTTCACAGAGCAGATAAGAGCCATTGTAGTAAAGGCTATTCATTGGTCTCATACATCTGCAAGGACATTCCAAGGGCTACCCTGTGTAAAGATGCACTTATCTGTCAGCATTAAAACAAGGTATTCATTTCCGCCCCAGGCTTTGCACTTAACATTCTGAAACAACTATTTAAGTGACTCAGAATGCTTTAATTGAGGCACAGTTCTTAGAGCAAACAGCTTCCTGTTCTCATAGAACCTGCTTTTAAGTCAAGTTGAACAATATTTTTATCCTCAGTGTGCTGTTAAACCAATGCACCATGAATGCAGGTTTGAAATGCAGATTGATTCATACAAAGACTTGTGATGCTTTCATTATCTTTTGATTACATTTCCATTTAGAATTGAAAATGATTATACCCTCTTGCCTGCCAGCGACCACAACAAAAGCCAGATCTGGGGTAGTTCCCTCAAGCCAGGCAACATAATGCAGCCTGTTCCATGGATACTGGTAATGCATTTTCAGTTTCTGTACCAAACATTTTGTTCTTTGTGTTTGGATGGGGATATCAGGAGAGATATACAGTTACAGTTTTTAGCAAAGGATGGCTAAGTCAGACAGATGGTCTGTCCATAATGGTGAAAACTGAAATATCTCAACAACCATTGGATTGCTTGTCATCAAATTTTGTACCAACCTTCCTGATCCACAGACAATGATTTTGATCCCTTTACTTTTCATCGAGCACCATCAGAAGATCAACATTTTCACATATCTAATGAAATATCTCTACATCTACCAGATAGATTGGCACCAAATTTTGAGATATTCATGTTTTACAGATGATGTATGTCTCTTATTACTTTGGTGATCCCCTGACTTTTTCTCTAGCACCACCATGAAGTAGAAATTTGTGATTTTGAATGAAATGTCTCAACAACTATTGGCCCCTGACTTTTCATCTGATGCTATCATCATACTTCGTTCAATACATCGGTTTTGACCAAATATCTGCAAGACCAATAATATTTCCATCAGCCTCATCTAAATTTTGTGTTTAGTGCTAATTAACAAATATAAACATGCTAAGATGCTAAACTAAGATGGTGAACATGATAAACATAATTGCTAAACCTCAGCAATGTGGTTGTGCTGATGTTAGTATTTATCTCAAAGCACAGCTAGTACAGCCACACAGAGCCACTAGCTTGGCTGTAGAATCTTAGATCTGTTGATTTACAGAGGCCACTCTTCAGATAGGAAATGCTTGCACAATCATTTACTGAGATGACTGTGGAGTATGGAAGTCAGTGGCTGGAACGGTCGAACAAATCAAGGATCCTCAAGGGGGAAACCGCCTTTTGAGGCTTAAAACTTCATCAGGGTCCTTTGAGGCCCCTGCACAAGGAGAACAAGGGGGGCATGAAGAGAAGAGAGTTTAGTTTTAGGATAGAGACAAAATAAGGAGTGGAAAATGGGAGATTAGATATGTAAATACGTATGGCTGATATGTAAAAGAATTCCCGCTGTACATAATTTTATAACATGAAAAAAAAATGATTACATGAAATCTGTGACAACTTTTTGAAGGACCAGTATGTAAGATTTAGTGGTATCTAGTGGTGAGATTGCAACCAACTAAATACCCCTCTCCTCCCCCTCCTCCTCCAAGCATGTAGGAGAACCAATGTTGGCTGCGAGCCAGTGTTTGGTTTGTCCATTCTGGGCTACTGTAGAAACATGGCGGTGCAACATGGCACCCTCCATGGAAGAGGACCCGCTCCCTATGTAGATACAAAGGACTCATTGTAAGGTAACAAAAACACAATGATTCTTAATTTCACGGGATTATACACTAATTAAAACATACTTATGAATATTATATTCCATTTCTGCCATATCTGTTCCATTAGATGCCACTAAATCTCACACGCTGGTCCTTTGACCAGTCGTAAAATAATCTCCTTCATCCTGTCAGATCATGGTAAAAATCCAATAACTTTATATAACATCTCAAATGTATTATGTATTAATTTATGCATTTATAATACATCAACTTTCCTTCCAATTTTCCTGTTACAGTCACACCATATTATAGTAAGGAGGTGGCTTATTGTTTCTGGTGCTCTGAGATGAAAAAGGATGCTTTTCTTTATCCCTTTCACGCAGGTTGAGTAAGGTTAAGGTTAAGCAGTAATATAGTCTTATGGAAATAACATTTTGAATGAGGCATCTTACATTGTACCATGAATGTTAGGAATTATGTTCTTAAACAAGCTTGACCTCACTTGACTTAATGAAGAATTATTATTTTAAGACACAACTCCTCCATGACGCACTCTCCCGTCTACCTCACAAACCAAACAAAATGAATAATTTACTGTGTGGCAGTTTTGTAAATCCAACATTTAGTTTAATGATACATCATCTCCAAATGTCTATTCACTGGTCTTACCTCGAACTGAACTTTGCACTTGAATAAAGATATGTGAAAATTCATCAAATTAGAAAACCTGTTCAAAATATGAAAAAATATGATATACATTCAGTTCAGTTACTTTGATTTATTTCAGTTACTATGTCCTCCTTTTCTCAATCTGCTGTAGTTGTTGCAAAGCCAATCAAGCAGATGTCCAGGGAATTTTAACCAATTTCTAGACAGGGTAGTAACCAGTAATTTCCATTTATACAGTACAGTGCTATTGGTGAGGATACCTGTGCTCTCATGTGATTTTCTGTGTTTGTCAGGTCTTCTCTTTACTGCTGTATGTACCCCTTGAGCTAGGCAACCACATGGTTCATTCCTTGACCTCTTATCTAAACTACAGTACTTGGTTCTGTCATTATGTCTCACAACTTTATGTACTATTACAATGCTATGCTCAGTGGTACATTACCATAAAATATAAGGCTAGTGATATTCTGTGCTGGTGATAAGCTGTTTTAGTTGGAATTCTATATTTGTGACTGGTTTTAAAGATTTACAGATTTCAGTATAAAAAAATGGGCTTAGGACTGAGTGCCATAGACAGGATAGGGAAGTTTTGAGAGACGGACTAATGCATTGTTGCTTTTGGTCCATTCATGGGATTTGTTGACAATAACAAAAATATAGATCCCATATTCAATCTCAAAAACCCCTAAATATCCTCTCAGTATGATTCTAGATGTTGAAGCATAACGCCAGCCCCACATTTCAGCTAAAATCTGATCCATTACTGTGTGTTTGCACTCTGTGCCACAGATTAAATAACATCCTTACTCAGGAGGGATGCTGCCTCATTGAGTAATCTCCCATTTGTACAGAAAACCCTCTCCTAGCTGACTTCCTGAACTCCAATCAGCCCCTTCTATTCCCTGGGAGCACTGCAACGTGTCAGCCTCTTGTACCCTCCCATGTGTTACTACTATACCCCCTCCCCACTGGCTTCTTATATGTCAAGTTCGTACCTCTGGTGCTGGCACACATTCCCAAACCTCCAGGCCACGGTGCAGTCTTAAACACCAACATTGTGCTGCTTTCAGCCCCTTGTCTCTTCTTCCCCTGCGATGTCCCCCCTGACTCCCCAGTAGATAAGTGACCTTTTCACTCTATTCACAGCAGCACATTCACTCCTCATCTTTCCTTACAAGCTGAAAACATTTTTATTAAAGTCCATGCATTTCTTTAGCTACTGAATCAAATAAAATCTAATTGCTGTAAAACTCCCCTCTACATCGCTCTTTAATTCATTTTACCCCATAGATGATCTTTCTATGATTGGGAACTGAAGTTGGTATTCTATCAGTTTTAGCTTATTCTATCATTTCACTCATTTAAAATTGCCTTAGCCAAGAGAATCACTTGGATGCTAAAGATATAAATATATAAAAATGTATAGTTTATGAGTCTAGTGCAAGTGTAGTCTGGTTCACAGCTGCACAGTAATTACATTTTGAAATGCCCACCTGTCCATCAAGGACCCAAAATGAATTAAAACAGCTAAGAGCCATCCATCATAACTGTTTGGAGGGTATGTGCGCTAAATCCTACGAGGAACATCATTTAAGTAATTTGTCATTTGGGAATTAAGTAATTAAGGGAATTTTTGGCAGACAAAATGTCCCTTGTTAGTTCAACACAATTAGGGACATTAGGTTTTAGGGCAGAATAATTTTCGAAATGTCCATGGCACTGACACTGATTATCCTAAAAGACAATCTAGACAGACAGGCAGACAGACATAGATAGATAGATAGATAGATAGATAGATAAATAGATAGATAGATAGATAGATAGATAGATAGATAGATAGATAGATAGATAGATAGATAGATAGATAGATAGATCTGATATAATTTCAAAACCTTCCTTTGTTTAGCAGTTAAATATGATTTATCTGTACCAACTGTAAAACTGTAGTTTTGGAGGAGAACCAAGATGACAATTCATCCAAGTTTTATGATTCTTTGTCTGGTACATCCAACTGACTGCACAGACTCGATCAGGCTGGCAAAATAAAACACCCCAGGGATGGTAGAAAGGGATCAGCCAAGAGTAACAGGACAGCGGGTCATTACACACAACAATTGTCTTGTGGGCCATGGAGCTACAGTGTGGGAGTGCTACTGAAAAGGTAAATGTGTGCATGACAGTGTATGTAGTATGGCTACTTATTAGCAAAAATATGTGCATCATAATCGCCTGTTGGCACATGTTTCTTTGTCATTGCCCAAACTTAATGAACTCTGCATGGACTCTACTCTGGGTTCAAACTGTACTGCTTACTAAATGCAGCTAAAACTGAAATATTAACATTTCTCCTGCATAAATAGCCACTGTAAACACATGTTGTGGGCCAGTTTATCTTTGTGTAGTGGCACCACAAAAAGTAGTTTGATGTTCACATAATACAGCGAAAAGTAAGTGCATGGAAGTCTGCACACTGGATACAAGCACTTTGCCTTTGACACTAACAGTAACAGTCTTATAACAGTCAATACAGACACTTTTATTATTTATGACCCTGAAGTCTTGCTAAACTTGATCCTCTGGTTTTGAATAAATAATGAAACTTCAACTGAACTTACTGCAAATGCTACATGCAGATATCATTGGAATATGTAGTTGAAAAACTTTTAAGCTAACTTTAGATACATATGAAAAGTATGAAAAACCAGACACACTTGATTCACTATATTAAAAAAATATTTGCTAGCTTTGAGCTAAATGCTAAAGCTAGGATTGCAACATGCTCGCAATGACAGTGCTCACATGCTGACTCTTAGTAGGTTAATTTTCTGATTAGCACTAATTTGATTACAATCCATCCTGAGGGTCATTAATAACTACCAAATTTCATGTCAATCCATCTTAGATATGTTAAGATATTTCTCAGGATAAGTGAGAACTTTGATGTGCTGATGGTGCTACAGGAAAAGTCAAGGTATCATTAAAGTTGGTAACATTTGCCCCTTGGCTACCATGAATGTCTGTACAAAATTTCATGTCAAACCATAGAATTGTTGTTGTGATACTGCAGCCTGGACCAAAGTGGTTAACCAACCAAAAGTAGAACTCGAAGTGTCTATGATGATTTTGTCTCATTGATCCTCCACTCAGTCTATGCAGGCCAAATCTCAGTCAGTGAATAATAACACATTCTACAGACACTTACCTCAGTCGAACTCAGGAAACACGTACAGGAAACTTCATCATCCCAGTCTGACCCACTGACCCCCAGACAGTCTGCGCACTGAGCTTATGGCCTTCAGCATGTTTAACAAGGAACATGAGCTGTTTCCTTTGGTCTGGCTCTCTAATTAAGCACTGACACGGCTGTTAAACTCTCAGTGGTCCTGCCTGCCGGAGACCACAGCTGGTTGCAGAAACACTTCTCTTGCTATGGGATGCTGATTTTAGCTCGTCTCACTTGCTGAGGATTTGTCAAGAGGAGCTCCTACAACCACAATATTTTAACAGTGAACAACATGGGGTGTTTATACAATAATAATATAAAGGAAGTGCAGCAGGGGAACAGGTCAATACAGCAGTCATCAGATTGAAAAGAAAAAACAGAAAATCCTTTCTCTGTAGAAAACACAGAGGGGCTCAGTGTCACAGCTCTGTTATTGCTTTGTTGCTACGTAGGTGGTAGGGGTTATGCTGTTATAGATACACACATGGCTGGTTGGTCAAAAGCCAGATCAAATGCACGTTACTACTATTAAGACGCAGCCCACTGGGGCCATCATGACTGCCAGTCAGAATGAGGCTCAGACAGGTTGTGACCTCACTCTTTGTTGAATGTGGAGAGGCTGGTGTGTAATATCAGAGTAAGCAGGACACATCTGCTACTCCACTGTGAAAGAAAGAAGCTGGGACACAGAGAGTATGAAATTCTGTTACAAGGAAGAGAAAAGGTTGGTGTCTCACCATAATCCTTTGGCAGCCAACAAAAAGTCTACGGGATGATACAATATTAAAGGTCAGAGGTCAACAAGAAACATGGCTATATGGCACCCGCAGGCTTCTTAGTGTTCCCTCTGGAGCAATAATGCCCCTAATTAACAGGCATTCCTCTCCCACCACACCGACAAGTTTGAGCTGAATAGCACTCCCTGCAGAGGGAAGCAACCACTCACCTTTTATTAGGAGATATTAGATGTGACTGGGCAGTTCCACTGACTGGAAGCTCATTATCAAAAAAACTGCATTACCTCAGCAAGCTGTCCTTAACCACATCTATTCGTGGAAGGAGAATATAAAAAGTCTTTGATAAAATGTTTTTAAAAAAAAAAGGATTTGCATGTGCGTTCCCAGAAAGGTAATTAAGATTCACAGAGACCTGTGATCGGATCATTGAATAGGAGTATAGCCTTTAGTGTGAATGCAAATCGGGCAAGACCAAAGATGTGCAGTGTGGGAATGACCCGTTCCCCCAAATGAATATTCTCACAGAAAATCCTCACATGCGAGCAGACATGCACAGGCAATGCCAAAACGGTCCCATCCAAAGACAATGCAAACTCCCAGGCTTCAGGCTTGGTGGCCCACGGTCAGGCATTCAGCCTCACTCATTAGAGGTCTTTTCCAATTACAGTAGAGCTGTCTGCATTTCCAGCGTCACGGTTATTCAGGGGCCATTGTGTGAAGAGCTCTGCCCATGTTCCAGAGTTTGGTGCCTGAGAGGATGGATATGAAGGAGTTTATGTTTTTATGGGAACAATGGCTGTCCTACACTGAGTGGGGTCCAGAGAAGCAGGGCTGTTTGTCTATGAGAACAGGCCAAGAGACTGCAACAGACACCAGGAGAGGATAGAAGTGGGCTAAAAACAGGAACAGCACTGTTGTTGTTGTTGTTGTTGTTGTTGTTGTTGTTGTTGTTGTTGTTGTTGTTGTTGTTGTTGTTGTTGCTGTTGTTCTCTCACTCAGGCAAAAGCCAAAGTGTTCCCCTTGTGTTGTCCCATAGTCTGATTGGCCGTCTCACGTGCACCATGGAAAGGGAAAAAAGAAATGGAGTACAACAGCCCTCCAAAAAAGGGATACATAGCAGGATCACATCTTGCTGAGACACTTTCAGATTAAAAAAACAAACAAACAAAAAAAAGCACTGCAGCAAAAGAGAATCACATAGATGGATTGGGCTGCATCTTCCTTTGGAATACAAAAGGAGAAAAGACACACAAACAGACAGAGTGAGTGACGAGAGAAAACAAGGAAGCCAAATTGCCACAGAGAAACAAATAATCAGAAAGACAAAAAGAAACCAAAAAATGAGACAAAAGATGATTAGACGGAGAAGTTCATTCATAATAAGAGCTATACAAACTAAATACGGACTAAAACTAATGGCTATCCAAGTTCTACACTCATGTGTGCACAGTGTACAAGTTGGTAAGAGGTTTTAAAAGCACCAGGGAAGACGTCTCCCTGCTGTGTTGCTCCACTAAGAGGAATGAAACAATTGAAGCATGCACTTAAAGGCACTCAGACATTTTCTGGCTGGCTGTAAAATAGATACTGAAGAAATAGAAAGGCAAAGGGAAAAAAAGAGCTGTGCTTACATGAATACGTGTATCAGGGTCCGCATGTGCAATAGAGTGTGTATGTGTGACTATGTTTAGTACATTTTATGACAGCATCTCAGTGTATGAGTGTTTGCAGTGCATTTTACCCATGAGGATTTGATACATAGTGAACAGCAGGAAGCGGTGAAAAGCCCAATAGTTTAGGTTTATATGATATCCTGATGGGGCCAGAACATTTCAAAATATGATTACACAGTTTTTGAAAAGTCATACTGTATTAAAACACCTTGGGAAAATATTTAGAATGGACAATATTCTAAACTGATTCAACATTGTTTTTAACACAACAGTGTATTTACCCAGAACTCTAATTTTTCTGCTGGCAGCTGTGTCAACACCTTTTCTGATGTCAATTTGTTAGCTGGAATTTCTTAGTGGTAATTATTTGGCAAAGCGTCAAGCAGTGGGAAGAGAGCCGAGGTGTTTCGGATGGGGGGCAGGTAAAGATGTCAAGCCTTGGAACAAGTGTAAGCAAAAAGAAGAGCAGGTAAGGCATATGTCCTGGCAGCTGTACACATCCCCTTAGTTTAAAACTGCCAGAGTCAGACCGAACCTGGATATATCCAACAAGTCCTTAACAACCAAACAACAAAAATACTTCTCTATTTTTGTTGTTTCCTTCTAAAACAACCCACATGACCTTCCCAAAAATTACTCATTGGACAGAGCATATAAATTAATGATTAAAAGATAAATTCATGGTTTAAAGATACCCATATGGACTATTGATAGAAAACAGGGCACAAATTGCAATCTGTGGTGTTTCACACTTTGTAAGTCATACTTTGTAAGCCAAACTATCACTGTCCAAAAGAGGTTTTTGGCAGTATAACAATAGGATGCTACTTCCTCCTTTACAACTTAGAGAGGACAGTCAGTATATCCACAACTGCCAAAAGTGTCCGGTAAAGAAAAGGTAAACATTGGTAATTTTTAAGAAATAATTAGACTTTTTGGGAAATGAGTTTATTCGCTTTCTTGTCGAGCATTGAGTAGATCGACACCATGACCAGCCGGTTAGCTTCGCTTAGCATAAAAATTGGACACAAGGGAAACAGCTAGTCTGGGATTGTGCAAAGTTCAACATTAAATTTAATAATTCAAACAACTAGGCCTAAGTTGAAAAAAAAAAGAAATCCAACTGAAATTAAATTGCCTTTTTTGTCTACTACAGTATAAATATTTGCTCTGTAAATCATTTTTTCTGTATTGTCCTTTGAGAAAAAAATAAAAAACCAAATGGGGAAATGTATATTTTAAAATATTTGATTTCTTGTGCCCCCCTGTGAGTCTTTATTTGATACAGCAAATCAAATCTCTAGTAAAGCCATAATGTGGCATTCGATCATAGGCAGAGCAGACAGTCACACTGAGCCTGATAGCATCCTGCTACACAAGAGCCACAGACTCTGAACAACAACCCACATTAGCTTTCCTGCTACTTGTAGCTACAACAGTTCACTTTGTCTCTGTTCTGTATGATGTAACACCAGAAGCCTGCCAGCTAATATCATCAAACAAACCTCTGAAAACTGGCTGGGGAAAAAAAAGGAATTTTTCTGATATTTTTCTGAAGACCTTTTTTCTTCATTCTACAATACAAAACTATTAACAATGCATTTTAAAAACATGTTGACATCTTTTTTTTTTTACTGCAAAAAGTGATGATTGTATATGATTTCAGTTGGATTTATGTAAGTACTGTAGATACCATCTGTCTATTATGTAATGCAGTAAAGACTTTGTGAAACTCACAGTGCTTACTCGTGTCAGACAGAGGTTTATTCTGGTCATTTTTGATGCTGTTATTTGTAGTGTTGCTGGATTGGATTGCATTATATTGTGAGGTGTTCTTGTTTTTTACTGTAGGCTATATACTGTATATATGGCCCCGATTTTTTCCCCTGAAAGCCTATTGCAGTACTGGCCTAATGGTCAGTATCACAGCACCAGTGGCATCAAAATTAAAAATTCCTGTGTACCTGCTGGACATTAAGCAGATTCTGACTAATGAGTATATAAACTAACTCTGATGAGTTATAGATTGTCTTTATGTCTTCCTCCCATATCTGGAAAATTTCATTCCAGCCATCTTTTCTTATTACCTATGTACTTTCTCCTTGTCTTTCTGATCTTTGTCTTTGTCTTTGCTTGTGATGAAAATAAATGCCAAAAAACACAATTTTATGCATTCTCAATGGACCTTTCTGAAATAAGGGCTAAAATTGGCACAGGAATGCTGCTTGCTCAATTTCCTACTCAGTGTTGTTGAAAATGATTGTTGTCTGCACGTAGTATGCACGAGAATGTGTGCATGTGTCTGGGTGAGAGACTAAGACAGATGAGAGGGCTGGGTCCCTAATGTAGTGGGATGGACAGTTTATATTAGATATTTCTACCTTAGGAATAATGTTTACTGAGAAGACCTGGGTTACTGAGAATCTTTGTAGACACACAAGACTGCATTAAGTGAGTGTGTGTATTTAGTGGAACTGACTCATGTCCACAGTGTCTGTCTGTTGGAATAGCAACATTATCATTCAACCCATTTGAAGAAATAGCAAAAAACATTTCAGACTACATTATTCTTTGTAATTATATGTAAGTAAACAAGAGCTCATAATGACACTCCAACATACTAATATGTTATGACCTAAATACACAAAACATTCATGTGCTACCAGACATACAGTATAATATGAGCACACAGTTGTATCTGTACTAAAGGGGTCAAAGTACTAGTAAGTAGTAAGTAAGAAAAAAAACATGCATACAGGGTAAATTAATTATACATATTACAGCATATTTTACAGCATTATTTTTACATATTTTTGATATCACAATACAATAGAAAACTGAGCCTCGAGTGTGCATACACACTCCCAACAACATTGATGTGGAAAATGGATCTTTTTGAAAATGCTGTCATACACAGACCAATACATACAGTAATCAACAATGTCAATCCACTCCATAGCAGACAGTATTGGGTGGTATTAGTTTGGGCTTTCGGTGTAAACAGAGTGACAGTCTGAAATATCTGGTGTGGCCGGAAAACCATTGACAACAGTGTTTTGAACTCTATTCACATTAGTGTGTGGACACGACCCAGATCAGAGCACAATTCAAAAGGAAGGTAAGAATGTGAGTCCATTGGATGGTAATCTTATTGTCAATACTTGCACCAACTTTCAAAGAAAGCACTGACAAAAAAAAAAAAGATATTTCATGGCAAAATCCATACAGTAATTCCAGCAGTAACAGCAAGAAAATAAGAAACCGACCAACTTCAAACGCCCTTTATTGTGCTATCCTCAGCTTCCAAATGGTAGACTGCTATATATTCATTGACAGCTTTAAACAACAGCAGCTCTCAGCAATGAAAGGTAGACAAGAATTCCCTTCATCTTCTCCCTACAAGCATCATTACCAACACCAAACATTCTCCACGGTAAACACTACAGTAGTTTTCTCTCTGACTTCTATACCAACACCTTTCAGCAGTGAACGGGACTGAAATTCTCTGCAGTATCTCTCTACCAGTCTCATGTTATTTTTTTTTAGATTTTTCTGTGGCAGGTAGGGAGTGAGTGTTGGTCAGGAGAGTGTATCTGAAAAAGGATACTTCTTCGTAGACTTCAATTAAATCACAAAAAGTTCAAACAGTGGTGTGACAAAATTAATCCTGTGCTAGGTTTCTGGCTTGCTGTCAATAAAATATAGGCAAAAACCAGAAGAAGCTAATCTCCAGTGTTCTTCCTGCTCATCGACCCTGAACACTGTCTCACCTTTCTGAAACTAGGACCTCTGTCAGACCCATTGAAATGTAAATTTGGCACTGAAAACAAAAAAAGCTGTTGATTGACCAGGTCCTTTCAACAAAAAAAAAATCACTAAAAGTCACATTTTTCATTACATCTGTCATTAGCACTCACAGAGTGACCTGGGGTAGAGTTCTTTTCATACTGCTACCAACTGGGATTTTACACAGATCTGCTCCGCTTTGGCATGGAATGGATATCACATGTTTCTATTATAACTACAGAACTACTACACGGTCTCTAAAACTAAAAACTCAACAGAAACATTTCTGGCAATTTCAGTTATAGCACACAATCTTCCTCCGCAAATTTAGTTTTTTCCAGTAGTCATATATGTTTCAATTTTCATTTTTCAGAGACAGATTGAAAGTCCACCTTGGACACGAAATGCAGCAAAACAGTCAATGTCTTGTTGGCCACTGGTAATAAGCCTGTGACAGCAGTCTGGTGTGAATAGGTCAAACATGGGATGAATGTTGAAGTGAATTTGATTAATATCAGAACATTGATTTAAAAATAAATATCTCACTATATGGAGAATGTATGCAAAGTCACTTGTAGCCACAAATGTGATTCTGAAAACCCGGTGGACAGAATTTCACCAACATTGGTGTTCATGCTCTGGGGGCAAGTATTAACCAAAAAGTGTCATACTGATCGGTGCAAGTGGGCGTGGCCTGTCACATATTTGCACATTACTCAAGATGCCTTTGAGCAATCCTGATTGAACTCACTTGAGACATCCTGTGCTATTTCCTGAACACTCACACACACCGAGTTTCATTCACATCTGATGATGGGAGGATGAATGATAGAACTCTGAGTGTGCAATCATTCAAATGCTGCATGTATCATAATGAAGAAACAAGTATGTGTTTGGTCTCACTCCTCCTTTAAAAAGAATTAAATTAACTGAAGTGACTCTACTCACCTTTGTGAAGCCTGAAGCCCCCTTGTTGCTGCTCACAGCTTTAATTTTGGACGATTGAGTGGCTTCCTACTGAGCCCCTAAAGTCCCAAAAGGTGATATTTTTTTTATAATAACTTGTTCCCACATGATATTAACTTGTGCGCACAAGATAAAAAAAATCCACCCTTTGGGACTTTAGGGCCTCTGTAAAAAACATAACAAATTGACTATTCAAATAAAGCAATGAACGCCGTCATGTTTCTAACATACTTGAGAAATCAACAAACTATTAATAGATATAAATGCAACATACCCCCCATGGTCTTCAAAGCATTGGCCCATCATGCCTTTACTATAATAACTTGTTACCACAAAATAATTATCCTGTGCGCACAAGATAATATATTAAGCACACAAGATAAAAACTTGTGCGCACAAGATAAAAAAAATATCACCTTTTGGGACTTTAGGGGCTCTGTAGGTTCCTTCTGTAGAGTGCAAAAGGTTGGAACCCACGAATTGCCGTTTGCAGCTATATTTTGTCATTGCTTTTTATCTAGTTTTTATTTTACTCTAAGATTTTTTATCTATTTTATTGATTTTTATTACATTTTCATAATTTTTATTTCTTGTGTGCATTAGTATTGTTGTTTTACTGTTCACTGTTTACATATGTTCTGTCTTATCGGCTTGTCAGTCATCTGTGAAGCACTTTGAATTGCACAAATGTTGAGGTAGAGGGAATTTTATGCATTGCATCAGGCAAATAAATGAGATGAATAAAGAAAATAAAGGACAAAGAGGGTTTTATCTTCATTTACGGTGTATACAGTAGGTATCTGTAACATCTAGCTTAATACTACTCACCTATTTACCATGACACGCATGCAATAAAACCAGTAAATCATAATTTGAGGTAACAGCATAAACCTGGTTGATGACTTGTTTTTGGGTACAGCTCCAGTTTGCTCTCAGTCCCTTGACAAGACAGACAAGTGAGTTGTAATGATAACAGTTGTCACAGCTGACAATAGCTGCTAACTCTACAGCACCAATGGAGCCAAGATTAGATCACGGGATTCACAACACGACTCAAGTTATAGTAATTACCATGCACAATCAAGTATGTCAGTGATGACAGTCCTCCAAATCCCCTATTCAAAGATAAGAATAGTTTTGACTAAGATTCTTGGCGCACACACTTTTTTTCCCTCTACATTATGGTTTTCTCTGTATTTTCAGGCTCTTCCATCTGAAATAAAAGAAAAGATCTGTTGACTTTCAGATCCCAGGGGCTATTATCCTGAGAGACAGTGATGTGATGTGACTAAATACACGGAATAACAACAGGTGTGTTCGTGAGTGTTGCACTGTTTGTCACTCTGCTGATGTACGAAATACATATTGTGCACAAAAGTCAGTGTCTCTACACATCTTTGAGTGAATTATTTCTAACAGATATTTAATATATTTCATATTTAAAATATTTCTGACAAATACAGTACAAAGTGGTCAATTCAGGGTTTTGCATATTAACACCATTGCATACTCACATCCCGCAAATCTAAAGTGTATTTTACAAATTTCCGATTGCCGATATTCTTATCAGAAAAAGAAAACATATATGTATATATATTTTACAATAACCTTTGTAGAAACAGGAATATCCTACAAGTGCCACAAATCTAGGGTTTAGACTGAAGATGAGCCTGTTTTATTTTAAGTCCCAAAGTTAAACTTCTAGCAGTAGCAGTGGGCCAGAAAATCTGGCTGGGAAAAGCAGAATGTACTCCCTATCCATCACAACAATACACCATTTACTCCTGAGCCCTTCTTTTTCAATAGCTCCCATAGAGGTGCAGTCCTGGCAGCAGTCATGTGTGGTGAACGTGCAATATTGAACGATGCACTGAAGCCCTGCAGGACAAGTTTTGAATTGGGATTCAAATGTAGAATTTTTGTCAAACTCAGAGTATCTGCATGTAAGCCAGGCATCAAAACCGAAAAAAACAGATTTCAGACAGGCAACAAGTAATAGACTAAAACAGAATAACTAAAAAACTTGGGCAGATGTTCATTTTCAGGTCCACATGCTTGTTAAAATCATGTATGTGTTTTTTCAGGGATGATATTTCTCTGTCTTTATTCATTCCCTCACCCAACACACAAATAAACACAGCTACCTAGTTGAAAAATGAAGAGAAAAAAATTGGTGGGCAAAAAGCCACCAAAACTCCAGCAAAGAGTGACAAATCTCATGGGTGACACTGATGCCGAAGTAAAGCAAGAAGTGTTCTGTAAGCATAAAAATTCTGGTGTGAAACAGATGAAATGCCAAAATAGATGCCAAAATTGCTCTGCCTCACTCGATGTGCTTTGACATGCTGTCGGCTCTGCCACCCCATCAATCTTAAAGCATGCAGGTCTGTGTAAAGGCAGGAACAGATACTGTAGACTACAAAACTAAAAAAATAAAAGAGCAGACAGTCCACCAGTATGTGCAGCACTTCTACACCCTTGTGCCAGCAAAAAACAAACAAAAAAGTCCCAATGGGATGCAGATAAAGACACCTGTGACCTCTGAATACTTTATTCTGTTTTTCCAAAGGGCAAACGTGGTCAGGTGGAGTTTTAATAAATCTTTATGATGACAAAACATTGACACCATGCAGCAGGTCAATGCGTATTAAAATAAAACGTTCCTTTCAGCTCAACCCATCATGGAGAAGAATATCCAGGGTACTGTGCTGAATACAGGGAGAGCATTAAGGGCAGTAATCACATTAACTGGGTCTGACGGGGGCCATGAAGCAGATCGTCTCCTCTGTTCAGAGTGAGTGGGACTGACTTTGAGCCACCAACTATAACAGCTACATGAAGTGAAAAGCGAGGGCACCTTTGTCCCGGACAAAGAGATAGTGGTCTAATTAAGACCGGTGGCAACAACGCAGACAGGAATGTAAAAGAAGTCGCACTGGCGAGATGGTGGTAAACAGAGCGTAGGATCAGGCAGAGGGTTTATTTGGGTGGGTGGGTAGGTAGGTACGTAGGTATATGGATAGATGGGTGGATGGATGGATAGATAGATAGATAGATAGACACCACTTTACCATTGGGACTTCTGCCAGTCTCCTTTCTTTCTTTTTGCCATATGTCTTAATTAGACCACTGTGTCTCTGCTTGGGTCTTTGGCCAAGGTGCCCTGAGTCCTCACTCCATGTGCAGTAGCTGTTCTGGTTGGCGGTCAGACCACATCTGTCAAAGCCACTTCAGTACCCCTTGAAATATGTTGGAGCCGTGAACCATGATTACACTAAGGTACAGCAATATTTCTTTGAAATGAAACATCTAATAGCCACACACAGGAAATCATATGGTAGATCAGCTTCATGTCAAATCCCATCATGGTTGTGTCATTTAAATTAAATTAGCAGTATAAGCTCAGTACTTGCCCACAAAAGGATTAGACTGAGGTTTGAATCATCTTAATGTTTGGCTGTAAAGCCATAAATACAGAGTAGTATTATATTTAATAAACATTAAATGCATTTTGCAATGGAGCCCTTCCTCTTTACAGTGAACTTCTTTTATTCCTACTGCCATCTCCTCTGCTGTCGCACTGAATTACACTGCATTCAGGTCCCGTAAAACAAACAAATCACCCTCCCGCCCCCATGTTTCTCTCTAACTACTTTCCTGAGTCACTTTCCCATGCGCTGCCCGCTCTTCCGTTATGCTTTCAATGTCTTACTCACACGCACACAATCTCTCTCTGCCAGTATGAGTTAATGAAATTGCAAATGCCAGGCAGCAATTTAGTCTAGAATCAATCAGTGCAGATGTGATGAGCTTGATTTGATTACATATACAATTTTGATTTAATGTTCAGCTGGGGCCTTGTGGTTATAGTCACCATTGATGGGGGAATGAACAGGCAAGACAAGTTAGCTATTCATGTGATTTATTTGTTCTTTTGATGGGTTATTCCCATAATGTGTCAGCGTAATAAGTATATAGTGTTTAGACTATTGTGAGTCTAAAGCATACACTGTATATAAAGATTTTAAAGATCTTTATATGGTCCGAAGACTTTTGGAACTATGATATTGTCTTCTAAATTTGTCAGATAACAAAAAAAAAATAGTATGAACTTAGTTTAGTTCATTATGTTTCAACACCAACTCTAAAACTGTCTTCTATCAACATTTGTTTCAGAATGTTTTTTTGTGTTTTCATAGTGAACTGCATATTTTTACCGAACTTCTGCTGTAGAAGAGATAACCAGTTCCTATGGGTTTCAGTATCAACTTGATTGCAGTAATTGGTTTGGATCATTTTATGTATGTTTTCAGTATTTTTGTAAGTAATAATAGCTGATGAGGTGTTCTGATAAAAATACTGGATAAGAAGGAGGTGAATCTGATATTTTTTTATGATAGGACAGGTCAGAGTGTATTATACAATGTGCCACTTGCCAAAAGAAAAACAAAGAAGCTGTGCTCAAAACATCATCCATCGTAACAGTTTCTTATTATGTTTCTTATTATACATCCAACAGGCAAAATTAGCCTTCATCTGGAGTTATGTTTTTGGCTACTTGATGAATGTTAGTCCAATATTTACTCACCTTATAACTCTGTGTTGGTGTCCACAAACTCCTGAGGGACATAACTGGCTCTTTAGTGGCTAAATGCTTCATATGTTCACCAGCTAGTCACTTACTTTGTCTTTCTGCTATTGGGTGCTGGGCATGTAGCATTTATTGGGTTTTTAGAGCTTCGGCAGCTGCTTGCTGTCTTTTAATCCTGCTCTCATTCAAGCAAAAAGCAGATACTCGATACTTGACCCGACCTAATGTCTACACTGTATCTGATTAAGCTAACCTACATTGGATGGCCCTACTGTCTTGAGGAACAGTTTCATCTGAAATCCATTGCCTGCTTGTCCAGCTGTCATCCCCTCTTATCAAGTTCCACTTGTCTTACAAATAGATATTATATCAGAAAACCTTCCACATCATTCTCTGAAGAAATGCACCTTTAAATGGTCCTTACCTTCATCAAAGTGAAACGCAAGGCTAAGCTACAGTGGCCAGCCCAACTAGCTTGATGGGCAGCTTCATCTGAATCCCACTGCCTGCTCTGTTGTCCAACCACAATCACTGTTCATCTGTTCCCCTAGTCTTACCACTACTAAGCATTACATGCAGCATGCTGCTCAACCCATTTAGCAACAAACCAAACAATCATCCTCAGCTACCTCATCTCAGAAAAAAACAAAGCATAAGATCCTATCATCTTTGCTGTACACTTTAATTAGAAATGCTAAAAGGAGCTAAAATGGCACTAAATGTCCTAAAGAGAAGAACAGATCAGGCTGACCCTGTTTGTGCATTGCTACAATCTACTCTCTTCAGTTTCTACAGCCTTTTGCCAGCATATGGCAATTAACTCTACAAGCATGTCTTAACCTTGTAGGCCATTACCTCTGATTTGTAGTGACAGCTACAACAGAATAATCAGTACTGTGTTATTTGCCAACTATGCTAAACATGTCAAATGAGTAAACGAGTAAGGTAATGATAAGCTGAGGCATACCCCAGTCTACTGTATCAACGACCTTTCTTTCACCTCCTTTTGACATCTGGAATATGGGCCATAAGTGCTGAATGTTAACATAAACTTCATACATGCTTAGAGAGTATAAGAGTATCTGCTTTAGTAATAAAGGGACATGGACTCATCCCTCATATAAATCTTCCTCACTAGACTCTGTTTGACTCATACTTATCTATTCCTCAGTGGTAACACACAATTACCCGTTGAAAAATGCTGCATAAGGCATCACTCGCCTGCCTTATCAAAGCCAGTGCAGCTGTACACACAGATAAAGGGCAAAAAAAAATGTCCTGCTTACTGAATTTATGACCCATGTGTCATACGCATGGGTCTTGCCTAGATGTGTTGTACAGTACCTACAGTAGGCAAGACACTTGCCGATAGGAAAAAAGGAATGCCAAAAATCTGGTATATTTTTTTATGAACTCATGAACTTATTATGGAGATGCCTCATCTAACAATTTGTGCACTCATATGCCAAAAGATGGATTCATTTATAAAGCAGCTTTGACTATCTGTTCCAAATGTTTAATTATGTGGAGAAACGTGTTGATTAATCTCAGTCATCCATGTAGCACAACGTCAAGCCGAAATAAAACTAACATGGAAGGTACTTAATCATTTCCACTGCTGGTGGGGATCCCAGGCGAATTGATCCAGGATGCCAAATAATTCATGTTAGAAACTTTTTTTTCTGTTATTCTTGCAATTTGTCTTGTGAGAAAGAACATAATGCATCCTGTCCAGTTGTCTGTCTACCTTCCCCAAGCTGTACAGTTTAGACTTGACTTGGACTTCTGCTGTAAAACTTGACCAACTTCAGACAGTGTGCCAGAGTTTGACAGATAAATTAATCTAATAATGGCACACAGATTTCTTATTTATGTGCTAAATTCCCCTTTTTGTTATTCATAGAACTGTTATTTTTATCTCTGAAAAATGTTGAAGATTACCATTACTGCCCTTTCATCTGTATATTATACCCGGGAATGATAAGAAACGTTATCATCCATGGTCTTTGCCCAAATGTGCTAAAATGATCCGTCTGTGATAGTGCATGCACACACCCTTCAAAAAACAAACAAAAAGACATGGAACCTTTTAGCCTATCAATGGGTCTTTAGAGAAAACTTGATTAAGAGCTGTCAGACAAGCCACATTAAATCATACACAGCTATGCAATTATGCAACATTCTCCACTGAAATGTTCAAGGTTGTTGGAAATGTAAGCACACAACACTCAGTGATGTGAAAACAGGTGTTTTGTTGATGACAGCTGGTAGAAAACACCTGCTTATAAAATTCTTTAAAGCTCTCAATACAAAACATTCCTTGAAAAACCAATGGGCTATGAATGAGTACTTAAAAACAGTATCATATGGCTATGAGAGACCACTTTAAGTTCTTATTTGAGCCTTAATTTTTAAGGGTGTACATGAGAGAATCTTGTGTGTTTGTTCATTAGGCCTATTATCCAAGACTGTGGCTGATTTCTGGAAATCAATGAGCTAAATAAAATGAAAAGCTTAACAGTTTTCTTCCCTTCTTATATTTAGCATGTTTTCAGGGACTATGCTGCTTTCGTACTACATTGTACATTGTAAATTTCTCAAGTAAATTCAGTATAAAGTCAAGAGGTTGTGATATGTAGCACAACAAGCTAATGAAGCTCTGTAAACGGAACATACACTACTACTACTCTGTGGAGACTGAAAACATGATCACTGTTATTAGTCACTGGAGCTGTTTCTAAACAAACTAATGTGCCCAAACTCTTCGTGGTGAAGGAACATGTCACCCAGTGCAGCAGTTTAAATCACTGATGTATTTTTAATACTGTAGTTTTTCGACAACAACTGAAGTCTATGGCACAGAGGAATACAATATATCAGGCTTTGGATAAACACACTATACTTGTAAATAGGATGAGTTCATTGATGGTTTGGCATTGCATATGATATTTACTGACAAGAAAAATATAGAAAATTACCAGCCTTATCTTTTAACCAATAGTGGATAAGCTTACATGTTTAAAAATTGTATGATTGAATGATTCAAATCGTAATCTAAGATCGTCAAGTTAAGGCAATTTTATTTATATAGTGCCAAATCACAACAGAAGTTATCTTCTGTTGGCACTTTTCACATAGAGCAGGTCTTGACCGTACTCTTCAATTTACAGAGACCCAACATTCCCCCATGAGCAAGCACTTGATGACAGCAGCAAGGAAAAACTCCACTTAACAGGAAGAAACCTCAAGCAGAACCAGGCTCTAGGTGGTCGGCCATCTGCCTTGACCGGTTGGGTTGAGAGAGAAAGAGGGAGGGGGAAAGAGACAGAAAAGCACAGCAACAACAACAATAATAGCAATATGACTAATGATAATAGCAGTGTGCAAAAATTACTAATAATAATATCCTTCAGGACTTAAGTCATCCTGAAGATGTATTAACACTTGATATCATACCAACTTTTCATTTTCTTTTTTTAAATCTGGGACATGCTTTGCTCTCTGTATGAGGACCCTCAGACTTGACTAGTGACTTGCCCTTGAGGACTTCACTTGAGACTTAATCTGACACACTTCAGTCAATGACTTGGACCTGTTTCAAATGACTTGAGACTTCACTTGGACTAAGCCTAAAACAGCCCTGCTGTTACCTAACAGTCCAGTGTCAAATCAATAGAGAACCTTTCAGCCTGCCCTCAAGAACCATTGTACAAAGAAAAGTGCTGCCAAATGTAAGACTGTTGTTGCCTTCCAACAGTATTGCTGTGCCTCATTTTGACCTTTTCTATAAGATGTTCAGCTCCATCCTTTCAAAGTGGAGAAACACAGGAAGAAAAGTAAAGTGCAAGGCTCTGAAATTACCAGCAGAACGTGCAGCTTTTATTTTGTTTGAGATTTCAGTTTACTTAAAATGTCACTATTGTATTTATGCCTGTCTGACAGAGTAACACTGCCTCAGTGAGTTAGGCACAGCACTATAATACATGACACCCAGCAGATAGGTGCTGCAGCTCAGTGTTTCCCGGTGAGAGGCACAAATCTCTCCTTCCATCCTGCAATATTTCCAATATGGCTGCAGGGTCTGTGTGTGTTAGACGGAACAAGTCAGAAAGTGTGTGTTCATCAGTAAAATGGATTTAATTAATTTTGTTCTGAACTCTAGAGATTCATATATTCTCGTGTTTGATAGAACACATGTTTTGCAAACCTTTTTTCCTTAGAGACAGCAAATGGTGCTATCTAGATTTTAGATTCTAGATTTGATTAAAAAATCTGTTATATAATTGAATTAATTGTCTTAGTAGGATACCAATTTCCTTCCAATCCATTTCTCCCCGTGAAAATTGTAATTGCGAGTGTTTGTATCCAATAAACACTCATGACTTTAATTATACTTAGCTGACTATTGTCTAATTCTTTGGCTTTTCAAATCCCATTCACTGAAAAAGACACCTTCTTAAATATCTCCACTCCAAATTTCCTTCCATAGCTGCACTCATTTTCTTCTGTTATTGTGAATTAGGAGACAACTGTTGCTGCAGACCTTGCACAATACTAATGTGATTTAAAACAATTTCTATTGACTTGTGCAAAATTGCACTGAGGCATGGTGGAGTGATAATCACATTTACAATTTTACCTTGTTTATATGAATAAATCCTGTGTACAAATGATTTATATGCTACATAAGTATGGTAAAGCCAGTGTGGATTATGATAGTTGATCAAACAAACAAGCAAAAAAGCACAAAATGCTTCTTGTTTGTACAATTTTCATGAACAACTACAGGAAAACACTTCACTTGTGTATATTATATTGTAGTGTTTGTTCACCAACTAGACAAACCGCTTTGACATATTCTCAACCAGAATTCAACTCGTTATATTTCCTTGGTGTTCATGTCGTGTCCAACCGCTGTAGTTGTCAGTGCAGATTTGTGGAAAAGTCTTGAGCCAATTTAGCACAATATACCAGAAACCAATCCAACCCAATTTTCCACTCCATCTAGCACTCTATGCACAACGCAGCACTAAAATCAGATTGAACACAGACTGAAATTTTGCCAGAATCAGTGTTCAGTGTGAGATGGGAGTACTGACGGCTTGTCTAATATTTGAATCTAATCACTAACAGGGAGAAAACTTGATGCTCTTATTAGTAGAAATGAGTTCAGGTGTCAGTCTTTATAAAACTGCTTGTGTTAAATTTAGTATACTGCTATATGAACTTGACCACTGGAGTGTTCATCATTCCCATCCTCTGGGGCTGAATGCTACTCCTCCGTTTGTTGGCACAGGTCCTAATGTAGAGTTTCCCTGATGGTGAAGGTGAAAACTGATTATTGCTGTAGTTAGAGGAGGTTTGAATTACCCTCTGTAGAGCCTTTGGGTAGTTGGGATGCTTTTAATGGTGCATCTGTAAAAGGTGTTGAGGACAGAGGCACATTAACTTTTTGTTGGATGAACAGTAGCTGGTGTGTCTTCTTTCCCATTTTCAATGGCAACTTAGGCAACTTGAAGGTCCTGACTCTTGTGCTCATTCTTTAATATTCTGTAGTGAAAACAAGACCTCTCAGTTTTACTAACACTGGAGAAGAGTTTGTTGTCAGGTGCCATGATGTCAGGATAGTCCCTTTTCTCTTTTGGTTATGTGGTCAACTATGATGATGTCAGCAAATGTGATGATGGTCAGAGTAGATTGCCTCATCTGGAACTGTCCCTCACAGTTCTTGGTTACATGTGATGTGCCTCAAGTCTGTGTGCTACACACACAATTATTTTCTCTCTTAATATGCCCCCTCTGGGTAACCTTATTTGAAGACGATGCTATGCTGATGACACACAGCCGTAACTTGCAGTTAATCTGTTCCTGGCAAATATTCAATTTGTGTGAAAAATATAATGGATGTCCTTGTGATAGGGTCTGGGCATTGTTCTACACCAAGCTGGAGCAACTTTAAAGTTAACAAGACACACGGTGAAATGTGTGTACCTATCATTATGCCGCGCAGTGGGTATCATTAATCATTTCATGTCATAAATCCCCTGAGCCCTCTGACAGCTGAGACCATTCTCTAACCCTGAACTAACGTACCTGTACACCTGAACAGGGGAGAGCTGGTGAAGGAAAGGATAGATCGATTTCATCACAACAATGCTGCCGTGCTCTGTTTACATGTCCACCAAAAACAGGACAACACCAGTGTGGTGATAATGTAGCAAAACCTTAAATGAGAGTTGGGAGAAGACCATAGCTCCCCTGTTTTAGTGACTCTCAAGTGGGTGCTGGTTTGTTAAAGAACTGATCTTGACATTTTACTGATGATTTTAAGGCTTTGCGTGGCTTAAAAACAGGTTATCTCTCTGAGTATTTATCTCTTATGAGCTTGCACTCAGGTCATCAGGCAGGAGTCTACTAAAAATGTTTGTATCTTGGTTTAACTGCACACTGGGTCACAAGTGCCATTTCTGCAGCAGCAGCAGCAGGAGGAGACACCCTGAGGATATCAGCAGATCAATTGTTATGTTTGCAGGGTTTATCAGCAATGCTGCTGTGACAGTAAACTTAATACAGTCAATGGAGGTGAACTTCTGGGGCCAGTAAACACCATTTCATCCTGGGTTGGGTCGATTGTTGAGATTTTGACTCAAGTGTGTCATAATGGAGTTCATCAAGGTGAAAAGGATAATAATAAAAAAGTCTGTAAATAGTTTTATCTATTTTACAAGTTGTTTGACATTAACCTCAATGACAAGTTGTTTTTGTAACAAAATGGGAAGGCGTAAGGGCCAGATGTAAATCATAATTGAAACTTTATTGACAGTCTGGATTAGAAAGTAATTCTGCATTAAATTCATTACAGTACAAACGAGGAACAGAAATAGAAGGCCACGCACTAGAGCTGAGGGACAAGAGTAAAAAATTAAAACAGCTTCTCATGTAGATGGGTGAGGTGCTGGAGAGAAAAGACAGCTGGGGGAGGAAAAAAAACGGAGGGAAAACAACAGCACAGAATGGTAGATGAGAGAGGACAGAAATGAAATGATCAAAACAACACAACCCTTCATAGAAGGAGAGAATACAGACCTCCAGCAGAGTTAGGTAATGCTGCAGAGAATAGCTGTCATCACGTGGGAGAAAAGTGGAGTGTTTCCAAACAGGATGTTAAATAACATATGGATTATTTCCACTATTTGACATTCCCTGCATCAAAACATGTCAACTGCTGACATGATCTCCCAGCTGATGAGCCATTTTTATCAGGTCAAGTGTGAAACTGGATATTTCAACTTAAGCGAGTGCCTTTACTTCACTCTCACATTACTGCAGAAGAGATAATGGAACCAAACTGAATCTGCTGATGCTCAAATCAAGATGAAATGATAAATCAGGGATAAACACAGGTAGTCAAAACAGATCCAGGCCGAATAAATCTCCGGGAAATTGGAGAACGCCGTTTGCTGATTGGCCGAGGTTGTCGTAGCGGGTAAAGAGCCACGCTTTCTTTAGGAATTGGGAGGATGGAAGTTCTTGGAGGTGGCAAGCATGGCTCGCACTTTGGCCATCAGATCCTGAAAACAGAGTGACAGAAAGAGAAAGAGACACACGGAGAGGAAGCCATTAGTTTAATGTACCACAAATCTCCATCACTAAATGGGGTGCAACAGCACAATACCACTCCTGTCCAGGGTAAAACTGCCAAGACGATGAAGGTCTGAATGCTATGTACAGTTATTCCAGATACATTTCTTCACTTTTTCTACTTTGGTTTGACTTAAATCCATCTATTGATTCCTCTCTGACTTCAATTAAGAACTTCCATGAAACAGTTCAAGTAATCTAGAATCAACAACTGAACTGGGGACCAACACAGTGAAGCCATAAAAACTTTTGAGGCAAAGGTAGTGAGCAAATTATCTTATTGACAAATAGGATTTGATTGATGTGACAAACATGTTACTATTCTTTTATTTCCAGTGTACTACTGCTCCCCAATTTAGAAACTTTCCTGTTATTATTATTAATTTAAAAGACCTGATGTATGAAAGAGCTGCTAGTACTGCTATTCCCACTGGGAATTAACTCCCCAGTCTACGCAGCTTCCAGGCGCTTTAAGCTCATTGGTTTGTTTAAGCTCTGCTGTTTTGCTTGCCTGTGTCCCTATGGCTCTCATCAAACTCCCCAAATAAAGAGTGTGGGCAGCTACTTTCAAAACACAGCTTTGCGGAAACTAATTGGGGTTTACCTAACCAGACGGAAATGGCAGAGAGCTGAAGCTACAAGAGCGTCAAACATTTAGCAAGCCAGGAGGACCCTGATTTTTTACTCATGAGTTCACAACCATCACCTCATGTTTAAGGTTGTATATTAAGGGAACTTGCTTGCTTGTTTTGGAGTGTGCTTCCTACCCGCTAGCTGTTAGGAATTCCTTAATGCATCTTTAAACACATGATGTATTTTAAGTACAAAGTAATACCCTGAAAACACTGAGGATCCTGTATATTAACTCCTCTCAAAATCCTTCTATCCAAAAGCATCTAATCCCTAACTGTTCAGTGGCCAACAGTAAATGTATTATATGTAATTGTCAATTATAGTAAAAAAAAATATAGTAAAAAATATATATAATTTTTTAAACTAAAAAAAAATAAAGTTACATTTACAAAAAAATGAGTGTAGAGCTTAACAGAGAAATGTAAAGTAGGTTGTAAGGAGGTGCCATAATGCAATTTTTTGTTTTCAATTTCTCCCCACTTCAGGTAGAAATGTAAATTTTGCTGACCAGAGGGAAACTGCTTGAATTGCTGAATATGAAGTGTTAATTTGCATCCCGAGAGTGATTCATACACGCATGGACAAATATCCACCCTTGAGCTCTCCTGACAGATGAGACAAATTAACAGCTGTAATCACAGAGGGAAGGAGCTGTCATATCAAATCACTCAAAAGGCTGTTTCTCTCTAAACCCTGGTGTAATTGAATACACACATACTCAAACACACATGGAGAAGTGTTCACAAAATATGACAAACAATGCTCTAAACTATTACCAACTGAATGGAAAGTAGCTCAACTCTAGTTGATTTCTTGTCAGCTGCAAGTGGCTTGGCAAATGAAAACAGCAAGAAAAGAAATGCATTTTAATAGATCATCACAAGTACTGTAATATTACAGCTGTCACACACAGGATAGCTAATTGTGGAAACATGCTGAAAAAGGACAAATCCCATTATAAATACGTATAAATATTCCTTACATCATCCGCCAGTTTATAGAACAAAAATAAGATTCAATCTGAAAACAATGAACAACGAAATAATCCAAACCCACTGCTGACAGCTCAGCCTGACTGAGAAACTGCTCACTCCACACCAGGCTGTTGTCGCTCACAGTTAAGTCAGCGGTTTAAATCTGATTTGATACATTTTACCTGCGGAGGTTCTATAATTGGAATGTTTACTTATTATGT
Source organism: Thunnus maccoyii (assembly GCF_910596095.1). Classification (NCBI taxonomy): domain Eukaryota; kingdom Metazoa; phylum Chordata; class Actinopteri; order Scombriformes; family Scombridae; genus Thunnus; species Thunnus maccoyii. The sequence goes on from NC_056551.1 coordinate 11,333,486, forward strand.
CATTAATTCAAGTAGACGGCCAAATTATTAAACCTGTCTTGGAAGTGAACAAACATTACTGAGTGCTGGGTTTGAAAGGCTTGTAGTAAAAAGTGACAGACAGCCCAACTGATCCTGCAACTGCCTATGCACAAGGGATTCATATGAGATTATACCCGCATGTAATCCAGTGTTACTGCTTTTTCATTTTAGCTCATTGATATTAGCCTCACAATGAACTGTTCACTCTCCTACAGCCACATCAGGGCTGTATCAAGTTGCGGCTAAAGCACACATTTCCAACTGCCTCTTGTTCACCGTAAAAGCATTCAACTGGCAAACAACGGGATGGTTTTTATTGTGAAGCAGTCACAGAAAGCACAATGTATTTGTCACTGAGTTCACTAACAGTGATCATTCATCAAAAACGCTACAAAACAAAAGCTGGTCTTTTTTGCCATTTTTTGACAGCACATTAGTTTTAAATATTAAACATTATATATGATATTTAATATTTAAATACTGCAGCCAGTAATGGGACAAGAAGGAACAACCACAGTGAGCTGTTAGTGTAGAAAAGTACTCGCACAGTGTGCAGCGTGATATAAGATCATGGCTGGTCATAACATGATGGAAAAAGTCCAATTACTGATTGATTTCCTGACTTCTACTAAACCAATGCAAGTTTTTTTGGCTGCAGTGAAAACAGACGCACCAGTTGCTCTTTATTGTATTTCTGTGTGTGGCTTCTCAAAGAGAGTTTACTGCCAACAAAATTCTAGGACCTGTAGTTGCTGCTGTTACCAGGACAGAAATGTTAAAGGTCCTATGTAAAGATATGGAACAGTGGAATAATGGCAACCTGAGCAGTGTGTGTTGTTATCCGAGCTTCTGTTCTTTGTTTTGGTGGCCACACCGGCCGCGCATGCATGTTAGTGCAACTATTTGAGGCGAGATATAGGCAATGCACAAAAATGGGAGTGCCTGTTAAGAGGTTAAAGACACTATAATATTGTGAGGGAAAAACTTTGCAAAAACTTCTTTGAACATAACAGTTTTGTGTGGGAAAGCCTTTTCTCCCTTTGAATTCTGTAAAAAGGAGCAGTGATGGCCTGCAAAGGAAACATGATTAACCTCATGAGTAACTTGTGCAATCACTATCTAGCTTCTAGCTCTTATTGAGGACTTAAGTATTCTTACTGAAAGGCCCAAATTACAGCTGTTTTAAAATCCTAATAGGTTTGAAATCAGGTTGCATCATACACAAAAAGAAATTTCACAGCTTTGCTTCTAATTACAAGCACGCTCACACTGCAAGGTTAACTAATACCACTATAACACACTGTTAGGGATATCCTGGGGGAGCTATGTAACACCTTGAGCTTTCTCTCTCTCACACATTTATGCACTTGTCAAAGATAATTTCTCCCAGCTCTCTCTTTGTCTGTCATCATGTCCTGAGGACAAGTTAAACTGAACCTAGCTTTGCTGCTATCTCAGCTTTCAAAAGAAAAAACAGTAAATATGTTCAATGTGTTAATCATCAAAAAAATACTGTAATGTAAAAAGACTAAGTGCAGGTGTAAAAACTACTCTCAAACTGCCCAAAGTATCTATCAAACAGAATAAAACACAACAAACATACAGCAGAGACAAAAAGGGAACAGAAGACAGAGGAACAAAGACAAACAGGACAAAAATGAAAGACGGGATGAGGCGAATAGCAACCAGGCACCCTCGGGGAAGAAGAGACCATTAGGCAGATGAGGGTGTGCTGAATTATTCAAGATGTGTTTGTAAAACATCACAGATGGGGTATAAGTAGTTAGTGGTTGCGAATCTGTGCATGTTGCAGCAGCAGCAAACAGCATGTTTTCATGAGCTAGCTTATGTTGGTATGTTCAGATAAAGGCAGGAGGAAAGATTCTGTTTGTTTGTCTCAGACAGTGAGAAAGAAAGAAATAAGATTTCTTTTTTTTGTTGATGAGAGAGGCGCATCAAGAGATGTGAGGTTTTTTTTATCTGTGCTGCATCTGGTCAGTAAACACAGGAAACTCATTCTGAGACACACTCCATCACTCTCTCTCTCTCAAACACACACACACAGTGGCCCATGGCCAGAAGAGAGAATAAGTTCCAAATTTGTTGTATCACAGTGTTCACAGAATAGCTAATGTTGTCTCTCCATCCACACTGTATTGACCTCCACTAGCTTTAATTCTTGGATTCTGGCCTATGCTGCAGCCTCACTACACTGTGAGTGTAACACTGGTTCTTGTAGGTATAACTTTTCCTTCATCAAATGTTTACACTTTCAGTGCAAAATCATTTACTTGCTAGATGTTACTGAAACTGCAGTGTACCAACAATCCAGGCCCTACACTACTGGTGTGATGCATTTAGTTGCACACTGATTGCATGAGAATCAATACATCAAAATACTGCATCACGTCATGCAATGTAATGTATTGCAAGTATGAATGAAGTAACTGACATTTAAAAATCCTTAATCAAAGATGTTGATGGTGATCTCGTGTGAAGATGCAAAGAAACATATAATTTGAGACATGAGGCAGCTCCGGAAATGTCTTTCATCTTAGAATTGATTTAAGGCTTTTGACTAATCAAGGTAATTGATTTTAAAAATTGTCTTAAGGGATGTTCCTCCATGTTTCTACAGCAGTCAAAATTAAGTAAATGAACACTATATCACAATATTGTACAGTAGTAGTGGAAGAGAGAGGCAAGCTAGACAAATTACAACAAAAAACAAGCAGTATATTGAAGAGAAAACGGCATGCGACTTTTGTCTTAATGGTAACTGACTGACCTGAACATTGGCTTGCAGCAGACATTAGTACTGCTAGATTTTTGGAGCCTTTTTGCTCATTTAACAAGAGGCGAGAGAGCAGTGACACAAAAGTTCTATGAGATGAGACAAAGAAAAATAAAGACAGTTTTTTTTTAAGAATCTTTTTGACAATCATGCAACATTTTCTTCCAGAACTGGGACATGTGCGTGCATTTGATTATGGTGCATTTCTGAAAGCAGCGTGATGGCAGCCATAAATAAATTGGACATAGTCATTTTAAACAGGGGGGAGCAGAGAGAATGTGTACCGGGGTCAGAATTTATTAGAGGTGTATGTGAGGTTACATTGTGAGTAATGTGTTTGTATCACTTCTTCAGACACAATATTCCTTTTATTGTGAGCTCTTAGACTCAAATGAGGGCCACAATGTACCATTTTAAACCAGACACAGCCCACCACTTAGCGACATTTAATGTGTCACATAAAAACCACTCATTCCATTAGAATATACTGCCATACTATATGGTCAAAAGTAAGTGGACGCCTTTGTGTACTTTTGGTCTGGGGCTGTTTCCAATGGTTTCGGCTGAACCTCTTAGTTCCAATTAAGGTAATCCTAAAGCTACAGCACAAAAACACGACAATGGTGTGCTTCCAACTTTGTCGCAATTGTTTGGAGAGGGCCAATCAGTGCATTTGGCTTGCTGAAATCATTCCTCATGTTCATACTGGCCATTTATAAATCCCTTCCTAATGTGTTTCAAATGTAAATATTGGTACCCTTCCACCTTCTTTAAAAAACAAAAACATATTTTCCCTGTACTAAGTTTAAACTGACAGAAGTATATGGCATCCATCATTCTTTATTTCACATTGAATATAACTGAAATTTTGCTTTTGATTTACAACTTAACATATTATTTAATACAATAAAACAAATGAAAATGGCAAGGTAGAAAATATTGGTACCCTTAACTTAATATTTTGTAGCACAGCCTTTGGAGGCAATGACTGCAGTCAAGCACTTTCTGTAACTATGAATAAGGTTTCTACCCTCTCCACTGGTAGTTCGGCCCACTCTTCTTGAGCAAATTGCTCCAGTTCTCTCAGGTTTGATGGGTGCCGTCTCCCAACTGCAAGTTTCAGCTCTTCTCACAGATATTCAATGGGATTCAGATCAGGACTCATAGCAGGCCACTTCAGAATGGTCCAATTTTTTGTTCTCATCCACTCTTGGATGCTTTTTGATGTATGTTTGGGGTCATTATCTGGCTGGAAGACCCATGAACTATGGCTAAGACACAGCTTTCAGCTTTCGGGCTGTATGCTTTGCTCCAAAATGCCTTGATAGTCTTCTGATTCCATTGTGCCCTGCTGAGATTCAAGGCACCCAGTGCCTGAGGCAGCAAAGCAACGCCAAAACATCACTGAGCCTCCTCCATGTTTCATGGTAGGCATGCTTTTCTTTGAAGGCTTCATATTTTCTTCTGTAAATATAGGATTGGTGTGATTTACCAAAAAGCTCTAATTTTGTTTCATCTGTCCAAAGCACATTCTCCCAGAAGGACTATGGCTTGTCAACATGCATTTTGGCAAAGTCCAGTCTGGCTTTTTTGTATCTCCCTCTGTAAGGTCTTTCTGGTCTTCTACCATGGAGCCCATTTTCATTCAGGCAGCGACGGATGATGCGATTTGAAACTATTGTACCATGAAGATCAGCTTGGATCTGTATAGAAGTTTTCCTTGGTTCTTTCTCAACCATTTAAGCGATCCTTCTGTTCAATCTCGGGACAATTTTCCTCTTGCGACCATGTCCAGAGATGTTGGCTACAGTTCCATGGGCCTTGAACTTCTTAATAATATTGGCAACAGTGGTCACAGGAACATCAAGCTCTTCGGAGATGGTCTCGTAACCTTTATGTTGGCCATGCTTGGCTATTATATTTTTCTAATGTCTTGAGACCACTTTCTTGTTTTTTCTTCTGTTTTCCATGTTCACTGTGATGCACACAGTGGCACAAAACAGCAGAGTGAGTAATTTTCTCCTTTTAAACTGGCTGCATGAGTGATTATAAGATTGAAAACACCTGTGATACTAATTAAAACACAATAGTCTGCTTAAAGTATCACTACTAATCGATTATTTCTTACAACTTCTAAAGGGTACCAATAATTTTGTCCAGGCTATTTTAGAATGTTTTTGTAGAATAAGCATGAATTCAGTTATTTTCACAACTTTTTTGTTTTGTTCCACTGCAAACCAAACATAGCCAAACACTGTTTGGGGCGAATGGTGCATTATTTTAATAAAATGCAAGGATACCAATAATTTCGACCATGTCTGTAAGTGATGGGGGACAAAGTCCAGAGTCCTTGTTCTATGCAAAAATACATTCCAAAGTTTTTCTGAATTTAACATGAGGCTTCAGCAGTCTTGAGTTAATCAAAGCAAGTGCGTATCTTCCAAGGTTAAAGTCTGTTTAGTACAAAATTCCTGCTTTGTGTTTCCTTGTTGAGCTGCAGTGGAGGGATGGAAATGCAAAAAGGACATTTTGTCCTAAGAAGATCACAACTTTGGAGGAAATCCACTTCATTTGTCTAACTCAGACTGCTGAAGCCACATATTAACTTCAATAAACATAAACCCTTCACTTACATCGACAGCAGATTAGGAAGGCATCTCTTTACTTCTCTTTATAAGTGTGAAAAGGACGAATGATTACAGCAACCAAACCCTGTTTCAATGTACATACTGTGTGTGAAACTGACTTGTTTTAAGATTGACTGCAAAAAATGTCAAGCTATCCTTTAACTGCTGTTTCCAAGGGCAATGGTTACTTGTCAATTGCAAATTTTCAAATGCTGTTTTACTGTAGGTTTAAAATATTAGAAGTTAGAACCCATTGTATTGACACTGTACACAGGGTATAACGTCATACACACACACACAGATGCACACACACTCAGTTGCAATGTAAATAAATAGTTGCACCAGAAGACACAAACTCACTATCTTACAAACAAAGATGCACATCTAAATGCATATGCACACAGACAACCACTCAGTGAGAGGGATTCTAAGAAAATGTATCCTGACGCACACGTTCTTCAGTTACTACTGCCTGTGTGGTATAAAATCACTTCAGGTCAAGCTGATCTACAGTACAAAATGCAAATGATAAACATTTACATCTATACTGAACTAACACTTGCAGTAGATCTAAAGATAAAACACGTCTCCGCATGGTTCAAACAAAGTATACTAAATAAAACACAACGCATGGATGTGTTCTACAAAAACAGATAAATGAGAATATGTAGTAACATTTCGAAGAAGGTCCGAGACAAGAACCAATTTATATTTTGTGTGTGAAAATGAGCAGTACTTTCTGTCCTTCCTCTTTGCACGGTGGGAACACAAAACAACACTTAGTACTCATGTTGGGTAGGCTGAAAAGTTCAGCAGAGAACATAGTTGGGATAAAAGCAAAGAACAATACCTGAGTTATTTTGGACTGAACAGAGGATACTATGGATGAGGACACTGCCTTGTCTTTCTCCTGAGAACCACCCCTGTAGAGAGAAGAGAGGGAGAGCAAGTGGGGGACACAGAAAGAGAGAGAGTTGAAAAACCAATCATGTTAACAGGAAAGGCTATACAATATTCATGATATCTTCTGAAATGTTCAAAGTTGCAAAGGCATTAGACGGCAGAGGAGAGGAGAGGGAAAAGACAAAGATAAGAGAGGAATGCGGTATGACCTGTAAAAACTAAAATATTCTCCTCGAGCCAAAACGCCAACAATGTCAAATGCAGTCGAGTATATAATCATGCTGACAGACAGAAAAAGTGCCAAAACTACAGGCCTCAAAATCTTATACATGGTCATGTGGTTATGCAACATGTGTCTTGACCAGTAGGCCAGCGGGGCGCACCTATATCAAAGACTTTTTAAGCATGACATGAAAGTCATGTGGATCAACTTGACTGATCACAGTAGGTGACACGAAACTGCACAACAGACTGCTGCTGATGTTATGAATGTTTCAGGTTTCAGTCCACTGGGGTAAGGCGAGAAAATGTGGAATGTGTGCGTCTGTGAACTGTCAGTCACTCTGTGGGTATTACACCCATTTACATGCACACTTTGGGCTTATTTTTGTATCTTGCTCTGGTTCCATTCCTTGTAGAAAGCAAACTAGAAAACCCCAAGTGACAGACGAGCCTCATGAATTCACGCAGGATGTATTGGTGAGCTGCCTACAAAGGCTATGCAGAACTTTTAAAGAATTCTAAAGAATTTAAGATAAAAGTCAGTCTCATCCTGCAATGATTCTGCTTACGTAGCTGCAAAAAAATAATTGCACCTCTGTGAAAAGACAGACCAATTACTACATACAACCAACAGAGAGCAAAAGAAACCTTTGTTAAAAATAAAAAACATTCTCACCTGTAACAAAGGGCACCACCTAGCCGATATACCGTTGAGGTTGGAGGTTGGATGTTGTTAGAGAAAAGCATTTCTCCTAAAAGCATGAAATGATTGTGTATGCTATACTTTCGTTATAAACAAACAGTCTCTCCTCGTACAAAAAGGAGCTGTGCCTTTATGTTTCTCTCTTGTTCAAGCAAATATATTTACATGGCATGTCATCATTAAAAAATGAAAGTCATATATTGACCGATGCAACTTTTCCTTACCAGTTGCTAAAGAATTCCTTGTATCAGTTACACAACTGAACATTTATAATGCATTGGTATTGCTTTATTAACTAGATGGAACAGCTAGTCCAAACCTAAGAGCTTGTATTTGGACACTGAGAGAGAATCATGGACAAATAGAGGTAGGGGTCATTTTTTAACATCCATTTACTGCCATTGCAGCTTCTTTCACTCTTGTGTGCTTTTTCATTATCAATTCAAAGAGTTGTAGGCTCATACACATGACCTCAGCAATTAACTTGGTGACTGAACTGACGGCAATGATAGTCATATTACAGGGCTGTTGTATTGCAATGCATTATGCCTAAAGATATTTCTATTTTTGTGGTCACTTAGTGTATATGGGTGTCTAAAGCTAATGTATGGCATATTGGTGATATTCAAGCACCTTCAAATTAATTTTACTGATACATTTTTTAAATGAGACTGCTGCTCTGGAGAAGTTAATTGCTTTAATGTCTATAAAGATTTGAGAGCTACATAAATCAATAACATTTGCTTGCAGTAATATGACCTCATGCAATGTGAGGGACAGCATTCATACAGTATGTTCTTCCTCTGTTTGCTAACAATCCCACACTACAAAAACTCTGCGCATAGCTTCTTCCTTGAAAGTATGCTACTAGCCTAGATCTGAGAAAAATGGAGCACAAGCTAAAAGTGATTTTCCACTTATATTTCAATCAACTAAGGACTTGTTATGTTTGCACACACACAGCTGTGGACAGACGTTTACATATACTTTCATGCATATTAAGGCAACAGAAAAGACAACATGTTGCCAGCAGATTTTATCAGCTGAAGCTATCTAACTAATTATGCTAATGTTAGCTCCATGAGTTGGTTGAAAATGCCGTCTCTGCCTCTCTTGCTGGCTTTTTCATTTTTTTCTTTTTTTTCCCCATATTTATTTGCGGCTGACTCATTTTAAAATGAGATTCTTGTAAAAGGGTCTTAAGCACATAATGGATACATACTTGGTATTGTGATAAAAGACTGAGGCTAATGCTGCATGTCCATGGCAAAATGTCACCGGTTGATGATTCATGTAGAAGGCATAGAAATAAAGAAACAGCATTGTTCTTGTCTTGCAGTGTAGAGGTGGTTTGTCCAAGTATTATAAGGAAAAACTAAATAATATACTGTTATTTTCTTCTAAAATAATGGTTTAGCTGCTGCTTAGCTAACTTGGACAAACAAGACAGAGGTTTGATTCATGCTTCACTGTTCATATTTTAAAACATGTTTCACTTTAAGTCTTCTAGGATGAGGACTAATGTGTAAGGACGTCTTGGGTGACAGGTTTAGCCCAGGCTGCTGGAATGTAAACCTCCCCACAACCAAATAGTAGGGTTACTACTGTGTGTAGTAAGCTAGTTAGCCAGTATGCTAACGTTTGTAGCAGATAAACACACTGTTTTAACCATTCATTACACTTTTGGTCTTTTTGGTTTTGAAAAGACTAAATACACCACTGTCAAACTCTTTAAATGCCAAGTATCTTTCTTATTACAGCCCCATGCACACCACTTCAACATGTGGAGAAAACCAAAGCTTCATACGCCGGCCGTGTCTAGTTATGGTTGCTTAACTATACTATACTATTAGATGATAATTGTTACACTCAATTCCTTAGACTCCACGACAGAAATAACAACAAATACATGTTCTAAGCAAGAGTTAGTGTTTGTCAAGAGCCTTCAAAGAGAGGAAGTTAATTGGACATCATCTTCAGTTTGGCCTTTGACGAGATGTATCAGCACAGTTTTGACAGGTTGCTATAATAGCCAATTATTGAAGTGCTGAACTATTAGATGTGCCTGTCTATTAGTGATTCTGTTTGTTTCAGGAGAGACAGAAGCTTCACAGGCCTAGAGGCAACACTCTATTGGTCTAAATAAGACAGTTTTAAAAGAAAAAGGAGTGTAAATTGCATAAATCCCCTCATTTGTCAGCTTTAAGCCCAAGTCCTCTTGATGCCATTTTGTTTCGTTAGTGGAGACTTTTAGTTACACCTGGGAAAGCAACTTAAATTCTTAGCTGGTTGATTGACAGGCTTGTGGAGGATTACCTGGAGTGAGCCAGGCTGGAGGCAGGGCTAGCTGATGGGGACAAAGCTCTGCCCGGTGAGGAATAAGGGGAGAGAGAGGAACCTGCAATTTGCATCTGTCCTGAGGATGACAAGGAGCTCTTCCTTTTTTCAGAAGGGGACCTGGGAGACAAAGGTTAGAAAAGAAAAGCAAGAGCTTAAATATTTCAGATTCTGACAGTAAGCATGCAAAGATACTTTCCCACCCCCTTGAAAGTATCAAGGGGGTGGGATACTTTCTGAAGGCGGGGCTTGTGTATTCAGCAGAGCCCTGCCTTAAATTCATGAAAGTAAAAACTGTCGATTGCAGTTTCGCATCAGTGAAGACTAAGTGTCCTTCTAATTAGTATGTTGCCTAAAGCTATCCTTAAAGACATAACGTATAACATTGCACAATGTATGGTAGAGACAAATGCACAAACAAATTTTAAGGTTCCCCATTGTTTTAGTAAAACCTAATGAGAAATATCAAACATTTAAGACTGAACACCTACCTGCTAGTGCCCCTCTCTGCCTCAACAAACAACATTTTCAGTGGTAACTTAAACAAAGCTGTATGTGAAGACCCATTATTCTTCTTCACACCACAGGCTGCAGACACCTGCTGTTAGGTTTACCTGGATCTGGAATGCCCTCTGGGCAGGCTGGAGCTGCTGCTGGGATGATAGCGCTCCCACTCTCTCTCATCACGTCTCCTTTCTGATGAGGGACCGCTCCTGTCCCTTCTTCCCGGGGAGTGTGAACGGGATCTGGCCAGAGAGGAGGTATAAGATGGGAAAAGGCCATTAAATTACATGAGACAGAGGTTGGAAAAGGAGCCGACGAATTTGAGATGAAGAAGAACAGAAAAGGGTGAAAAGAGAGTGATTTGACAGTGACAGAAATAAAGCAAGTCATCAGGATTTGAATATAGTTCATGTTCAGACATGAATGTGGTGTTAGGGAGTTACACACAAAACACACATAATCATTAAGTGAATTATTTTAATAAACATTATATCACATAGACTCCCAAAATACTGTTTTTATACACTAATCCTGGAAGGACAAAGTATTAAATGTGAATAATATAAGAGATTCATTCACTTGTCAGACTTTTTTTCATAACGGGCAAGGCTACATTTATTTTCTCCCATGGGCTGGTAAACAGAGCATATTAATTAAACAATTTACAAAAATGAAATAGCCAGGGTTAGAAATTATACCTGTTTTTTAAAAAAAAAAAAGCCAGAAAGGAGAGGCTAGTTAATGTCAGTCTGTGCTGGGTGGCAAAACAAGGCTGTTCAGTCAATATTGTTCAATGATAAACGGCACAAACAAAGCTGCCTTCAATCACTTTCTCGTAGCTCTTTGTTTTAATTCTTACTTCAAATGTTCTTACATCCTTTTATTCCAGCCCATTTCCCCTTCTTTAGCCCCTATGTTTCCTTCATTCATTCATCTCACTTTCAAACTTTTATTCTCTTCCTCTACAGGAGAAGTAGGAAAAGGACAGAAAGGATAAAGTGCAGTGGAGAGACAAGTGGAGGGACAGAAGGACAAATTACTTTCTATTAATATTTTCATTTTTCTTATAGGCACAGTGTGCTTTGCACTAAATGTTCAGCTGAATTGGAATATAAATCAGAGGATGATTGATCATTCTGTTCTGTGCCTGTCAAATTACATGTCTCATACATTTCACTGCACCACTGTACCATTCACAGACCGCCGTCTCCAAGTAGGAAAGTAATATTGTTTATATTGATTGTTAAGATATAAAAAGTCTGGTCATGATGATTTCCATATAAAATGATGTGAAATCATTGAATTTTATTTGGAATCACAGTAACTACTCCACACTAATTGTTACGTCAAGTTAGTGAGTCTGTAGGGCTCTTAAAAAATAGATTTGGTTAGATTTACATGCAACAATGTGAGTCTGAGAGTAACACAAAGTTTTTTTTTAATAGACATTTAAAATGGTTACATAAACTGACAATTTCCCATAAATAATGCAAGTTAAATGACTATCCGGGGAATGTTGTGTTCTTTTGACTCATCCCTGTGAAATTTCACCAAAACACGTCATATGCATTACATAAACAGGAAAATACTGGAAAATACTCAGAATATGGACTGCTTTTGTTGGTCTTTGCCCCTTTAAAAAAATAAGCGGATCCTGTCTAAAGATGACAGCTCAACTCAGATCTAAACAGTCCTACAAAAGGAAATTATTTCTGCAGTAACGCAGCATGAAAACTACAAAAACACAATAAAACAATAGAGGATGTTTAATGTGCTCCTTCCAGGGTGATGTGCCAGTAGCAACCAGCAGAAGAGATCAATAAAAAAATGGACAGCTGCACTGTAAACTGTCAAGTAAAAAAAAAGGCTAATTTCTCTCACTCGATTGCAACCATGCAATTATTAATATTGAACATAGCTTTTTTTTTATTTCGTATATAATTATGCCATCGTGAAAGCAGCCATATGGTGAGAGAAAATATGAAAGACAACAATTGAGATTCATCAAAAATCATTTAGTAATGAAATCATAGCACCCTGAATAAAAACCAAATTGAATTATAGAATACTTCAATACCCACTGACAGTTTCGAATGGGTACATGGCTCCACCGTATCTTACCGGGACCTGCGGGCTCTCCTGTAGGCACTGGGAAGGGAGTGTCTGCTCTTCGACCTTGATCTTGATCTTGACCTCCTCTTGTGTTTTTTCTTCTTTTTCTCTTTGTCCCTCCCTTTGTTCCTGTCTCTGTCTTTCTCCCTGTCTCTGTCTCTGTCTCTGTCTCTATCTCGGTCTCGGTCTCGGTCTCGGTCTCTGTCTGCTCCTCTGGAGGAAGTGTAGGAGGATGAGGATGGGGCCTCCCTGCTGCGGTAGACCCCTTGGTTCTCCGCGGGGGGCCTTTGGTCCTGAGGATATGCAGTGGGTGCAGAGGACACTTGAGGAGGTGGAAGGTCGGACAGAACAGAAAGGGCTTCTTGCATCTAAAAGGCAAGAAAGGTAGATAGAAGAGGACAGTGAGGACATTATTTTTTTAGACACAGACGCCGGGACTTCTGTTAATGATTGGATTAAAGACAAGAAGAAAACAAACAATGTATTGACTGAATTAAACAGTCAGACTCTTTGTCTCTTTGACATTGGGGATACTGAATGAATTCCCAAATGCCTGATATCTCTGTACATCTGTGGACAATCGATATGGGGTCGAGTCCACTTAAGAAGATGCAGGTGATGCACACATTTGGCTAGGGAGAGAGATTAGAGATTTATTTATGCAAACACCCATATGTCCATCCTTCAATGCCCGTCAATGTCTGCCATAATATGAAAATACTTTATATATTTTCACAATCCATTCGAATGTTAACGCCATTTCATTTTACTTCTACAGTGGGGGTACTCAGCTCGTGATGGAAGATTTAAAAAAAAAGTGAGTTTATTTGATATGGGTAAAATGATTAACACTATATTTGGTAATATTAGGTTTTTAGCCCTTATTTGACAATATAAATAAGTATTTCTACCTCTGTATGTGCAAAATGTAATAAATGTCAATATTTATTGTCACACATTTAAATACAATCAAATACTATCTTCTGTCTCAATTCATTTTTATTACCATAACATATCTTCAGCTAAAACAACAGAACATGGAGGAGAAAAAAGTTTTTTAAAAAAAAGTATATCAGGAGATATTTTAATTTTATTCTCCCCTCTAAAAAAACATCTAACTCATCTTATTAAACGACGGCTACACAAAATAATGCAGCCCGCTGGCTACACACTGAGTTGTAACTGTCAGATGCAAAGTGCCTCTAATTACCCCAATGTGGCTCTGTCTGCTCATATTAGATTGCCCTGCTGCTGGATTCACACTGAAAAGACAGCTTCCGTCCATCAGTGGATTAAACATGGCACTAAATCTTCCAAGGTCAGATTTTATCTTCTAAGGGTTACATCTTCGATTGCTCCCGAGACCATCCCGTGTTACATATGTATGCGCTCATGGTGCTATAAGGGTTGTCTGGATAAAGAAAGACATCAAATGGCATACTTTATATGCTAACATTAACATAAACGATATGAGTGCCTGAGTGATAAGTAATGAACGCAGAGGCCAGAGAGGAAATTAATGCGTTCAAGTGTATGTGTGAGTAAGGAGTGTTCTAGCTCAAATAAATTTAACTGTCCTAGTTCAACTTCATAAAAGAAAATCTGTTCACTCCTAACTTCAATCGCTCCAATTCAGTAACCCCAACCCCATTACCCATCTGTTAAAATCTGTAAGAAAAGGGTGGAGCGTAAAAAGAGAAAATGGGAGGGACAGAAAGAAATAGGGAGGGAGAGGAGGATGATGAAAGGGGATGAAAGAAAGAGGCCAACGAGGCGAAGAAGTAAAGGCAGGAGAGAAAGTGCTCGTGACAGAAGACAATCAATAAGTATCTAAAAACAGGCATGAAAGTAGAGGGAGGATGAATATTTATCACACCTTTCTGTTTGCACACTATCTGGTGCCTGGGCTAAAGGAGAGATAATGAAATGATAGGAGAGCAAGGTTTGGTTCAAAATTAGGACTGATGTATGGGAAAGCTTATCCAGGCCCAGAAAACGCCTGCCCTCTCACACCTGCTCTGGCGAGATATGGAAGTTCGGACAATAAGAGGAATAACAATAACAAGTAACAGTCCCTGGGTAAGAGAGAGGAAGTGAGGGGGAGGGTGAGACTTTAAAACTAATTAAGGATAGAAAACTGAGGAAAAGAAAGGAGGAGAGGAAGGTATAGCGGTGAAGTTCTCTCAATATGCCACATGTGTATTGTAAAGGCTGCAGCGGCACGTCGCAAAACAAATACGGAGAATTGTTAAGGAAATCCTTCTCATGTCAAATTAGTCTAACAGACAAAAAAACAACTCATTCGGTAATCTATATGACTCTCTACAGCATAGAGGAAAATATCCACAAAGACGATTCGCATACAGTATGAGAGCAAAGAGGAATACACTTGAGTCCTAACTTTACTTCTTGACATTCTATGCTTGTAGCCACACTGTTGGACATTTTATAATAGGCAAGGCAGCAGAATTCTCCATTTAATAAATGAGGGAATTGATGAGTAAATTTATTATGAGACTCATTGTGAGAAGTGGGTGAGCGTTCCTCGCGGTCACAATGGTCGTAAATTAAAGCTTCAACTGCAAAATAAGTTTTAAAATCCGTCACTGATTGAAAGCTTGTGAGAGAACTGAGAACACTCTGACTCCTTCACATCATTATACTCTCAATTCACCGCTGTTCTCTGCAATGTGGCTGCTCCTTTTCCAACACCAGGTGCCAAATATCATGTAAGCGCTGTGGCTCTTTCCGAAACTGCCCTGTAATGTAAAACAATGTGACGTCTGAATGAACCCGTAAGAGACATTTATATAGAAGACGCCAGTGTCTCAACAACAAAAAGTCAGTATTTTAATACATAGACAAAGCCAGCGATGTCTGTCTGACAAGCACTTAAAATGTTGAAAGAAATTCACTAAGAAACAGCAAAGTTACAGAATCACAGCACTAAAACGAGCTACAAAAGCAGGAGGCCTAGGCTTGTAAAGCTTATTCAGCAGGTTCTGTTTACTCATGACAGCTTACACTACAGTGCTGTGCATATACAACACGATAAGCACTATAGAAAACATGGAGAGCTTACATAAACAGCTCATTTTGCCAACTCTACAGAGACATGGCATCAGCATTCACATCCATCCTTTAACCCACCTAGAGCCCCGATGTACTGTACTACATTACCACATCCTGTTTTCTGGACTTCCGAAATATATCATCAAACCCACCGACTCTTACAAAATTCTGCGACCAGCATGTTAACCACAACTAGAGATTTTAATCACACTAAAGCCATTCTGACCTCCATTCACTAGCTGCAAACTCAGGAAACATTTGTTCCTCAAACTGCTCCTTCTAATGAACAAATCATTACACAGGCTTGCACTGTCCTATTCATCTGACTTTAACATTGATTACGTGCTCTCTGATAGCAGAATGCTCATTATCTTACTATCCTTAGAATCAAGGAATATTAATATATATATATATATAAAATCAGCTATTACATCTCAGCTTGACTATGTCTTGCAATTAGAGAGCAAAATTCTCTAGAAACTGTTAAATACAATCTCAAAAACTTGTAACTCCACAGTTGTATGGAAACTTCTGACACCAAAACTTCCATTTATCTTCTATGTTGGGTCAGACAGAAAAGTTATGATGACATACTACTCATCAAAGTAATTGCTGAGATCCTTTTACAGCCACTGTCTATGTTACTGTCCATTTCATTGCTTCAACCTAACACATACTGCACGAGGGTTCACAGATAGAAAACGTGTTGCTGCACAGATTGTAAAGCCCCCTGAGGCAAATTTATATATATATATTTGTGATGTTGGGCTATACAAATAAAATTGACCTGACTCTCTGTAAAGTCCTTTAAAACATAACAAAACCTCGTAGACCGAGCACCAACCGACACAAGTTCACAATCTCTAACTGCCAGTTCATTCAACTACGACACCGATGTGTCGGTGTTCGTCATCAGTAGGCTAGTGACCTGAATGTTGGAAGCTCCTTCAGGATCTGTACGCTCTGATGGTCACAGCAGAAGTCACAGAACATCTGGAGAAGAGTGACAAAGCTGGCGCAAAAGTGACAGAAGCCTGCCCACTGCCACCTGGCCGAACAGGCAATAGGCCAGTTCGCCACGCACCAGTTGGGCTCACATGAGGAGCTGACATGCTATATCCATCAAATGGACAAGCGATCTACACATCAAATGACCACCACAGAACCCTATTTACACTATAAAGTATTCTAGCCTTTTAGTCTATGTTTTATTTGACAGACAAAAGGCTTTTCAATTTTGCATTATTGCAGCACTCCTATGAAACTTTACAAAGGTTGAATTATCTCTGGGGCGCCAAAATAAAGGATAGGTAAGATAGTGAATAGATGAAAGGCAGTTTTCCATGATTTTTTTATTTTTATCTTTATCTATTAGGAACCACATTAGTTGATTTTCTACTTCTGGCTCTTCTGTAATGATTCTCCTAACTTGCAAGCAATTAAATAGCCATTCTCCTATATTGTCAGATGTCAAAATAACATTATGGTATGATTATGTTTCCAAAAGCTCACTTGTTGAAAAAAAGTTCCAAGCAGCAAAAAACCCCCAAAAAACAACAAAAAAAATCCCCAACTTTGTTTCCTCTACCTTCTGCCTAAATGCATCCTTTATTTACAAGCTTGACAAAGTTTCCAGCCCACAAGTGAGTTAAATAGATAAACACAGTTGTTAATATTGATTAATGTTGCGTTACATACAACATTAAGGTGTTAAGAAAACACACATATGTTTTCGTAATGTGCAAATACGTAATTAAAACAGCAATTTCTTTGGGATGAAATCATAAAAACAAACCAAAACCAACAACAACATAAAAAAAGCTTTTTAAATGTTTGAAATGATTCAGTTCTCTTTTAATTAGGCTATGTGTCAAGGAATAAGATGCAAGGTGTCATGACCGGTGCCAACAGCTACTCTACATAGTGATGAATTTGTTCCGCATACAACAGCATACCTCCTTTTCTAGCAATGATTGACTGGAATAGCTGTCGCCACCCAGGAGTAAGGCTATGCATGGCTGAGGCTGTACATGAAAAAGAGCAGGCACAGACTCAACAACTTAATAACAGTATGTGATATGCTTTATCTGCTGGAAATACAAAACCCTTTAAATGTATGCTGTTTATCAATATTCACCTCTATGTGACTGATATCCCCTTAGCAACCAGACATTAATCTCTTATTGCACAGTTACATAAACTGAAAACTACTATCAATACAGTCACACACAGACCCACAAACTGACAGGTAATAATACAACTGCAGGTATCTGCAACTTCATTTGCACATAATCAATAATGAACCTTTGCAGGATAAAAAAAAAAAATATATATATATATATATATATATATATATGTACAGTATGACAGTATGCCACCTCTTGTTGACATGTTTAAAATCCTACACAGACATAAAGACTGAGGCTGTTTTATTATGGTGCTACTGAGCCAACTGAAGCAATTTAGATTTTCCATTTACTGAAGATTTGACCACAGTTGAACGTGTGAAAGAAATGATAAGTAATAAAAATTAGACACTGTCCTCAGAGTGGAAAGGTTTAGCCAGGCATGTAGAATTAAACAATGTTTCAACTGAAATGACAAAATTTGTGCTCATTTATCCAGTGCCGCCGGTTCATTAGTGGGTGTAATTTTTCCGCTGCACCTTGTGTTCCAAGGTAGCTCCAACTTTATATTACAAAAAAGCCTCATTTTCACCCCAATCAGATATCTTGTTTATATTCAAGGATTTATAACAAATATGGTGAATGTAGCTTTAAAAAAACTCACATTACACAAAAAAAAAAGTGGTGGGTTATGTAAAATGTGCAGGATTAAATGTCAAGGTGGTCCAACAAATTCAAAACATTTGTTCAGACCAGTGTACATGACTTTTTACTTTGAAGAAAATAGCGGGCCTGCTAACCCTGACAAAAAACTGAATCCTTCTGACTGTTTAATAAGCAAATAAACATGTTTTCAACTTTTTTTTTTTTTTGGTCTTTAAAAATTTGTTGATTCTGATTGTCTGTGTGTCAGCTAAAGACTGCATTTGAAATTTCAGGAGGCACGTGCCAGGTTTGAGATGCGTAATTGTGGAGGTTTACAGATTAATGCGCATTTGTGGAGCCCAATAGGTCTTATGCTCCAACTGAACTACCTGTCAGATGGTCTGACAGCATCTGAAACCCCCACTCCCTCCACACCTTTGCCATGTCAGGACTGAGATGGGTTTGTAACTCTTCGAACCAGAAAGTCCCTCATTCTTACCCTCTTCACGCAGTAATAAACCAGGTGTGTGGAGGTGAGAAAGTAAGCAGGGTCTGAACTTCTCTCACAGGCTCTCTTTTTTCATTCCTTAAACAACTATTTATGTGTACAAAACGAGTGCACCACTAGGAATGCCTTCCAAGAGCAATTGTCTAAAAGAGTGTTCCGTTATCCATATTTAAGTGATTATTGCATCTCGTCCCTCTGTATGATGCCCGGCTTTTCACCACACCTTCAAGTGTGGACGGACAACATGTCGAAGGAAGTAGTCCTTTTCAGGCATACCTCCACTTTAAAAGCCATGCAATCAATAGAGCATACATCTGCGTAAGTTTAACTTGATTTGGCCTAACAACTTGTAACTGTTGCTCTTATAGACACAGCATCTTTCCTTTGATATTATCAGCTACTCTTATTTTTATTCTTACAACAACTTGTTGCAGTGAACCCAGTGAAGTGACTTACAGCCCCCCTTTTCGGCTGCTTATTTCAGATGGCTAGGTATTACGCCTTGCAGGAATGAGTCTCCCTTTACAAGACATCTGAGATGTTAAGGGGCCCAATATTATTTCACCCTAGATATTATCTCAGCATCACATAGAGTACAACCCTTAAATGATAGTAATGGAAACATTAACAATGTTGGCGCTGTTTCCTTAGATAAAACTTTACGTCAGCCAGATGTGAAACAACTGACTACGGAATTGTGAATACCAATTATTTGTTACCTTAGGGGCCACTAAATTTTATCCAGAGAAAGAGGGACTTAAAACAATAAGACTGTAGTGTGCACATACAGTAAAAAGTTCTTGAAATAATGCCATATAATATAATGTGGAACTTGTGACTCTGCCTGTTTCCAAAGTGTGATTTGAAATGACTTGATTAAGGATTTCTTTGTCATGCTTTGAGAAAAGGTGCAAACATAAACACATTGACAGATATGACCAACACTGACTCTCTTTATCAACCGTTCACCTACCTCAAGCTGTGCAGATGCGTCTACTTCAGCTCTCTTGGCCTCAGGCTCCCCGGGAAAGGGGCTGCGGAGGGTCTGTAGAAAGAGCGCTGCCTTCCTCTTCCTCTCCGCCTGTAACTGTTTCTCCTTGGACTCCTTAGATGCCTGAGCCAGCTTCTCCCTGGCTGCAGCTGCTAGACGATCCTCCAGTTTCTGCTTGGCTAAGGGCAAGAAGACGAGAGAATAAAAAGAGCAGAGAGATGGTTAGATGAAAATGAAAAAAAAAAATTGTAATCATTATCCTGTGTGGTGATGGAGGAGAAAATGATTGAAAAGACAAAGAAAAGGTGGGAGAGAGGGATTATTTGCTCTGCTTTTTACCCTGACAGCTTTTTCGTGGCCACAATAAACGGTCTTTGGAAAGAAAAGAATAAAAAGGAATGGCAGGATGGTGGGGTAGGTCTCACGAGAGGCATGAAAACTCATGGTCAGAAATAGGGAGTTGACAGAGAGAGGGAGAAAAGACAGATGGAAACATGGAGGTGAGAGACAAAAAAGTCAGATAGGATGAAAAGTGAAAGACAGGAGAAGGAGGTAAGGATGACAGGAGTAATTTTCCACTCTTACTGTCACACTGAGCCAAGGTGATGTCTGGCATTTTTCTGAGGTTTGCCGCTGCTGCAGATTGACAAAGTTCCTGCTCTAAATGATAAGGACTGACAAAGTTTCTGCTGGTGGCTAATTTCATGCAATTCGAGGTTTATACAGAAAAAAAAAAAAAAAGAAAAAAAAGCTAAGTAGGAGGAAACGTGTGGGTGGAGAAGAGGAGACAGACATCTGAGTGACAATAGGGGTGGAAAAATATGCACGGTTTTGAGAGATGAGGAAGGGAGATGAAGTGACAGAGACGTGTAGAGGAGAGATAGATAAGGAGAGCACAAGAATGAGATGGGGGCACGGGGAGCAACAGGATGAGTGAGCCAGAGAAAACAAGACAAGACAGTGAAGTATAAAGAAAATGCATGTGGAGAAACAAGTTGTTTAAGTTATGCAACCGAAAGGGCTACTGTTGTCTCCTCAGAGTTTAAAATAGGCTTGAAACCGAGGAAAATCATATGCGGAGTACAGCGTGAAAAAATAGCCAAGTGGAGCAGAAACCATCTGTACGCTGGACAACAGCACGATCCACCATCCAGCCGGTCTAATGTATTTAAAGACTAATTTGATGCAAATTATCGTTCGCTTTTTTGTGCAGGATGTTTATATTATAAGCAATTTGACAACAAAATAAACCGACAACAAGTCTGAGAACTGATTAATCATTTAAGTCATTTATAAAGCAAAACACGCCAAACATTCTCCGGTTCCAGCTTCTGCGATGTGAGGCTTTGGATTTTCTGTTTTACAATCTCTGTCGTACGATGACTGAAGTCACAAACAACTATTCGACTGATTGAACTGGCAGACTGATAATGAAAATAATACAGACAGCATATTAAGTGTCCCTCCAGGGAGAAAAATTCACTGGACCTCTGCTACGCTGTATTAAAGGACGCGTATTGCTCTGTTCTCCGTGCAGCTTTGGGGACTCTCTGATCACTGTCTGGTTCATCTTCTCCCAACTTACAGGCAGAAATTAAAAATCTGCGAAGCCTGTGGTTAAAACTGTGAGGAGATGGACTGAACCAGTCGAAGTCGGAGCTACGGGAGTGGTTTTGAGGCTGCGTCTACAGACCCTGTGACATCGTACATAAGCTTTTGTGTGGACATGTGTGTGCCAACCGAAACCTTCCCCGCATATAATAAGCCCCGGTTCATAGCAAGACTCTGGCGGCTTTGTCAGGCCGAGGAGGAGGCCTAATAGAAGCGGGGACAGGATGCTGTACAGGCCAGAAACACACTGAGAAAGGAGATTGGAGTAGCAAAGAGGAGCTACGCCGAACAACCTGAAAAACAGCTTTTTCAGCTAACGACCCTGTGCCAGCGTGGAGAGGACTGCAGGACATCACCAACTACAAGAAACCATCCCCCCCCCAACACACTGTGGAGAACCATCATCTGGCCGACGACCTGGATGTGTTTTACTGTAGGTTTGATCCGCCCACATTCACACCCCTTACCCCGCTCCGACTCAAGACATCACACGACCAACTGCCCCCCCCCCCCGCTATCCCCGCTGCTCATCTCCCTCTACACTAATGACTGCACCTCAGGAGACCCATCTGTTCAACTCCAGAAATTTGCAGACGACACAACAGCTATCAGCCTTATTAGAGACAGTGATGAGTCTGCATACAGTCGGTACCCTCTGGTGAGGTAGCAACAAGCTGGAGCTGAACACGCTCGAAACGGTGGAGATGACAGTGAGCATCAGGAATGTGCAAATGTGCAGTAACATGTATTGTTCATTACTGTATATTTGAGCAAGCTGTATATATACACTGTACATAACCACCTACTGTATGTGTATAAAGTAACTTATCACTTTTTTACCCAAACAATATTTTTTTGCACTATTTGTATCTTGTTTACAGAGACATTGTTGTCCGCTTGTTGCCATGTTTATGTATCTATTTTTTCACTCATTTGCTTGTACAAAAAGTGGTATGTTTATGTTTAATTATCTTTGTTTGGTTTGTTGTCCTTATTTAAGCTATGTGTATCTTTCTGAAGTGTTGTGTGCAAATACATTGAGAGCCACTAGAAACTGGAGTCAAATCCCTTGTGTGCGTAAACATACTTGGCCAATAAAGCTGATTCTGATTTTTATAACAGTCTAAAATATAAATTCATATGGAAAGCAAAACAAAGTCTGTAAGTCTCAAATTAATGTATTTGTTAGAATACGTGGGTGTGTTTTTTTGTGTGTTAAAACCAAGAACTGTATGATTGAGTCTTTGTCTGCTAGACACATATCACATTCATAGATCAAGAATAACTAACAATGTGCTCAGTTTTAGACTTTTTTTTTCAGTTGATGTGGAAAATGCATCAATTGGAAATCTCCTAAATCAAAAAGCACAAAAAACTGCTACTCTTCTGGAAATCATTGTGAAGCACATTTGATTTGTTTTATTAAATTGTATTTATTTATTGGTATTATTAGTTATGTGATCTATCTTGTTATATTGTCTCTGACTTATAATCCGACTATGGAACTACTATGTATGTGAAATGTCATTTCCTCTGCTCTGGTGTACAAATAAAATTGCACAATGAATTGATATGCTTAATATTTATGGAAAGTATGCCTATATTTACAGTATATTCATTTCTGAATTTCAAAATCTCCACATTGATTTACTTGTATTTCTTACCAAGTCACCTACCATTACCGTGAAACATGCACATCCACTGGGAAATGTTTACAGCCTAAACGATTCACGTACTTATCACTGGAAACCACATTTAGTGTGTGTGGCTGTTTTTCAGCCCATCAATACAGATTAGCTTTCTGCTGTCTGCCAGTGATTCTCCTGCTATCTGATCAAGTTAGGCCTGCTGACTGACAGCCACTTTGCCACACAGCAAAGCCAATTCAGTCAGCTATTTATTAGGCTTTTCCAGTTTCTTTTTTTCGGCCGTCTGTCAGCTCAGAGAGAGACCATTACACTTTGAGGCTGTTCCACTAAACCTAAACGGGAACTGTCAGCCTCCTTGATGTTGAAAAGTAGCACATTTGTCTTAACTGTCTGTCTGTCCATACTTTCGAGCTCTATTTTACAGCTGTCTTTCTAGACTAAGGGAGATTACTACACTTTTGTTCTTCCCTTCTATATCTCATAAAATGATGAAATCAGCATCTTCCAGGATCTACGCTGTCTTCAGGGCATGTGGCCGAACAACTGACAAAAGGATTAGCACTTCAATCCTGTCTCTGGCAGGTAGCCTCGTGCTATAGAATCATAATACAGTATGGTAAATAATTATAGGAAATACCATCATTTAGTAACTCAAGATATTAAAGGTTAGTAACTCCTGAACACAAAATATTAATCACCGTCATTGGAGACACCACTTTCAAATCCATAGCCTAATAAAAATAACTGCTATGAATAATTTCATACTTCTGCCAGCATTGCTCACTTTTATTTCTTGTTATTAAAGTGATATTGTGGCACTAAACCTATTTTATGTACATGCTTTATCATGGCTCGACTAAACTGATGACAAAAGAGGATTTTGGCACAATGACGATCTTGCTGATGTACTGTTCAACACCGACTGCAGAACTCTGGAATTTTTGGATTATACAGACAAGTGATGCAACACATAAGAGATCCAACAAAAAAATGTCTTGCAAAAGACTGTCACAAAGAAATATGTAGTGATTTTCTTCAGCACTCGCTTTTCTTAGATTGAAAATGAAGTATTTTAGCTTTCATAGACGAGGCTTCTAGAAGCAGACGTCTCAGCATCTCAACGGTACTCACTGAGTCATTAGCACTGATCACTCAGACATATGATGGTCTTTTTGATATATGACTGAACGAATCTTATGTTTTTGCACTTTCGATATAAAGGGCTTGCGTGTCTGGTTAACGTCAGGTCAAACGGATTATTGAGAATCGCGTTGCAATTGCAAGGCTGGTTGGCAGTTTTTTTTTTCTGTGACAGAGATGTGGAAAAAGTGTGTGGGGTATCATTTCATAGTTCAGCTGCTTTGTGATCATTCAAGGAGGCATGCAGAGGAGGGTGAAGCTGCCCGATTTTTTTGAAGCTGAGAGGGTGCAATTGCAGATTTTGGAGGGTGTTAAAGTATAACAAGATGCAATGAATCAACTTCAAGTGCAGTACAATAGCCTCCATCTTTCCAGTAAAAAGCCTATTAGTTTTGAAATTAATAGCTAGTGATACATTAGAATATATGAATATTTTAAAGAAGTGACTCTAACCTTGAAACTAAAGTGGGTAACATGCATGTATGCGAATATACCTGTATAACTGTACCTATTTCACTTAAAGCAAAGTCTCCGATGCATTAGTTTACTTTAGGAAAGACTGAGGAAAGCCAGTGTGTAATATTCTATAACTATGACTGAACCGAAAAAGAGAAACAAAAATAGAGAGAATATATCTCCATTAGGCCTTTGGGAAAGATATATGACTGTCGTTTACTGTACCATTCTGCTTGTCTCTTACTGGAGGGTACACTCTGTTGAGAGAATTTATAATTCAGACTCACTGGGTTTATTCATCTCCTCTCCTCCCCTATTGTTTTTCCTCCAATTCCGAATCTCCCAGAGAGTAACAGCATGCCAGTGGGTGTGACAGGGATGCCTTTTAAGCACCTGTACTTATTTGCTGATGCTGAGACAAACGATTCAATTTTAGCACTTTCACATTTAGTAGGCATGCAGCTGAGAAAAAAAAAAAAGGGGGTAGTCTGGACAGAAAGAGAGAAACAGGCTCTGTCATAACCATCATCAGTCGCTGGGGTTTATTAACATTCTGTCAATTGCCAAATGTTATTTAGAATGAGGCAGACAATTATCTGACTGCACAAACTGACAGAAATAGGGAAATAAGAATGTTAATGTCGTCAGATGGAGACTGTTTATTTACTGAGTTTGAAACATGATGTTTTCATGATGAAGGTAATTAAATATTACACACAAAAATCTAAATTTGCAGCTGACTGAAACTATTTATGTTTATGTAAATTTTGTTTGTCCTTTCCTTGGAATGAAAAAACAATTAAATCATAGTTTTTTTTTCTGTCTTTCAACCAATCCTTTTGATGTTACCTTGTTTCGCCTCCAACTCCTCCAAACTGAGAGTCGGTCTCTTCTCTTCTGGTGCACTGACTGGTGGAGGCTCCTTGTCGACCATTTCAGCTCCACCAATCACAGCTTCCAGCCCCTCACCCTCCAGCAACTTCAAGCAAACATGCATGAGAATTTATTGTTATTATTTATGTCAACTATTTCTTGTCCATACCAAATCAACCCTTGATCTGTGTGTGTTGTATAGACAAAGCTGAACCAAACCTTGTCCTCGTCAGAGTCATCGTCCAATCGAACCCTGTTCTTCTCCAGCGGCAACATGTCATTTTCTTTTGCCTTGATGGCAAAACAGATGGGGGCAAAAGAGGCTGTGATGGCACAGAGAGAGGAGGAGGAATGGTGATTCAGAGTGAGCGAAACAGATTCAGAAGAGTGCATATTCATAACAAGTAAACAACAAATCCTGACCTTCTTTTTAATAATAAATTCACAGAAAAACCCAAGTAGCAATTAGATGATTTCTTGACAATCATAAGTACATACGAAAAATAAATAAATGAGTAAATAAAACAAGGAGAAAAGGACAGGCTCCAGGAAGAATTAAAAGAGGAGACAACAGAGACAACAGATAAATAAGAAGGAAAAGAAGCACAAAAAGGGAACTGAACTAAAGGAAACAAGAAACAGACATAAACACACAGTCAGGCAAACAGACAGAGAAGAGAATCAGTCAGACAGAGAGACAAAGAAAAGACGGAGAGAGTTGGCCGCAAAGCAACTGCTTAGATATGAAACAGCATTGGTGTGTCACATCGATTTCTATTTTGTAATCAAATATGTCTGCTCCAGTAGAGATGAAAGAGTAGACAGTGTGTCTCATTCCCTAAAGAAATAACCTTAATATAGGACCTTGATCTGTATTGTGGAAGGCTGAGTAGTTTCCTTGAGCATTACTGCGACTAGTTATTAGTTTTTCCTGTCCTGCTCCATGACCTGTCGCCTCTTAATAGTCTGTGTGACTGCATGCCTTAATTTGCATATATGTGCATGTTTATGGGTCCTGCCAGTGTTGTGGTAAGCAGACTCTTTCATCTCTGAATAGACATTTCCAGCCTGATATCACCCAATGAAATTGGTAGCATAAATACCAATAGACTCACAGACAGCTGTGCATAAACACCAACATATGACAAATACACACACTGATTTACACACTGTAGTCAATATGTGCGCGTATACCCACACATACAAATATTTACCCAAAGGCTTTGCATCTCATTTACCGAACGAATGAACTGAAGAAGAGGAAGGAAAAGTAGCACTGTGTTCACTGTATTTATTGAATTTTTGTTTGTCTTAACATACCTTTAGTCAGCTTGGAATCCTTGGCTGACTTGTCTGATTGAAGCTCATCACCATCATCTACTGTCTCAGTCTGGATAAGGGGAAAAAAAACAATAAAGAGAAAGAAAGAGAAGATATACATTTATAAACTTATTTGAATCAATTCCCCAATTCCTATTCGCATTTTAAACAAATAAACCACACAATTACCACATACCATCTAAACTTGATTGTATTTTTCTACAATGTTTTCACATTAGGCATAAACCCGTAAGATTTTGACAATGAACAGATGGTGTTGAAAATTAGATTCCATGCAATCCTGCTTGCTATGATTTTTACATTATGTACTTTGATGATGAAGTACAGGAGCAATATCTGCAAAAAGTTGGTGTTAGGAAAGTTTGCACTTGTCTACGTGCCTGTCAGTTTGTCTAAAAAAATAGTAAAAAGGAACCCATATCCAGATTTGACTGGCTGAGTAGATGACAGAACGCCGTTTTGTGTTGGAATGATGTACAATATCACTGGTGGTAGGATTTGAAGTGTTAGCATGATTCACTCCTTTGCATTGGTTTCCGATGGAACTACTGCATTTAATAATTGAAATTACTAATCGGCTGGGTTATAACTACAGTACGGTTATGCTGATGTCTCCCTACTCTGCTACCATAAATGTTGCTGTTTGGGAACCAACGGAAACCGTGGAGAATAGAAAATGATGATGGATGTTCTTGAGTACTTTATGGTGGAGGCGTGTGGAAGTGCTGAGCAGAAAAGTAAAAGGTCAGGGGTCCATAAACACAAGCAGACTATTACAGTTGATTGAATCTTATGGAAAATGAGATTTTACGCTCAACTGCTGTCACTACACAGCAATGGAAAGTAAGGGGAAAAAAATCAGTTAATGGGAATTATTTTCTTCTGTACAGCAGTAGTATCACAACGTCAGCCATTTTTGCCTCTCTTACTGTGGCCCTACAGGGTCATGAATCAGCACTCGGACTTAATAGCGCCCGGGACACAACAATACGGAGTATCGCACAAATCTGGGACGGTAGAGAAAACGTCGAAGCAAATTTTGTAATAGGTGTTATTTGGATAAACTGACATATGGGAATCTAAATGGTTTTCCTGCCTGAAAAAATGAAAAAATGTTAAAACTTAATATAGTGATGTATTAACAGCGAAAATACAACAGTTTTTAGCCTGGCGCAATTTACTCTCCAGTATGATGCCATCACTGCAGGTGTTACCCCATATTTGGTGACCCATCACATTCTGTGACCTGCACTGATATTCATCTCACTCCTCATGCCTAAACCAACCGAACCAAGACTGCAGGTCGCAGTATCTAATGGGTCACCAAATACAGTGTATCACCTGTTGGTGCAAATGCATTCTGGGATACCCAGTGAGCTCCCAACGTAACGAAAAGCTTGCAGTCAAAAAATGATTAAGTGGCTAAAAAACATCAGTGGTAAAGTAAGTAAGCCCCCTGAAGAAAGCCACAGTGGTTGTGATGCATAGCTTAGCTGTATAAAATACGGCCCGCAAGGTGTCATATTATTATTATTAATTATTATTATTATTATTATTATGTGTAATAATGACGTGAGATATAGGGAACAGGAGAACGTCAAAAAAAGAAGTGCAATTTATTTCACTAATTTTCTCCGAAAGCACCAAAACAGCTGTCATTAACGTTAGGTATCGTTAACCGTTATTAACGTTAACCATCACTGCAGTGATACCTCAGTCATCATTAAATGTCAAAAGATGATCAATTAATTATTTATTTGGCAAGAAATTGGCCATCTTTAGGTCATACTTATTCTTGAAAGACAGAAGGCTTTTTTTTAAAATGACTTACCCTGCAGTGCGTGCTGTATGCAAGACTTGTTTTCTCTTTTTTTTACTTTAACTATTTGGTGTATAATCAGTAGCATGTTTATGTTTCTTTTCCACATTTTCTTATTCAGTTTCCAAACTGTCCTCATTGGGACCTGGTTTACTGCAGACTGTGATGAATATTGTCTATTTGAAACATAACTTTGGGTGCATTGGGCATAAAATCTCTAAAAATTAATATAAACAAGTCTGCTCGTAAAATATGTGGGTGTTTTTCCGTGGAAATCTGTAAAAAGTATCTTAATGCAGAGCCTTGGCCAGACAGTAGCAGAATGATGCTTAAATCTATATCTAAAAACACCTACTTTTAATAGTTGTTTACATATAAAGGGATTTCCAGAGGTGGCAAGTCATGTCATTATGTAAATAATCCCATTATTTCACTTAACGGTCCTGTACATATCTGATCAGGATCAATTATTCTCAATATTATTTGTTTGATTATAACTCTTATTCTACTCTTTTTTTCCTACCAATTAGTTTTCTGCCATTATAATTAGTTGCTTAAATAGCTTTAAATGCCTTAATTGGCTCTCTAATATTCCACTGTATGGTCTGTTACCCCTCACATCAACAAAATATCATCACAAAGCCTGTAGCAGCTGGCTTATGTGCACAGGCTAGATAACCAGAAAGCCTCTGTAGTAATACCTGTGGACCAAATGCTCTAATCCCCGATCCCAAATATAAACAGCTAAAAAAAAAAAAAAAAAAAAAAAAAAAAGTGGTTATGAAACCAGTGCCACAAGAGGAAAAAAAACTAACCTCATAATGTACATTTTACCATGTTTGACGAATGTTTCAAAGGCAACTTCCTACTATTCAGCTGTAATTCAGCAAAGCATTTTACTGAGGCCCCAGAGATTATAATTCTTTAAAAAAAAAAAAAAAAATCATAGCTCATAGCAGAAGAAGCAGAGGGAAACTCGCTCTAAACCATTTTGTGAAGACCTCAGTTGGAATATACAATAATTTGCTCACATACACAACTTTTGCCCAACCTTTTACATACACTGATTCACATGAGTTGCTGTAACAAGATGGTGTTACAGCAGATGGTGAAAATCCTCCACTCAGAATGAGAACATGCACCAGTAGCTCATAGCAGGGCTGAAGAATCTGCTTTGCAAACCTTGGCTACATGGTCAGATTCCAGAGGGTTTAAAATGAAAAATATAGAAAAATGTATATGACAACTCTAGAGTTATACGTACAGGTGTGGAAATTTCTAGTTTTAAGATACATTGAGATGCAGACATGGACGATTCTGAATCGATTCACAAATGTCAAAAATCCATTTTCTAAATGTTTAGTTAATAACGTGATGTTGACGGAACGACAAAGTTCGGAACGACAAGTTATCCTGCATTTCATCTTCAAAAAAGGCAGTAAGATGTGAGCATTTTTTGATTTAATGACTAAATTATTACCTTTGCAAGATGAACCTTTAGTAAGATCGGCTGACCAACACACACTGCAGCATTAAACAACGTAAACCAACTCTGAGGTGAAGAAACTAAATTGGTGCACATTCTACAGTGAAACCAAAGCCCAGGTAATGGAGTCAATGAGTAAAGCTAGTCGAGTAGCCATTACATGTGTGTTTTTGTAATGTTTATGTACTGAGGTGGGTCACACAGATACTGGTATTTAAAAGATGTAGCTTTTTATATTGACTGTTGTAGTCTGATTTTTGAAAGCACTTTCTAAATAAAAAGGGAGTTCATATTTATCTGACTGCTTGTATTAATTGATGAAAAAGTAGCCATGTACAGTGACATAGAAAACTGAGGATGCAATACATTGAGACGCATCGTGCAATCGAATCGTTGACAGGCGAATTGTAATCGAATCAAATCGTGAGGCCAGTGAAGAGTCACACCTCAACTTTCATGTAGCCTGCATTTGCATGGTCCCTGACTGAATTACACTGCTGTGCATGGGATTCCTACTTTTCTTCATTTCACAGATTTGTTTAAAACTTTATTCCAACCCCACAGTCAATTGTCAGACCAATTTAACAATAAATGCATCCTATAATAGTATAACAGCCTATTTGTTATTATTTGGTTATAGAAATTAAATTCCAGTCATATTATAGTGATATCTCCAGACAAATATAGACCATTGTACTTATTTGCTAAATTGACTCAGTCAGGGATAATTTGACAGCAGAGGCAAAGAAAACTGCAGAGCTGTATATCTGTATAAGCTTGCTAGTGCTGAGCACAAATTCAGTTGTCTTGATGAGGCTTGAATAACATCTTTAGAGAATCTGTCAACTCATCTGTCTGTTATACTGTTCTCATAAACTCGGTTTTATAGAAGTTAATTATTTATTCTTAATTGGCTAACACACAATCCTTTTTTTAGGCTTCCACTCACATCTTAGTCAGACGTACTGTCAAAGCCACATGGGAGCTGTTGTGTGCTAACAAAATAACCGGTGTTTCATGTATAGATTTTTAATGTGACGAGGTGTTCCCAGAAGTAGAGCAGGACCTCAGTTTTATATTAGATGCCAGAACAGATTGAAAGCAGAATTCTAATTGTTAAAAGTAAGTGTTTGAAACTTAAATCCGATTTTGAGGGTTGAGTATCCCAGATTAACCCAGATTATAAACTTGAATCTTTGACTTTCAATAAACATAATCAACAGAGCGCTCTACTGAAACAGGACAGTATCTTTTGATGATTTGGACTATTTAAAAAATGCTCCTTTTCAGATAAAAATCTAAACTCAAATAGTGTAACATTTCAAAATTTGAAAAATTTTATTGATACTTCTACAAAGCAACGGCAGCCCCACACCCTGCTGCTGTCTGCTTTGACCGATTTTAGTTCCCTTTCTCACTTTTTTCATTAACTATAAATAATAGCACTGACAGAGAGCAGTGATATCTGCATCCCATTACCCACAGCACACATCACAAACTCAAGGAAGGTTTCTTTGCACTCTGACAAGCTAATGGATTTGATTTGTCAAAGACGAATTGTTCCTTACAAAACTTTCTCGATCACTTCTTGCTTTCTCCTTTCTCAGTCTGACACAAAGCCAACTCAACAAACCATGAATATATACACTCATCGGCCACTGCTTGTTAACGCAAATATATAATCAGCCAATCACGTGGCACTGACTCAATGCCTTAAGCCATGCATACGTGGTCAAGATGATCTGCTGAAGTTCAACCAAGCATCAGAATGGGGAAGAAAGATGATTTAAGTGACTTTGAACGTGGCATGTTTGTTGTATTTTAGAAATGGCTATCTACAGGTTTTTCAGAGAATGGTCTGAAAAATGTTGCCTGGTCTGGTCGATTTCTGCTGTGACATTCAGATGGTAGGGTCAGAATTTGGTGTTAACAACAACAACAAGCATGGATCCATCCTGCCTTGTCTCAACAGTTCTGGCTGCTGGTGGTGGTGTAATGGTGTGGGGTATATTTTCTTTGCACACTTTGGGCCCCTTAGTACCAACTGAGCATTGTTTAAACACCACAGCCTACCTGAGTATTGTTGCTGTCTGTTTCCATCCCTTTATGACCACTGTGTACCCATCTTCTGATGCAGTGCTTCCCAAACTTTTTTTGCTTTCACAATTCAATTTGCTTTCAAAAACAAAAACCCCTGAGGGGTTTAAAGAAATCTAGTACATTCATATTGTTTCTAAACAAAGAAATGCTCATTCTAGCCCTGACTGACTTCAGATGAGTCATTTTACCAACAGAGTAAAACAAAGTTAACTTCAAATTTACTTAACTTACTTACTTACTTACTACAGGATGTCTCAGACACATTTTGAATGGGCACCGCAGTTCATTTAACTAAAAAAGCAAGGAATCTCTGTCTGTCTGTCCTTTGCATTTCTCGAGAACCATTCATCAGATCTACTTCACACTCAGCGGGTGTATTGCTGGGGACCCAAGGATGTGCAGTGCTTAATTTGGTGCAATTTGGACATGCAACATATTTAATATTAATAAGCTTTGAATAAACAAGTGAACAGCGTGCTGCTCAGCTCTGTGTCTGAATGCAGCAGGGGCTGTTGATATAGACACTGTCACATCACAGCGGGGTGGGTCTTCTGGGCTCTGATTCGACTTCACACTTGGCGGGTGTACTGCTGAGGACCCAAGGAAGTGCAGTGTCGGGTGTGAAGTTGTTTGGATATGCAACGCGTTTAATTAACTTTGAATAAACAAGTGAACAGTGAGCTGCTCAGCTCCGTGTCTGAGTGCAGCAGGGACTATTTGATATAAACACCATCACATCACAGCGGGGTGGGGCTTCTGGGCTCTGACTTGCTGAGTGGAACAAAGGCATGCACCCTGCTCAGTTAAACTGCCTGAGAGAGAGGAATGAGCATACACAGGAGGAAAAAACAGAAGCGGAGGCAGTAAAACTAGCCAATAGGAGCACAGACACATTTGATTGGCAGCAGAATCAACCAGTGGAAGGCCATAAACTGCTTCTACAGTTCAACTTCAGTTTAGTCTCACCTGTGAAGTTTCTGTCTGGATTTTAACCACTTAATCTGTTAATTCCTTATCGTTTTAATTGATAGGTTTGTCAATTGATACACATTTGCGGTTCTCAAGAAATAATGAGCAATCTGTCCGTTCTGAACAGGCACATTTTGAATGGGCACTGCAGTAGTTCTTGTTAAGGAGATAAATTCACACATCAGTCATCTTGTTTGTTTGTTTGTTAATAGAACTTTGTCGCTGCTGGTTAAACAGTCTGATTAGCAACAATGACAAACAAGCTAACTCTCCCGGTTGTTTTATTTAAATTACGTTGTTAACTTTCTATTTTGATGAAAGGAGTTCATTTCAGAGCAACAGGATGTCAGGCTGCCGCATGCCAGCTTAGTCCAGCCGTGGGTCCAGCCCGGACAGCTAAGAAGTGAGGCCCAGATTTGGACTCTGTTGAAAAGGCCTTATTAAATGTAATTTTTCAGTGATGTATTTAAAAGTAGTTCGTAATTTGCACAATATAATTTCTTTTCTAATATGCTACTGTATGAAATATGAATCTGTCCTATTACTGCCTGTTCAGAGAATTGATGATGAAATCTGGAAATTATCATTGGACCAATAACATGTCAATATTGTATTCTGGTTGTTGATTGGTTAGGGAGGACATCCTCCGTTGGAGTGTCATTTTACGTGTTAGCATGAAACAGATTAGCATGAAAAAAATTAAGAGCATTAAATTGATATTAGAGATCCCATCCCTGCCCTTTTATCCAGTTGCCTGCAGGTGTTGCTGTTGAAGCATTTTAATTAGAATTTCGATAATAGATTTTTTCCAAAGAAGAGAGAATATTTTATAAATGATACTGAGATTTGGTAATGGTTTATTTCAACCAATTATTCTTTTTTACATTTCGGTCTCCCTCTTGCCTCACAAAAATGGAGGAGGAGCAACCTCCTCTGCCTCTATATGGACCAGCCTCCTCTGGTTGCGACCCAGTCTTTGGGAATGACTGTTTTAATGGCTACTTCCAGCTGGATAATGCGCCAGTTCGCTGTACTCAAATGGCCTCCACAGTTACCAGATCTCGATCCAATAGAGCACCTTTAGGATGTGGTGGAACGGGAGATTCGCTTAATGGATGAGCAGCGACAAACCTGCAGCAACTGCGAGATGTTATCATGTCAATGAGGACCAAAATCTATGAGAAATGTTTCCAGCACCTTGTTGAATCTATGCCACTAAGAATTAAGGCAGTTCTGAAGGCAAAAGGGGGGCCCAACCCAGTACCAGCACAGTGTGCCTAATAAAGTGGTCGGTGAGTGTATGTATGTACTTGTACTATGTAAGTAACTATCCATTTATCTACCAATCTAGCCATTTTAATCACATCATATAATTCTCTTGTCTGAGAGGGGTGATGGCTTGATAGAACTTATAAACACTTGGTGATATAATTAATGATCAAACACCAAAGCTCAGCTATGAAACCTGAAAAACACCCAAGTTGAGAAATAAAGCCTGGCATCTTGTTAAAAAAAAAAGGTGAAATTTGCTCTTCGCAAGTGAACTGTTAAAGTGGTATATTTACACTTGAGGGCAAAATGACACCTTAAGACTATATCTTCTGTTTGCTGACAGGCGGAACAAAGTGCATCACATATAGTATGGGATACTGTGGTGATGTATGTGTCATTCCTCAGTTCAATAACTGCTCTTCACGGAGCTAAGCTGTGAAGCGGGGCGGTATGGTGCTGTACCTTATTCCCCTTCCTCCACCTTTATCCAGCAGTTCCTGAAGGAATGAGAAAATATCCACGACAGAGCACTGGAATGGGAGCATGTTTTGTTCCCGACACTACTACTCGAAAGCCTACCAATTATAGGTGTATAGACCTCTAGTAGATGATGCCCTTGAACTTTCTGTGTGTACTTTCAGTCTGACTCACAGACTTTGACACAGACACAAGCATTTGAAATGATTCATGTAGAAATTATGTTTATGTAGAAAGCTGTAAGAGGCTTACACAGTTGATTTTTCGCAAGTCTTTGTTTCCCCAAATCTCTATAACAGAGCTAGTGGGTGCAAAGTTAGCATGACCCACAGAGTCATAATGGACACACTCATGGTAAATCCATCAGGTTGAAATAAACCGGAATTTTCCTTTTAGGTGGCCGAGCAAAGTCCTCTCAGTGCTAATGAAACACAGAGCTAACTAGCTGTAGCTAGCTAAGTCTGCAGAGTAAGGTGTTCTTAGCAAGGGTGAAGAATGTAATAATGGAGGGACCATGGGTCATCTGCCTTTAAGGCAAGAATAGAAGTGTCTTAAGTCAGCCCACACACTCTGGTGTGATATCCCATACTGTATGTGAAAGAGAACTGCCAATAAATTATTCATAAAACCATGTAGAAGTTTTCCATTACTATCTGCAATCACCAATAAATGTATAACCCATCTGCAAACCAGTTTCCATATTCAAAAAATAACCAGGGATGTTATTGGTTTATAGTTGACTGCATTTGAAAGACTTTGAAACAACTCAGGTACCTGGTGAATATCCTAATATGGTGTCAAGGAGATCATATTCTAAAAAGCAACCTTGGCAAGAAAAAAGGTGGTGCTTTGAGGGAGTTGAGCTAATAATTGCTTTCATTTTAGCAATATATAAGATTTATCACCAGTACAGAGAAAATATATGATGCATCTCTTGTCCTTGTGTCCACTCATAAGCTAAATTATAGGTCCCTTGGGTAAAGCTCACTTTAGTTAATGTTTTAAAAGAATTACGCAAAGTTGAAATAAACCGAAATTTTCCTTTAAAGTGTTCACACAAAGTCCTCTAAATGCTAATTAAATACAGAGCTAACTAGCTGTAGGTAGCTAAGTCTGCAGGGTAAAGTGTTCTTAGCAAGGGTGAAGAGTGTAATAGATGAGGGACCACAGGTCATCTGCCTTTAAGGCATGAATAGAAGTGTCTTAAGTCAGACCACACACACTGGTGTGATATCCCATACTGTATGTGCTCTACCATGTGAATGGACTGAAAGAAAACTGCCAGTAAAACAAAGTTTTCCATTATTATCTGCATCGTCAACAAATGTATAACCCATCTGCAAACCAGTTTCCATATTCTAAAAATAATAAATGTTATTGGTTTATAGTTGACTGCATTTAAAACACTTTGAAACAACTCAGGTATCTGGTGAATATCCTAATATGGTGTCAAGGAGATCATATTCTAAAAAGGGACCTTGGCAGGAGAGCAGGTGGTGCTTTGAGGGAGCTGAGCTAATAATTGCTTTCATTTTAGCAATATGTAAGATTTATCACCAGTACAGAGAAAATATATGATGCATCTCTTGTCCTGGTGTCCCTTGGGTAAAGCTAATTTTAGTTTATGTTTTAAGAGAATTATGTGACAGTATATTCATATGTTTTTGTTTGTTAATATATTAACACATTATAATGTATTGCAGTTATTTTAATGCAATATCAGTAATCTATGAAACTTCAAAAATACACATCATTTAAATGTGTTTTCTGACAAATTAGAGAAATATAGTTATATTAAGAGAAATATAATCAAACCTGAACTGTCACAGTACGGACATGACGGTTCAGGACAAATACACGTACTGTTATAACCCTAATACTGAGCATTTTTCACTATTTCACTGACATTTGATAGACAAGACAATTAAGAAAATCATGCACTGATAAATCGATTATGAAATGAATCGTTAGTTACAGCCCTGAATTCGACATTGTATTATTAGTATTATCACCTTGTATCATAAAATGGTATCATAAAACGTAACTGAATATTATCTGGCAGGTAATTACTACTATAAGTAAGCCTTCTACTGCTGCTACCAGCAATCAAGTTTTCCTTTGCTTCAATGCTCAAGTATTTCAAGACACTATCCTCCCACCATCATAAGCTGAGTCACACAGCCTCAGCTTATATTATCTCTGTTATAAACATTACAACTATATAAACGAACAAGTGTTTTTTCTCTAGGGGTATGTACTAAAATAAATGACAAAAAATCAGGTGTTGAGCCCAGCATCTGCTGTACCTGAAGGAGAGCTGCAAAAGCTCCAATTTACTGAGCATGATCTCAAAGACTGAGAGGAAATCATAAAGGACTTCTACACAAAATGATAAAGAACATCCTGTGAGTTTGTGGGGCAATTTAAGACCATAGGCAATGTGGAAACAATCATCCCTTGCCTTACCACAGGGAATTTGTTAACAACAGTATCTGGTTAACCAATACACCATACAGCATACAGTATGTAACATGTGCCACTGGGGAGCTAGGGGAGCCTGAGGAGCCAGTTAGAGAGCTACATGTCTGTTGGCAATGCCGCTAATTGGCCAGGATGCCTCATTACGGCCCTGATACACCACGGTTAGATTTGCAGTTCTGATTAGGTTGCAGGACTAGTCTAGACAGAGGGGGTTTTGCAGTGTTGCTCTGTTGCCCAGTGAGAATTGACCTTATGTCAATCTTCTGCCATTTAATCTCTTCCTTGTTCTCCATCTTACTTTCATCCTGCATTTCCATATTTTGGATCAGTACATCTTTAATTTTAGCATGGCGGGTACAAGCATATTCAGCGAATAAAAGCAGCTAATTTCAAGGTTGACTGTGGGTGCGGCGAATGCTTAGACAACCTTTTCCTATAAGCGTCGGCAGCAAACACTTTTAAACAGAATTACACGCAGGTGTGGAAAACAGGGAGGTTGATGGCAGGAGACAAATTAGTGTTTCTCCACAGTGTGAAGGTTATCTGTTGGGGTGAAGTATTAACCTGGCTTTTACTAAGTTCTTATATGCTCATACCAAGCACCTGATGTGAGATAATATAATCAACAAATAATGGATTGGATATAATATTATGAGAAACGAAACAAAAGTTGACTGTTATGAAGCAAAATATGAAGAAAGTACTTCTCTAGGAGACTTAGGAGATGTAATTTTAATACCGCATACTGTATTAGGTTATTTCTAAAGCTACATGTGTAATGTTTGTCTCCGCCCCAGCACTATCTGGAGCCACAAATTCCTGCTGATTTTCTACATGCTTGTTGGTTCTCTAACAACTGCGCCATCCCATTGTGCACACAGAGCTCCATTTGCTATAATTTAATCAGCTCTGCATGATATCTAAGTCCTTTGGCAGAACTGAAATTTTATTTGCTTGACTAATACAAGTCTAATTACACTGACCTTTCTGTTTTGAACATATAGTTAACAAGCTCTGTCAAATTCACTAGTATCCGTTACAGCCATGTTGTTACATGGT
The DNA here is from genome assembly GCF_910596095.1 of Thunnus maccoyii. Classification (NCBI taxonomy): domain Eukaryota; kingdom Metazoa; phylum Chordata; class Actinopteri; order Scombriformes; family Scombridae; genus Thunnus; species Thunnus maccoyii. The sequence goes on from NC_056551.1 coordinate 11,371,784, forward strand.
ACCGCTTTATTAACCTATTCAGGGCTTTATATGGGAGTTTTTAACCATTTATGATTCTGTAAAAGATGTAATAAAAATGTGGTTGTACAGTCACCAAAATCATTAGAATTTTTTATCTGGGGGCCATGAGTACCCGTATCAAATGTCATGGCAATGTGGTAGTTTTAAGTGTCAAGGTAGGGAATCTAAAATGATTAAGAAAGCTGGAGAGGGATTATCTACCAAATTCTTACACAGAAACACATACACACACACACACACACACACTTATATATATATATATATATATATATATATATATATATATATATATAAAACTCATAATACCTCTGGCAAGCCTTTTCCTTCTTTCTGCATGAAGTAATTCTTCTTAAACTCGTAATAGGTGTTGTACTGATGCCAAGACTGCAGAAAGTCAAACCTACAGCAGACAGAGGGAAGAACATTTACTGTATAAGACAAGAGGTGAGCACTCATAAAAGATGAGGTAAAGGATGAGGAAGAGGTTCTGCAGTATCTGAGGTGAAAGTTACTGATAGTTCTTAAAACCGAGACCTGACCTGAGCGACAAATTTATTTCTAGTGAGAACACTTACCGTGGATCATTCTTGGCACGGACGCTGGCCTCAAACTTAACACCATTCCTAGCAACGTACTCGGCCAGCTTGTCTATGACTGGTTGGATGTCTGGTGGTGGGGGAATGATGGCTGCCACTGCTGGTGCGGAAACTTGAGCTTCAGCTTTCTGACTGTTTTTGGGAAAAGTTAAAGATGTTTAAGAAGTGTCAGCTATTAATCAGTGTCCTCTGTTCTTACTTTGGTCTAAATACTCAATTTAAAAATTTAATTTTAAGTGATAATTATTCATTCTCTGTACCCTTAAAACACCTGAACTGCCAAGACAGAGGAAAAGCCACTAATTCAGCCTTTTAGGTAAATACTTTCACTAAAGGTCAATTTATGCTTTCCGCATCCACATGGCTACAAGAGTCAGCGTGATGTAAATTTCGTCATCTGCCCATGTCCGCAAGGGTTCGCACAGACCCCTCTGTGGATGTCCGAGTGCAGCCCAAAATTTGTGACGACGCGGACTGTACACGCCACCTACACATGTGCTAGAAAAGCAAACAGGAATGCCGGTCTCGTCTATTTAATGTATTTGCTGTATTCCTGTTCTCATAAAGCTTTCGCTTTTCTTTTTTCAACTTTTTCTTGTTGTTCAGCAACATACAGAAACTTCTCAGCTGCATTCAGACTGAAAAACGCCCTGCGTAAAACAATACAAGGGGCTGTGTTAGTGTGGGCATGTTGTTTAAAGTTAAAATGGAATACGATCCAGCAAGTCCAGCTGGAGTAACAGATTATTGCACTCAAAGGCTGATCAGAAAAACACTGCACAGCGGTTTATACTCAGAGACTGGATTGTACAACTCTGGAGAGTTATCAGGCTGCAACCTTGTTTACTAGCACGCACATGTGGAACGTGGCTGTGTCGGCGGACCCCCGATTGTGGTATGAATGGAACAGCTTGCGGACGCAGAATGCAGAAAACACCAATTGGCCTTCAGCTAATTTGGAATCCATTTCATTTGTGCCTGATTAAGGTTCTTGAATACAATTAACATGTTATTAATCAAAGATTCATTGAACATTTTTGATGAAGCCAAATACCAAAAACACAAAAAATTCAAAGTTACTTTTAAATTCCACTGAGGCTATTACAAAGGAAATGGTAAGATACAGTGATGTCCATTACTTCCTACCTGGTTTCTGGTATGGTGGCAGGAGCAATGGAGCTGGTGACCTGAGAGGGGGCTGCAGCTGGTGGTACCATGGCAATGGTTTCAGGAGGGGTGGATGTAGTACCAACATGAGGCAAAGCCGCAGAAGAAGTAGGGGGAGCCATGACAGCCGAAGGTATATTGTTGTAGTAGGAGCTGGCGTCTATCCCTGGGGGAGGTGGGGCTAAGCAGAATGTTCCATCAGGAAGCATGTAGTAGCCGTAGTACATTGCTGCTGCATTCGCTGTATGAAGATGAAAATGAAGAGGAAATAATTACATAGAATATCTCCCATAAATGCTTCAATTGTGCCTGATGAAGGAAAAATAGTTCTGTTACTTTGTGTGGTATATACAGTATATAGATAAATACACAGCTTCGCATCAGTAGTTGAGATGTACGGATGTATGGGTGATAATTCTCCTCTTTGTCCACGGATGAATGGATGAACAGCTCTGCTTTTGAATGTGGACACAAACTGCACACTATAACACCATCCATTTTAAGAGCCATGAAACAAATAATAGTGTTTATAGGATCATAATGTTCAGTTTTTGTTGAGTTTTTTTGTTAATACAATCCTACAGTGACCTTAAAGGTGCTATAAGCAAAGTTTTTTGTTAAAATAAGTATTAAATAGCTCTAAATTCCGACAGCCATCACTGATATAGTGTGTTTGGTCAGTAACATGGGTCTCCCAGTGCCTCCACTCTGCAGTAAACAGAAAATGAATTTTCTGGTATCTTATTCCCACTTTATCCAATCAGGAGGGGTATTGCTATTTTGTCCATTTTCTGTACAGTTAAGTTGAAAAGTGGGAAGCACAGAGAAACAAATGTTTAGATTTTATGTGAAACTGTTGTGAATTCATAACCGTTAAAATACATTTTACTAAATCATTGGCATTACAAACTTTCTATTTCAAGAGCATCAACAGGTCAGAAAAAAAAAGTTATCTGCCACTGGAAATTGAAGCTGTCAAACCAGACTTGTTAGGTGAGGCTATAAACAACACAAATGCCACATTTGCACTCAGTAACTGTGTTAATATTACATTTTCAAGGCAGGAAAAGCTGGACAAAGATATAGCCTTTTATATAGTCTTTCTTTGTACGGCTGTGATCCGCCCTCTGTTGCTGAAGCTTGATTTGTGTGTTGCAATTGTTTCATGTACTTTGCTCCTGTTCACTTTCATGTTATACTGTTCTGTTTAATATGTCAGTCACAGTAATTAATTTAATTTAGCTGAAGGAAAAGACTATAAATCATCATGTGACCTGTGTACAAAAAAGGTCATCTGCCTTATCAGTGAGTTTGTGTTAGATCATTTATTGAGGGGAGGAAGAAAGGAGGGAGGAGGGAAGCCATACGGGGACAGGGACAAAATAAATGGTCGGTGTCAAAGAGGGGACAGTGTGATATTAACACATTACTCACTGAGCTGGTTGACTTTAATGACACATCCAATTTTCTCTAGTCAAGAAAATGGAAAACCAAAGCACAAGCTCTCCTTGTCCTCCTACAAACTTGACATGTGTTATAGTTGAGATAAAGACTTGAGATGATGTGTAGGCGGAGGGCCAAAAAGGAAATTCAGCTGGATGGTTGGCCAGACAGAGGATGGTCAGATAGATACAGTGCATGGTTGTTCATCCCACTGATATATTGAATTTTATGTTGAGGGTAGCTGTTTTTTTCTTGGAGTTTCTCTTATTGTTAGCTTTTCAAGATATTTTCAACTATCAGGGTCAGAAGGGGTGATTACATATACCAAACAAAAGAGGTAATCCAAGCCCCAAATTAACATAATAAGTGGCAAAAAAAACAAAAAAATGTTCAAAAGACATGAGAGGGCTTTATCGTAGGACCGAGCCAAGCATAGCTACATGCCCCCATTTTGAACAACAATGCATATCAACAGCATTAAGCAGCTAGTCATCCAAAACCAATTTTCTAACATCAACAGCCCTATTTCTAAAGCAAATATCAGGTCAAGGGAGGTTGTCCTACACATGTTTCAGGGATGAATAAATTGCAGTAATGGATAAGTTAACATTCATGGGTCAGAGGGGCCAATGGCCATAGGTTTATTTACAACAGGCAGGGTGTAGGGTATGCACATCCAAAAAACTTCTACAGGTGCTGGATCAAAAATCAAACTAAAGCTGGACCAATCAGAGCAGAGCTGGACAACACTGTCTAATATTCCCACATGGGGGATAGAGTATGCATCTATGAAAAGGGTAAAACAACTAGAAACATCAAGATCGATATTGCACAGGCATATATTCAATACAACACATCAGAAGTTGAGTCAAATATATATCATAAATCACATAAATAATGCAGAAAAAACAATTATCATAAACACAACTATATAGAAAAACACACAGCAAAATAGAAATATTGAAAAATAGTAGAATAGTAATATATTACTCTCTCCCCTCATTTTTTCTTTTTTTTAAGAATACAGGCAAGTTCAGCCTGGCAACTGGCCAGAATTTGTATTGATACCTACAACAGGAAAGACAACACAAACAAAAAAAGGACCAAATGAAAAGGGAGGTTATATCAACAGATATAAACTTTTGGGAGAGATAGCCATATTCATTAAGATGTCTGTAGAAGTAAAGTAGGGTCTGTCAATCATACTTAGAAAGCTTGTTCTGTTTTTTCAACTATAACTACTTACAAAAAAGGTATAGGGTCAAAATCTAAATTTAAGCCTTTAGGTAATAGAGTGTTAAGGGTAAAATATAGAATGCCTCTCTTTTCAAAAGGATGCTGTTGATGTCCCCTCCCCTTCTGGGGCTTTTCATGTGTCCAATCCCAGTGTATCTCAATGTAGATGAATGAAATGCACAGCCACAGGGTTCTTTTGATTGTTAGTTTGTATGCTACTTCTATGCTCTGAAATACGGGTCTTGAGACAGCATGTTGTTTTTCTAATGTAAGCCAAGCCACAGGGACATTTGATTCTGTAGATGACGTCTTTTGTGTTACAAGTAATGTTACCCTTGATGATGAATTTTTTACCGGAATGCAGATGAGTAAATAAGTGACATTTTAAAGTGAAATTACATTGTGCGCGCTGTGCACACTTGTAATTACCATCTGGAATGGCAGATAAGAGGGGAGTAGGTCATTCTGGTGGAAGGTTGGCTATGACTACGAGATCACGAATGTTTGAAGCACGTTTGTGAACAATGTGTGGGGAATATTTAAAGACTGATATAAGATTAGGATCAGATTTCAAAACATGCCCATGTTGCTGGACAATCTCTTGATTCCCCCCCCCCCCCCCCCCCCCCCCCCCCCCCCCCCCACCCACCCACCCACCCATCCAACAGAGAGTATTGGGTATGGGGGAGAGAGTATTGAGTATGGGGGAGAGGGAGCTTCCATTACCTGAATCAATACTTCTCTTCCTCTTTCACTTCCAAATGTCACTCACTCATCTGCATTCCGGTAAAAATTTCCACTCACTTCTTATCTGCCATTCCAGATGGTAATTACATAGGAAAAACAACACGCTGTCTCAAGACCCGTATTTCAGAGCATAGAAATAGCATACATACTAACGATCAAAAGAACCCTGTGGCTGTGCATTTCAGTTCATTCAAACACAATCCAATCACACTGAGATACACTGAGATTGAACACCTCAAAGCCCCTGAAGGGGGGTGGACATCAACCACATCCAGTGTTTTCCCTGCCTATTAAACTCAAAAGCCTTTGTTGAAAGTTTTGGCATGTGATGTTGACTGAATGAAAAAAGGCAGAACTGAACTGCGAGGGCAGCGAGACACTTGGACGGTCTATAACGCGCACACGCTAAAGTTATCTTGTAGTTCATCTTCAAAAAAAATGCAGCTGTTGCAAGCATTTTTGAATTAATGACTAAAGAATTACCTTTGCGAGACTAACATGAAGTATATTGTGAATTTCTACACCGCCACTCAGAGACTAACGTTAGCGGAGCGGAGCAGCGATCAGCATTAACAAACGAGACCAGCTGACCAACACACACTGCAGCATTAAACAAATTAAACCAACTCTGAGGAGAAGAAAATTACTCAGTGCTCTATCTGTTTCACCTCAAAAACCCTGCGCCTGCTCAGCGTTTTGTACAACGATGGCTTTCTTCAGAGCTAACGGTGCAGCAGAGAGGCTGCTCTCCGCTGCTAGAGACATGACATTAATAACAACACAGCGGAGCACTCCACCTCCCCCTTATTTTGTAATTCTCATACAGGTAAAATTAAAATTCATTCATTCATTCATTAATATTGTTAACTTTTTAAAATAAAAAGGCTGCGGACCGTTTTTCTTATCTGCCAGTTTTGTTTCATATTGTATTTTAGTGGAATAAGGACGCCATTGAATAGTTTGGCACACAGTATACTGGAGACTGAAAATAGTTTTCCCTTTTCTAGTCATTCAATTAATAAAGAATCGGTTTTGAATAGAGAATCGATTCTGAATCAAATCGGCACCCAGGTATCATGATAGTATCGAATCAGAAGATAAGCATATCATCCCAGACCTACAAAATAAACACTGTCATTTGTCAAAACCTCTATTTTTCATCTTTTTGTTCCATCTTGGTATAACACTTAAATCCCTATGGACAATTTTGTCTGTCAAATCATGATTTTTTTTTTCACATAAGCACACAACACTCTAAAGGTGCGCATAAAAACTGTGTATGCCTCACCATGCACCTTCTGCAACCTTTGCCACCTTTGTCTCAAAAAACTCCAGGGAAAACCCTGACATCCTTTTGAAAAGAGAGGCATTCCGTATTTTTACCTTTTATAATCTTTCCCCTAAGGGTTTAAATTTAGATTTTGATCTTAAACCTTTTTTGTAAGTGCTTACAGTTAAAAAAGACAAAACAAAACAGTATGATTGACAGACCCTACTTTACTTTCACAGACAACTTAATGAATATGACTTTCTCTTCCAAAAAACTTTATATCTGTTGATGCAACCTTGTAATTGCAAGGCTGAACTTGTCTGTATTCCTAAAAAAAATTGGAATGAGTAATGTATACTGTTTTCTATTTTTCTATATTTGTATTTTTCTACATAATAGTTTTTATAATTGTTTTTTTTTGAGGATGATTTATGTGATTTATGATATATATTTGACTCAACTTCTGATGTGTTGTATTGAATATATGCTTGTACAATATCGATCTTGATGTTTCTAATTTTTTTCTGCCCTTTTCATAAAGGCATACTCTGTCTCCCATGTGGAAATATCAGACAGTGTTGCCCGGCTCTGCTCTGATTGGTCCATTTTGAGAGTAGACTGACTCTCAATCATGCAGATCACAATCACCTGAGTGATGAATGTGCTTGTGTCTATATATTGCTTGTTCTGCTTTGTGATGGTGATTTGACAATGCCTGATGAAGATCTCTGTTAGATTGAAACGTTGCTCAGTTAAAATTGCTGGGTACATTAGTACAGTGTGCAGATCTTTTGTCTGATTCTTGCCGAGAGGTTCATTTATGCAACTGTTCTGGAGGAACATGAACACATATATGGGAAATGTACTGTAGCGGCAATGTGATAACCTGTTGTGGAGGTGGATGTGACTCATCATGAATGGGATAGGCATATGGCCTTGAATACAGTACATACACAAGCCAGGATTTTTTTTAAAATTTAATAGAAGTGCTATCGTTTTGTTTCATTCTTGAAAAAAATGTTATCTTCAATTAATTTATAAATGTCATCTTGGAGGCCATTTCATCAATATGTTATCATATACTGGCATGAGAATAGAGGCATAACAGTAGCCTCAATACTGTAAAACTGATTTTCTAAAGTAGCTCTTCATAATAGGGTTAATAATGGCAGAAAGTAGTTGTGGATCTAGTGGTTATTAGTAGGGGTGTAATGGATCTGAAATTGAAACTGAAACCACAACACAAACGTACACAGTCTCAAGACACAGTTCTGTCTTCCGTGTTGCGGTCCCCCCCCCCCGCACCGAATTGTGGTTCAGAAATCTGGGTCTGAACGGACCCGTGGATCAAGAGAATCGTTACACCTCTAGTTATTAGGGTACATTGTTAAATTCAGGTAAGTTTCAGCTGGTAAAAGTGAGTGCAATTTAATACAACAAGCATCCAAAAGAACTGATATGTAATTCTGAACAGATATTTAAACCCTCTCTGTGCTGGATTTGAAATTTCTGACTTTGGTGACTCCTGGTGCATTATACTTTAAAATCACTTTTTAAAGCAACTGACTTTTTTGTTCTAAGCATTTATTATTGTTTTGGGGCTGTGGATGAGTTTTGCTTTGCTTTTATATAGTGGTATATGTTTCTAATTTCCTGTCTATTTTCTTATGAGAGAGTGATTCTTTAATGGGACTACACTGGGTATTGGTGCAATTTGTTGAGCTTGTCATAAAGCCACCTTGTTTGGTCTTATGTCCATGAATTAACAAAATATGTAGATTAATTAAATAAATGTACGTCAAAATATATTTTTTTTAAATTTTGGTGTATGTTGTTACATTTGTTTGTACATTTGTTTTTCTTCTGTATACTTATCACAGTGGAGAAACATTTCACTGCCATTGTCTTACTTTATCTAAATAATCAATAGCGGTACGTACCTGATACCAATTTAGGTTTATAAAACCTAAAAGAAATCTGAACTATCCCTCTCGTATAACATGCACAATTTCTTACACAAAGCAACATTCAAGTCACTTATTAAAAAAACATAACTTATAAACTTGTTATGTTTTGGTCCCCTTACTAGAGTGTTGCTCATGTTATTAAACCCTCTCAAGTACTGTCAGGTCTAACAGATTTTTTTGGCACACACCAAGGATACAGCAATTCAAGAGTGACCTGACCTACAATCAGGTGGACTAGAAAGTGTGGACCTGCAAGCTGGGTCAGGTCAGGTCCTCTGGTATTAAAGAGGTCGGGTTTGCCAAACACATCTAAGCTCAATATGTTTGCTGAAAGGCATTGAAAATCCCTTCCCATCAATTTCAGACTATGGTCAGCATTAAGTAGTGAGGAGTTGTATTGACCAACCAGCAGTAGCAGAATACCATAAGTAGACAAATGGTCAGAATAGAGGAAATCAAAGGCTAGTTTCCTGTGGTCAACAGTACTCCCATAAAGCAGTTTTCACACCTGTACAGTAAGACATGGAAGCTTTATATATATGTTTTTAAATCAAACAATTTCTATGCTCAGCAACAGACCAACAATAGCTTCCCTGGCAGAGATAAAAACAGAAGGAAGTGAAAAAGACAGAAAAGAATAAATTAAACTAGACCTAACATGTGAACGCTATTAAAGTCTAAATACATTTCAGATGTGTTGTTTTTTTGCTGTAAAAAAGAAAGAAAAAATATATATACTGACGATCAGTAGTGTACTGCGCTGGTGTGCTGGATGCCGCTGGGTCTGCCACTTCCTCTGGTTTGGTGGCCATTGTTGTAGTGCCATTTCTTTCCTGTTTGGCTTTCCGTACGAGTGCTGCCAGTGGGTGGTCTGGGTCCATTACTTGTAGCGGCTATAAAAGAGCAAGGCCAGTTTGATTAATCTGTCACACAATCATATATTTTTTGTTTGAGTAAAGGAATGATTTAGCCATTTAGACATCCCTTATGAATAATGTAGAAGAAAGGACCGTTTTAAGTAATAATATAATACATATGCCAATTATTCAAGGCTCTCTGAAGTCAGAAACCATGAAATCAGCATTAGCAAGTATTTGAAGGCAGGGCAATATTTGAGCATTAATCTGCAAGTAATCTTATACAGTAATCTTCCTCAGTGCTATATAAGAGATCAACAGAATTCAAGTGTTAAGCCTATAAAACGGCTCCAAATATTCCTCAACTCAAGCTTTGTACTCCAGCCCAGGAAGAAAGCGACCATCATCCCAGTACCAAAAACATCTCGTGCCAAATCTCTTAATGACTTCAGACTCATCGCTCTCACACTTCTACTCAGCTAATGTATGGAGCATCTAATATGTAAAGAACTCTTATCTCAAACAGCTGAGTTTATGGAGCCCATGCAATTTGCCCACTGACCTAATCGAGATGTTGAAGATGCCACACTCTCTTTGAGTGTTGGCTTTGTCATCTAGACAAAGCCAACACTTATGTCTACATTCTTTTTATGGATTTCTCCTCTTCTTTTAATACAAACCTAGCCCCACCTTCTCTTAAAGTGACCTGAACGTCACCAGCAGTTTGGTTGTTTGGATCAGGGAATTCCTGAGAGAACCTCAGCATGTCTGCATCAACAACACCTTTTATGACTGCCTTGTCCTGAATACAGGTGTCCCTCAGGGATGTGTACTATTGCCCCTGTTGTTCTCAATATACACAAATGAAGTGTAGCGTAACAGCTGTGACCTCCCTTATTAAGTATGTGGATGACATGGCCCTGGTCGCCTACCAGCCGATTATGAACAGCGCCTGCTACTGCCAGTGCATTAACAGCCTCGCTTCCTGGTTTGACAACAGCTTTTTAGACCTTAATGTCACCAAGACCAAGGAGCTGTGTCTAGGAGGCAATAGGAGAGCAGGCAGCACAGGTCCTGCAAGCCAATCAGTACGAAGGGCCAAGAAGTGGAGCAGGTCACCCACTTCAAATAGCTAGGAATAGTAATAGAAAATAAACTCACCTTTCAGGACAATGTCAACTGTATCTACAAGAAAGCAAGACAGTGCTTCGCTCTTCTCAGGAAACTGAGGAGCTTTAGCACCAGCAAGCTCACCCTGTCCATGGTTTACAAATCACTAACTGAGAGTTTCTCACATGGTATGGAAATCTCTCAATAAAACAAAAGAACAAACTGACACAGGTCATCAATGAGGTCTTCAGTCAGGCCTGCAAGATCACTGGAGTCAAATATGTCCAACTCCAGTATTTATTTTCATGATCCAATAACCAAAAAGGCAATGACCCCACCCATCCTCTCCACTAAGTATTTCATTTGCTGCCATCAATGAAAGTGGCCAGGAAGAACAATTACAGGAAATCCTTCATTCCATCAGCTGTGACCATCCTCAATAAGGGCGTGTTTAAATAGGCCTTGCCTGCCCCCCGCCTTCCACCCACACACTCCCTTATTTTATTATAATTATCATCCACAAACTCCCTTATTTTATTATGATTATTATTATTATTGTTATAAGGTTGCTCTTTAAGACATTCTGCAACAAACACCATCACTTCTTTTAATGTACATTTATCTATTTATTGTTAAGTGCTGCTGTGTCATATGCATTGCTGTGATGGTTATCACAGACTACATATAGAACTATCCACTCATTACTTTTTTTACTGCCACTTGCCACTTAGTCACTTTAAGATTTTATCCTACCTTTAATGTATAATTATTGTGTATTGTTATGTATGATGTGTGTTGTCTTATATTGCAGTGCCAAAGACAAATTTCCACTTTATGTAAATTTAATGGACAATAAAGTAGCCTGAGTCTAAAATATGAAATATGAGTCCTTAGAAGAGAATTTGTGTGACTGATTTGAAAAGGAAATCCCTCTTGATGGGAGGCAAGTGTTACATAGCTTGCTACTAAAAGGGGCTCATTATGTTCAAAAAAAAAAAAAAATTCCCTTCCATTCTTCCATTCTTGCTGCTCTGTCAAAGTCTAATGGCTGTCCTGACAAGGCACATGAAAGCATTAACAAAAAGCTGTAATAGCATGAAGACAGGCAAACAGGATATAGTTATTACAGAATGCAGTAACAGGATCAAGACACTGAGCAGAGTGTAACAGAAATGCACAGCACTAATAGGATGTAAATATAATTCAGATGGCACAGTGGCAGCCTACCAGTTAGAATTGTAGCGTTGTGACGAGAAGTTCACCGGTTTGAACCCCTGACCAGATTTTATAAATGAGGATGGAGGAATGAATAAGTCTTACTTCTCTGAGAAACTTTCATGGCGCTCTTGGAGAAGGCACTTATCTAGGATGCACTGAATACCAACTAAGGGATGCTATAAAGCCTTTTTCAGTTTGACTGCTTTAGATAAACTGCCTATGTAACGTAGCAACTGTATCAAACAGATAAAGCTCCATGCTGGGTGGCCTACATTCTATTTGCATTACCTTCATCAGCTCCTCCAGGCGAGAGCTCCTTTTAGGGGCAAACAGACTGGGATGGAGGTAACTGCCATCCCCATCCTCATCTGAATCATCAGAATGGGATTCTACAGCAAGATAGCAACAAAAAAGAGAAAGCATTGAATATATGTATGAGCAAATGCTTAACATTATAAATAATGCAAAATGTCTCCTATTGTATTCTTCTGTTCGATTTCTATTGTATTACAGATCTGATATGCATGCATTAATTACAGGTAATGACACTTCTAAGTTCAGTGAATGATATGTCAGTGTGAGCACATAATGACAACACAATCTATAGATTCAAGGAGTTGCTTTCTATTACTCACCCTGCGACTGCTCTTGCTTGCTGGCAGAGACAAGGTTGTATCGACCTTCCTTCATGGCCCGCAGGATGTGTTTGTAATAAGGGTTCAGGTAATGGTCAAAACGAAGAAAGTCAAACTGGGAGTTGCCGGCCTGCTTTGCTTTCAGCACTATTTCAAACTGAGCCCCCTGCTGACATACAAAGTTGGCTGTCCTCTCAATGATGTTATGGGTCTTGATGGTTGCCGGCTACAAAGGAGTCCAAAAAAGAACACACGTTTAAACTTAAAAGATATAATTCACTACAAACTGATTCCATGACTACAAAGCTTAAAGATAAAGATAACCAGTATCTGTTTGTTGTGGCTGACACAGATACGAAAACCAATATTATTCTTGCAAAAGCAAAAATGTGAGAACTAAATAAAGTTTATATTTTCAGATTGAAGTTTACTTTTCTAATAAAACACCAATGTTTGGAACCTTCACCATCCCTAGAATGAGGAAAAAATGAATTAATTGGTATACTTGTTTGTAATAACCTTAGGTAATTACTTTAATATGTAAACTTATTGATGCCAGACCTTATCTCCTTATTAGTGAGCATATACATAAAGGCTACAAAAACCATTAGTATCACTTTACATACTGTTGGACTGATTAATGGCTACCTAAAGCTTTTAGACTCCACTGTTTACAAAGTGTGCAGGTCTTTTACGATAAAATGGCAAACAGCCTTGTGGCATCATGCAGCCTCCCTCTGCTGCTGACGTGAAAGAGAGACTCACTGCTGGTAGGAGCTGGTTGGCTTCAGTCTACAAGAATTCAACTCATTTTAAGATTTGTGCCTACTTTTTCTCCACTGTTTTATATATATTTAGCTTTTTAGTTTGTTCACAAGAATTCACTATTGGCATAGCAAGCTCTGTATGGGTGTGTTAAATAAACCAGTTGTGGATGAATACTAATAATCAGGTATAGTGATAAAGGACGTTGCCTTTCTCCAAGTTTATGCTCTGCTCGTTCAACTTTTTGATAAATTGCTTGTAGTGTCTCCTTAACTGGTGGATTTTGTTGCACTTATGGATAATGAGCATTGCTGTCATCAACTCAAGTAAAACATAATGAAGTCCGCTCTGAGTTTACACTTCTGTTTGCTGTGTGTGGGGAGCTCAGCTCCCACAAACTTATGAGTTTGCCCTCAAGCAAAAAAAAGGCAATGACACAGACAGATGATCTGGCCTTGAAAAAATCCCATTGAATCAAGTTTCGAGTGGTGCAGCCATGTCTCCACATAATCGGATGTAAATATCAGCTGAAATTCCGTTATAGGACAAATAACAATAATCTAACTTTCTTATTTATCGATATACTATTATATACTGTATGTACCGATATACTGTACATCCCAATTTTTAATTTGCAGAGCAGGTTTATATTTCTTATAGAAACACTCTTGAAACTCAGGCCAAAACAGTGAAAAATAAACACCAGTGCCTTAGATAAGAGTGAGTGACCCTGACTGCTGTATGTAACATCAAGATTCAATGTGCAGTTTTTGAATAACTTCTTCATGTCAAGGACACAAGCCATTTTGTCTCCAAAGCACTTTCATGGCAAGCACTCATGTTCATTGTGATGACATTAATTCCGAAAACACACATGGGGTGGAAATTAGTGGAACAAGAAATGGTCCATTATTCATTCATTATTGTTACCCTTGTGTGCTTTCAATGATTAATCATTGTCATTACCAAGAGAGTACAGAGAAGTGCAGCAATCTGCAATTGAACACACATATATCTCATTGAGATGAAAGTCATAATAAATACTAACTTTCAAGACACTGGCCAAAAAGATGCCATTGTCCAGCACTAACAGACCATTATTGCGTTCTAAGCTGCCAAGGACTTCCTGACATACAAGGACCCTTCACACTCTGATTTAAGAACTTAGCCATTAGGGAAAAAGGGGATGTGTAATACTTATTTTATGTTTAAGTGACATACACCAGTAAAACATCCTCCCCCATACATACAACTCAAAGATTCAAAGCAATAAGTAAGTAACGTGCAACAGTCATGAAGCATGCCAGCACACAAAAAGTAAAATGTAAAGTTATCTCATGTAAGCACAGACAAGAAGAGTCATCTTGTCAGCTAAGGTGCATGCCATCTAATTGTGACAAACTGGGTCGAAGTCTGATCTGGGACCTCTGTTGCACATCAGACACCTGTTTAAACATATAGTATTACATGCCATGACCACTGTCAGCTATCTAGTAAAGACAAATTCCTTTAGAATACAAAATATTATTGAAAATATTTAAATATATTGAAAAAATATTCGTTTAATACAAACAATATCCAAAATAAACTGTTTCTGTCTTGTAAAGTGCATTAAAATTATAAATGTTTGTATTCTGGTAACTTAGCAGTCCCAGTTAGATTCTGGCCAAGAACCTTTGATGTAAGTCATCCCCCTACTCTCTCCTCACACTGCCTGACTATAACTATTGAATAAAAAGAAAAAACGCCATGAGAATAGTCTAACACAATAATCATGATGAACACACTGCACTGAAATTTATTCAAAGACAAGACCATTTCTCTAAAATCCAGGGAGTGGGGACTAATATTATATGCATATACTGCAGCTATGTTTTCCTCTATATGTATACACAGGGGTGTTTTGGCTGCTTTATACCCAGCATGGTATATACTAAATATTCACAATGTCCTGGCAACATTAAAGCTTGTCTTTCTACTCATGCATAAGAACGTAGCAGCTGGTCCTTGAGGGTTCTGGTTGTGGACTGGCCAGGTCCTGAGGGATGATTATCTGACACAACATCATCGGATAGAACAAAGCAACGGCAATGCATTTTAAATTTTTCAGCCTATTACCACCCTGTTGTCATCATTGGATGTCATGTGAATGTGGAGCATTACCTTTATGTATTGATTTACAATTTCAAATACAACACATGCAGTATGTGCCGTTATGAAGCAGAGGTGGATTAACATCATAAAAATTAACAAGCTTACACGAAATGCACATTATGAAAAAACGTTTTACCTTAAGGGTAAAAGAGGTGTTATTTAACTTAGCAAATCCTCGAATGGCTATTGATTACGCCGTCATCTACAGGCTAAATTAATCACAAGATGAGATGTGTCAGGATCTGGGTGGCTTACCGCCTTTGCTAATCAATTTCCTGAGACAAAGCATCCATCTACAGTTTCAGTTGTTTCTAGAAAGGCTGAAACTGAAACTTTGTTTAAGCAAAAAATACAAACATTTCTCTTGTTCCTGCTTCTCAAATGCTAATATCTGATGTTTTTCTTAGTCTTCTTTGATAGTTAATTGAATATATTTGGAGTTTAGGCTGTTGGTCAGATAAAACAAGCAATATGAAGACGTAACTTTGGGTTCTGGGAAACTATGATGGGCATTTTTCATAATTTTCTGACATTTTATAGACTATTACATAACATCTGAACAAATAAAGTGTCACAAAGGTGGTATTTATTAAATACTCTTTGTATTGGTTTACATGCATGTCTATGTGTTGTTTACATTATACTGTATATATAAGGAAAATGGTGTATCAACAGCACTAAGTCGATGGGATAATTAATACTCACCAGTTCCACGTCAGGGGGGATAGCCAGCCCTGGGGGAGCAACAAAGGGCTCCTCGCTCTCCTCAGGCTCTGCCTCTTCTATGCATGTCAAGAGATTTTTTGGACAAAAATAATTAGATTAACTCTTGTTGGTAATTTGTAACAAAAAACTAAATATGCTCTGCTGGATATATACCCAGTTGAGCAATAAAATTAATTTAGAGTTCCTAAAATGTTTTGAACCACAAGCCCTCCACCATTATACCCACTACACAAATATATCAGCTGGAAACTATCGAGAAACATTTTCTTTTAACATAGGGAGTTTGAACAGCTATAAAAAGGAACAAATCCTTTAATTTAGACACAACATCAATGGAAAAAAATATCCAGCCCTTTCACCATTTTCAGTGATTTCACTTGGCCCCTTCCTGTATCCCATAGGTACAGTTTTGAAATCAGCTATCAGCAGGCCCTCAAAGTCACACAATGCCCATCTGTTCACTCATGTGTCAAGTCTCAAATTCCAATTAAATGATGATATAATGGCTTTCCAAACAGTGCCCTGCTTTTGGAAGCATGTCTAAGACATGCTCTTAATTGTCATTTCAGTTATTAAAATAGGATTATTAGCATGGCTGACTATTTGGTGCTAATGCTGCTAATTCTTAATTGGCTTACTATGTAAACCTCAATGGTTATTCCACATTACAACTAACCCATCAAAATGGAGGTATTTTCCAGCCTTTTAAAGGCAAACCTCAAAGCATGATCACGTGATTTTTCCTCTATTCAAAGCAGAATAGCCAGAATAGCGTTACCCCAGTAGTGCCATATGAGAAAAAAGAAGGTAGCCTGCTTACACAGCTGAATAAGACAGTCAAAAGCCTCAAATAGGTAGAAATATGTGGAATTCAAATATTTCAGTGAAGGGCCAATAGATACAGTGGACGCTGTGTTTGAGCCAGGATTGTCTGGGAACGGGTCAAATTGTATCAGTAGTACTTTTCAAGCAGGTCACTGCTCCATCTAAGGTGGAAAATAAACAATGATGTGAAAACTGTACATCCAGTGACTGCTACGCAATCATATTAAAATGACACGAATTGATATAAGCCATATCAGTTTAGAAATATAACTTCTATTTGTGTTCCATTGCTCTAAACAAAATTATAAAACCATATGGATCAAAGTGATTTGCTTCACCAGGGTTTCATTGTGCCACTGGTAAATATTTTCATCTGTATTTTGCTTGAAGCTAACGACAAAAAACTCATCTGTATCTGGAAAACCAGACCAATTTACTGTGGCTGACATTTAGTAATAATCGCTACATTACGGTGATACTTCAAATTACTGTATTTCTTCATTATTCTTATCAATACACTCAAAAGTGCAATTTTATGTAACGGTGAATGCTATATAGTTGTCCACATATGGCAATGATGGCAAACTACTTGCAGGTCATATCTGACAAATAAAAATGAAGATATCAGATATCATATCAACTGATCATCCTATTTTGTAGCTGAATGAAATAAGTGTTGGAAGAGCTGGTAAAATCTAAAAATGAGAAGCCTGCAGACAGCTTTGATCCTCCCCCTTTGATGTTATGGAGGATAGCCGGGCACAGGCAGATTGTAGTGACAGGACATTTATGTTCAAAGGAGGACATTGTCATACTAGCAATCTCTGGCATAAACCCTGCGCACATTTAAATCAAGTCCCTTATTCTGACAGGAAATTAAATTAATGGGTGTATTGTGGAATGACTGCGTAACAATTAGTGTGGGGTTTTTCAGGAAGGTTAACAATAAGACCTAGATTTGACATGCTTTAACAGAGAAAAGATAATAAATCATGCTGGAATCAACCTTCTGGCTTATTTGGCTTTCACTCATGAGCAAATAATAGTGATAATGAACTGATTTATATTGTGATTATGTATGTCTATATCTGTCAGTCCAAAACACCATCTTTGAGGCTATTAATTTTCATTGTGGTAGAGGAGGTTCTTGACTTTTCCATGAATTTGTATTTTTGATAATGTCAAAGACTTCAAGGAAGGGAAGGGGGGAAAAAAATTGACAACAAACAAGAACCGAACCGAAATCTGCTCAATATGGTGATAGCCAGTGTGACATTTAGCCCTTATTGACTTATTCCCCAAAGACAAATTCTAATGGCATCTGGAATGTTGGCAGATAATAATACCCTGGACTCAGCTCTACAATCTCCCCAGAGAAAGGCATCTAGTCTGCACACTTGTTAAGCCACTGGCCGGGACAAAGTGCTTCCAGCAATCTCCACATCAAATATTTAAACCTGTGTTGTGTGTGTGTGTGTGTGTGTGTGTGTGTGTGTAGTTGGATATGAATGGATGACAACTAAAATTGACGCTTGTGTTCACAGGTCTAAATGATCTAAATGTCAAACCTCTTTCCACTCATGGCTAAATTTTTTGAAATCTTTAAGCTGCAACTGTGGGAGGCTGTTACAAATACTGTTATGCTAAACCTTGACGGTGCTATGATATTGTTGTATAATACTAAATGTAATTTAAAATCTCAAATATCTTTGACTAGCTCATTGTGTGCTCTGCAGGCAGAAATTCGACTTTCACAACCCCCTGGAAACTGTGTATTTACGGATGGTTGCATGAATTAGAACTGTTTAAAAAAAAAAAGAAGAAGAAGAAATGGATTACACATAGCTGCTTGTTTCTTCACAGCAGACCGCAGCAATGAAACATTCAAGAATCGTAAAATAGTTGAAAAACAAGACGTTAAAAAGTCCCTTTCTGCAAATTTCGCATTATTTGCTGTGTTTTTTTTGTACTATTACAAACGTGTGAGACACCCATAATTCCATATGTACAGTATGAGTGCGACTGCTTCGGTAAGTCCGTGAGTGTAGTGTGGGTTCTCACCAGTTTCCCTGTTAGCGTCCTCCTCCTCTGTGGGTTGGGAAGGGTCATAGTAGTCAGCGCTGTATTTGAAGGCCACTGCATTGTAGGTGCCTTCATCCGCCAGAGCTTCACTCAGACGTTTGTACTCCTCCTCTGTAGCAGACAAGAAAACACAAAACAGAGAATGATTTACTTCTACATCGATGATCATTTTAATCACTGCACAAACTGCCCATGATTCTATATTTTGGCCTAACCCCAACCCTGGATAACTAACAACATCTAATTATGTACTGAAAAATTTAGAATAATACTGTCTAATAATAACTAATGATAGTTTTTTGTAATAATAATAATGTTATTGATGCCATACATTTTACAAAGTGCATGTGGGATTCTATTCTAAATCACACTGATCAATGAAGATAACTCTTGCTAGACAAATATGCATAGTTTAGTTTGCCTTAGACACTGACCCCTTTCTATTGAAATTCAAGGTGAATTACTGTATATATCTTTATTAAAGAAGCAAGGGCATAATTCACACTAAAACTATCAATATTCCTAATGCTTTCCTGCTGTCCCTTTAGTGGACAGATGGGTAATAGTCTGAGTGAATGGGGTCAGGCCTCCAAATTCAAGGGCAAACCAGCCTGGGGGATGAACCTTCTGCGTGAGTGTGTGAGTGTGTGTGACACAAATCATTAACTGACTCATTCTGTCTTGTCAGTTTGGGCATAAGACACCATATTTCACTTAAAACTGTGGCTTATTAATTCAATTACAGTCATTATGTCTGTCTTTCAGCAGGGTGCTTTGTCATCAAAACAGCCTGTTTCATTATAATGTAAAATGCCTGAGATTCAAGTATCCTAGATAAGTCGAAAGTGATTTCCATAGAAATAGCAGCTCTTTAGTGCAGAGTCAAAGCCAGTCCTTTTTAATAGATGGAAAGTTGAACATGCCTTGGAAGGAGATGTCCCTCTGCTGAACATTCTTCCAGGCAAAAAAAAAAGACTACACTATATAGCAATTGTAAGAGTTGTCACTATTCTGTAGAGACAGGGCTGTCATATCAGTGGAGAAGTGTTAAAAGAGGACACAGGCCTCAGATTAAATATAATCAAAAATGCATACTACTTTAAATAGTAACTGCCTGAGAAGGTCTGAAACAAAAGTAATTTGTGTATTGAAAATCCTTGTCTCAAAAGAAAAAAAATGGGAGGGGAGTTGCTATGCCATGTTAGCAGTGTATGTGTTTTGTCAGAGGAATACAAGTGTCAAACCATTTATAAGTGTCAGAGCAAGTATGAAAGCAGCTACAAATAGTAATGTTTAATGTCATATACCACAATAACAGACTTGAAGTCTTTTCTGTTATTTATTTGAATGGTAAATAAATAATATTCATAAACATTATTATAAAATTATATGTTTTGACCATAAATAGCAGCAAATGCTCATTTAAAAAAAAACATGTAGTACTTAAATTCTCTCATATCTACTCATTTATGTAGCCTGACTAATACTGTATTTGTGAGGCTGACACAGATATCAGTATTTGGCAGTTTAAAAACTAACCCTAACCATTTTTTACATAAACACACGACATGACTAAAAAATGAATCTTGATACAGATCCCTCAGCATGGCTGATTTATCATTCTAGCTCTGCACTTTTTTCATTTCTAATTCTAGCAGTGGAAGTTACATAGCCATAGCGTGTATGTGGATAATATAGTTATCTCACATCTTGTTTAAAATACATCCATAGTGTTTATGGTTCATCATGAGTTTGCCGTTTGTCATTTCACCGTCACGTCATACGATCATAGGGTGAAAGATGGTAATAACGGATGATTGATGGGCCCACAAAAATTCTGATAAGATCACTTCATCTTCTGCTATCTTGCTGTTTGCCTTCACTACGTGTGGAGGACCATGCCTCATTCAAGAAATGAAAGCAGATATTTACACATACCATTCAATTCAATATCACCCTGCGTGACCCACTACGAGCACAGTCACATTAAGGTGCACCATATGCGTGTTACAATTTTATGCTGAGTGCCTCCGCCCACCTTGTCTCGCCTCTTCTTCCAGCAGGTCAGTGTGCAGGGCCAGGTATCTCTCCTCATCACACAGTGCCTCAATTCTGGCCTCTTCTTCCGACAGCTGGTAGGACGTGTTCCATGACCCGCTGTCATACTCTGAGAGGTCATGTAAGTGACCACGCCCATCGTATCTGTTGGACGATGAAAAGGATTAGAGAGAAGGAAGTCGACAGAGACTTTTATACACAACATGGACCTACTTACCAGGGGAGGGTGACATAAAAACCCAAAATTTACAACATCCAAAAAATGCTCTAACCTCTGTCACAAGGTCTGTCAAAAGGGAGTGTACTTGTAAAATACTAAGTTGCGAAATGTTCTCAAACTACTGACAGAACAATATAGTCCTAATTAAGTCCTGGGGCTTAATCGTCCATAATGCTCATCATATACCTAGCAAGCTTTCTGCTGCTATTTCCTTCCTAGACAAGTCTTAAAAACCAACAACCCTACATCAAAAGAAAAAAAACAATTAAAGCAACTCGCCTCTTACCTTACAGGGTTCAATTCCCCCCTGTAACACTCATCATTACGTCTACATCTGCAAAGAAAGTTACATTCACACAAACCCGAGCACATAAATACCTATCCGTAAGAACCCAAATGGACGACATTTCCCTGGGTTCGTCCCTCTACGCCACCTCTCAGTTGCAGTTTCTTCATGAAGACAAAGAAATGGGGTGCTGCGGTTGGCATTCGGGGTTTGGCAGGACCCCTTTGCCTACCTTGCTGGGGAAAGAACTGGGTTATGTGATAAAGACACACATACATAGGCTGTACAAATGAAACACAACTTGGGCCACTGCAGATCAAGGTGATTCAATAGAAGAAATCCATGTGGACTATTTTATGGTTAAATTTGTTTAGTATATGTTTGGTATGCAGGTGGCATGACAAAGCATGACCATACTGTCTGCAGCAGCATTTCGTAGAAAGGCTGAGATGACCATGGAAATAGCTTTTATTGATTAGGTGGTTTCACACTGACATTGTGAATCACCTTAGCGGCAGTAACTTAAGTGTTGGTTAGAATTTGCTCTGGCCTTGTGGATATCAGCAAATAATAAGAAAATACCAGGACATTTGTTTGGTGTAGACATAGGTATTTGATGGCAAAAACTCCATTTGAAAAGGACAAACGAATGAAACATTTTCTGTGTCATACTCCCATTTTTACTACCATATTATTCGACTACAAAGTATGTCTGGAGTAAAAAGTTCCCAGAGGAAATTCTTCCAACATGCCAAGATACAAAGCCAACCTCAAAGCTAATACATTTTAATCTGTTTGTTTGTCTCGAATCTACCCTCAGTTGCCAGTCTATGTGGCACATTTAGCTTAAGCTAATGCAGCCTGATACAACAGCAATAACTGTCACCTTTATGAAGGTCATAATGTTCAGTTTTTGTGTAAACTGTTTCGACTTTTTGATCATTTTGGAAGTTGTATGTGGAGCTGTTCTGCGTACTGTGTTGCATTTTAATAAAGTTTTATCCACACTGTTTATTTCAATGTCGCTGCCTTAGACTTTATTAGTCCTAGCAGGTGTACCTAATAAATTGGCAACTAAGAGTATATTGATAGTTGTGCATTATGGCTGATGTTACTGGCTGGGATATTTGCATCTTAGCATGTTACCCGAGAAACTTCAGATACCATTTTTTTAATTATTTTTTTTCAGTGCAGAATGTCCAAAAACAAGTTAGCAGACAAGAAACAAGACACTCGTCGCCAGTTGCTGGTAATTCCCAAGCTTCTGCAAGACAAACTCCAAAGTGGTCCCTTGAATTTGGACACAGGCTAACGGACAGGATAGATGGTTAGCATAAGGTTTCGGTCTGAGTGTTCAACCGACCTATCAATCATGATGTTCTTGTCCCCCATCCATGGGATAAGATGCTTTCCATGCTCGTGGTAAAGAGCCCTTTCGTCGTCTCGGAACAGTTTGCAGGCATAGCCGAATACCAAGAGGTCGGCGTATTTATCACTGTCACTCACGTCCTTCTTCACCGGTTTGTTGTTGTGGTCTTTCTTTGCCGCCCCGCGACGATACATCTCCCAGTTACTCGTTAAAAACAAATTAATCTGCGAGACAGAATAGTAATAACGGTACAGTGGTGGTTTTTTGTGAACCAAATAACTTGCATGTGGTCCAAATGTCACAATAATCCGCAATGTTAACCCCCAAAACAAAATTCTACGTTCTGTCGGTAGCCATGTTGGAAAGTAAGTACATGTAGTTGTGTGTTCAGACCGCACTTACGACATATTTGTGGAGACCTCAAAATTATTATTATGTGCAGTGTGTAAACGGACTCATGTTTGGCCACATCTCCAGCAGTAAGTATTTATTGTGAAATAGAATGAATTATATATGACACGTATTTTCACCATTAATGTCGGTTTCACATTTTGTCGAATGTGCTAGTGTTAAATCGACCTGAGTGTCTTTTTCACGTTATTTCCTATGGTTATTTCCATGGTTATTCCCTATGGTTATTTCGTTATTTATTTATTTTATAATTTATTGACTATATAGAACAAAAACATTACATAAACATAAATAAAATAAATAAATACATTTTGGTATTGAAAAAGGCTATTTCTGTGTTTTTACATTTATTTATTTAATTTTATTTATGCTTATGTCATTTTTTGTTTTCAGAATTTCAAGTTGGGGTTAAAGAACAAACATACATTGCATAACACCAGCGAGTGAACACACACAACACATGTAAATCTAAGACAGACAGTGGAACATTTTAAAAAAATAGACAAATATACATGGGTAATACATTAGCACATTAATGCCAACCATTTATGAATTCCTATATAATCAGCCAAATAATTATCATCAACCAGAGAAGCCCTTTTCTCTATTTAAAGACCTGACTGTCATATTGTGCTGTTACAGCAATCTACATTGCAACTAACCCATGGATTTTGGGTCTACATCTCAACATGTGAATTTATACGATGAGCATGAGGTGCAACATGGGTCAAATGCAAGGCTATATTGAGCTTAATAACAATTATTTGTGATTGTTTGGTAATTCCACATAATATGTGTATACCATCCTTGAAGTTCCCCTGCACTAACCTAATGTGTTATTGTTAGCACTTATTCAAACCTCTCCTCCCTCTCACTTCTCCTTTGGCTGTTGGTCAGATGTCTAGGTTTGACACCCACAAAGGGAGCTGTAGCTGATAAAAAAAAAAAAAATTAGATTATTAAATAAAAAATGAAAAATTATTTATGTACTGTACTGTACTGAATGACAAGAGAAAACAGTAAATCCATCAAAATCATATTGAGAAACAGGTCCACACAACTCTTCTCCAGTAGACTGTTCATTCCCAAATATTTTGGCTACACTGCATTCATCAGAGAAAACAATGGGCACTGACTGCTTGAATCTCACCGTCTGTCCTGCCAGATTTGTGAAAGAGATTATGGGTACAGAGGCATCCTGGAAAAGAAGCTGAGAGGGTTTCCACTACAGATCTTATTTTACCTGTCTAAAAATATAACTGAAAATGAAACTCAGTAGTTCACTCCAAATCAGAGAAATAATTAAATCACTATCTAGACCTAAACCATCTCCATGTCAGTCTCTGCTACAAAATTCAGCTTATTTTCAGTTCAGTTCAACTGTAATATGATCCCAGATGGCAATTGTTTCGCAGGCCAAGAGCAACACAGCAATAGACAGCACAAAGAACAATACAAAAGTTAAAAAAAGACAGTCAAACACACATCACAGTGGGTTGTAGTCTAGGGTAAAGTGCATTACAGTAAAGCATTACTATAGTACTATCTATTTAACAAGCTAATAGCTGTTGGAACAAATCATCGGTACCTTGAAACGGATACCTGAGGGAAGAATCTGGGACCCTCAGTGTGGTGGGTGGTCAACATCAAGAACAACGGCATGGGCTTTCTGCAGGGTTTGTCTCTTGAATAATTCAAATCATAGAAAAACACAATACTGACTAAAAAAACTGTAAAACATGGTCATCAGTGTCTCGTCAACATTGAAAAACTTCAGTTTCCTCAAGCAAACCAAACATTGTTGACCCTTCTTACATAAGACATCAGTGTTTAGGTCAAAGCACAGTTTGCTGTCAATGACAGTTCCCACCTACTTATATGTCTCAACACTCTCCACCACCTGGCCCTTGATGGTGGTATGTATAGGAGCCAGGGGTTTTCATCTAAAATCAATGGACATCTTGTTGGTTTTGGTTATATTAAGCTGTAAAAAGGCAGCACTACACCAAGCAACAAAACCATCAACAAATGGACCATTGCCTAACAGAATCATCAGCAAACTTCACAATGTGTCTGTTTTTGTACTGACTACTGCAGTCATTTGTGTAGCCAGTTAAAAATTGTATTAAAAATACTACTGTCAGTCATCTGCTTTCAAGTTCCCTATTTCTCAATAAACTTTCTGCTCCCAAAATGTATTGTTTGCACTCAGTCCCAAGCTTTTCCCAATATTGCTGCTTCAATAGTCAGAAAAGGTACTGGTCCATTGCACAGGCTGATTAACCTTCTCTTCACAACACTATCAAATAATAAGTTTGCTTTGATGGCTGACCGAACTTTAGCAGGTTTCAAGTTTCTGCATGTTGATATTGAATGGCCTACTAACATGAACTGATATAGACACACAGATACGCAGGTAAAAAGAAGACTGTGAGCTAGCAAATGTAAACAATGCAGGTTTCAAAATACTTTAAAGATTGGCCTAGCGAATGTTTTATGTGGAAGGAAATGCATTCAACACAGTTGTTATGCCTCAAGGACATTTACAATGCAGTGTTGGGAAGCACTGAATATAAGCACATTAGTTTGTTCACATGAAAGCTACACAGGTTGCCTTTAATAATGACCACAACTTGAATGCTACCATCAGTTTTTATTATTTTATTGTGTACACGGTACTGAAGGAAAAGAATTTGAGTATTGTATACAGAGTGACAATAAATTCTGTCTTGATCGTGATCTTAAATTGTCTTTCTGTGCCCACCAAAGGTGTCACATGACCTACAGTTCTGACTTTGGCCACTACTCAAAAATTGCTTATCCTGAGGATTTGGAAAAATTATTTTCAAAAATCTAAACCAATTCTGCAATTAGAACATGCATCATGACTAACGAATATGAGTAGTAGGCTACACTGGCCAAAACATGCAGAATAGTATCATTCCATGTCGAACATGGGCTGTAGCTCAGAAGCTCTGACTGCATAGAACTATTTATAAATACAATTTAGAGGCAGAAATGTCTGAAATCTGAGATGCAGATCAGCAAGGCATTGAAATGTTATGACCTCATTTACCTAACACTTCCTATGTCCTTCAGCACTTTTGCACTAACATTACATGGGTCATTGGAGTATTTAATTAGTGATAGTGGGGTAAATTATTATGATCATTAAAAGGTACATTTAAAATGATGAACACAAAGCATTTTAGTATGACCTGGCATGTTGACAGATGAGAGACGTGCAGGAATTACATGATGCTCAAATATTCATTACAGACGCCTACCAACCTGTCACATGGAAGTATTGTATCAATTAAATCAAATATACAAGCCACACTGGTTTTCTGACCTGCAAAGTGAACACAGTCATTCCCTGATATTAATCTGCTTGAAATTCTGTCTCATATTTGGTCTTTTTGAAATAGAAAAAAAAAAAATCTTTATTCAATTTTTTTACTGATTATTGATTTGTCTCACTCTCCATTCTGGTCTGTTTCTAAGACTTCAAACTTCAGACATCAAAAGCCAATCTAAAGCAAGAAAAATCAAAGTTTCTTAGTGTGATGAAGTTAAGGCTTCCAATCGGAGTTGGTTTGAGCATTGCTCCCAACCTTTTCATTTTCCTTTACCATTATTCACAATGTTTTTAAGTTTTTCTTTAGTTTTTGCAAAGATAGCAAAACCATCTATTGATTGCTACCAATCAGATGAATTTTACATGATGAGTATATCAGATAATAACAGTTCATTTTGAGCTGAGTGTATGTGAAACACTCTAATTAGGGGTTTTTAGGCACGCTAGTTCTAGTTTATGTCAAATTATTTATCACAGGAAATTTGAGGAGCTCATTAAGCCTGATGAAGTTATAGAGCTTAGCTGGTATACCACAGACACACAAAGGAGACACAGCAGATTGGCTTTGTAGCCCTTGCCACAAAGCTTTTATCTCCCCTCTATTATTTACAACCTCTGGCTGTGTTTTGTTAAAATTTGTCCATAGGTTCAGACTAACACACTCATGAAAGCAGAGGGTGAAACAAGTTGGACAGAAAGCGAGAAAGACAGAAAGCATTAGTGCTCAGACGACGGTTTGTAGTGCTGCAGTGAAAACATTGTGTCTTGTACAAACGCATGCTCTGTCTTGGTTTTTGTCTGTTAGTAAATTAACAAGGACATAGTACATACTGTATAAGATACTTGGCTAAGTGGGTCTTCTGGCTCTCTGATATTACACAGTTGCAATTACACATTAACATGCAGGAAAGTATGTATTCACATTAATGCAGCATCATGCACTGAAACAAATAAAAGATTAAACAGTTTTAATAAATGTGTGTGTGAGCTGTGCACTATTTAACTAAAGCTGGAGGTGAGAAGGCTGTTTTTAAATGCATATTTTTCACATGAAGAAGATTTTTAGAATATGAGTGTTAATAAAATATGTGTATGTATGATGTATAATAATAATAATGTGTTAAAATTGTATTGTTACCATATCACAGTGCCTGCGGTGCATGTATGGTACTTCTAATTGCTTCTTCTTATATGCACCACTCAAGGTTTACTTTGGCAGTCATTAATATGCTGTAATTGCAGTCTAAGTACATTTGTAAAAGTCGACTTACATGTTAACCTGGCTTAAGTTATACTTGGCTATTTCTCATTAAAAGTGTATTCACATTTGACATGTTTGAAATCATGGAATAACACAAATGGGACATAATTACAGCCGTGGTGATTACTGCTCATTTCACTTTTAAGCGCTCTTCCCATGGGTTGGTACATACGTTATGCTCGGCTTCGCTCACAGGCATTGTAATACATCACTCATTCTTAATCACTGGGCTGTAAGAGCCAACAACGAGAATGAGAAGGGCCATTATGAAACTGGTAGACAGAGGTAAAGCTAGGCAACAAAGCACCTTACAGCCCCTACACTTATGGAATTTATGTGGATAATATATGCCTCTTTATGACTCCCCCTTTCTTTGTGCTTTTATATGTGTGGATTTGTGAATACGGCCAGATGTAATTGGTTTGTGCTTGAATAAAATGTTTACTAATTTGTGAATTTAAGAGGCAGTGGGAGGATTGTACATTTTTAACTGCTTTTTATTGTAATGGTCCATATATCTTAGCGGATCCACTCATCATGTGTTCTCCCGTCTATTCATTTTCTAACCCTTTAACCCAGCGTAAATTAAAACAAGCAGACTGTTTTGACCTATGTGATGTTTAATTATGAGGATGTGTTGCGCAATGAATTTGAATGAGTATAAAGGTTTCAAGGACTTCTTATATTGCATGGCCTGCCAGATTGCTTTGAAGGTAAGGCATTTGTATACTCTGCCTCACATTGTGCTTTAAAGGAAGATTTTTCTTTTTCTGACACGGCATTCTTTTTGAAAATGACCATAAAATATAAAAGTCTTAACTATCTATACATACAACTATGTGATCCATGTCACCTTTCATAGTACTAGTAGTCAATAAAAGTTGGGAGGCACAGGCACAGACACAGATGCATTACTTTGACCATACTGTGTATATTATGAGAAAGCTTTCTCAACATATTGAATGTTTTCATCTCAAATAGGTCTTTCTGCATGATCTGAGTAGGGGATTTAGAGAGAACATTTCATTCCTAATACTCCTGAGGAGTACATCACAATGGCATTAATGTCTCTTGACTAACATTTTACAACCTAATAGGGAAGATGCCTCAGTAATCAGCTCTCAGAATTAGGGCATTAGAGTGTGGCAACAACATGAAGAAACTTTGAATGCTCTAATTCTATTCTTTGATCTTGCTGAATAGTTCTCTGAGAGGATTAAACTGTCATATTAGATAGATTTGCCTCTGTGGAGAATAATATAAATCTTGCAATTTTCCCCTCCATGAGATGCATAGCCTTTTGCATCAAGCAACTGTATGCCGGCATTTGAAAAAAGCAAGTCTCTCTACATTTAGACACGTTTTATACGCTTGGCACAATATATCAAAACTCACTTGGATGACAAGAAAGAAAATCTACAGCCCTGCAAAAAAAGGTCATATACAAAAATTAAATTGATGGTTGCAGCAAAGTGTATCCAGCAGTTTATTGAACAAATTCTTATGACTATACTGAAGTTGTTTTACTGATGTGGTGACTGTAGCCAACTGCTGAAAGCACAGTCAGCGCTTCTTTTTTAACAGTCAGATGTCAGACAATGCCGTTAGAAATTACCCTTTGACCCTCCTTATCGTCTCCTTCATGCGGTATCATACACCTAGAGGAGAACAGACATGCCTCACACGCTCTTCATGTCAAGGTTCGTGCAATCAATCCAGGTGATCCCCACCAAGAGTGACAGGTTGGACAGGGCGTAAGCCAACAAGGACAAATTTCTTGGTGCTGCAACTGTCAGTATTATTTAGGAACAAGACAAGTCAAGTTGGATTGCGTTGCGGAGGCAAGTGGATTTATTGGGATTAGTCAGAGGCTTAATGGGACCCCCTGGCTCTTATCATTATTTCACCCATCCAGGTAGGGTTAAACAAAGTATGAAATTAATTTATGAATATTTATGGCAATCTCAAATGAGGCCCTGTAAATCCATCAGGAATATTTGTGTAGGTGAGATATTTTGAGCTTGGCACCTTTAGGGCTGTTTATCTGCTTTGTTCATAATATCTGAGTGATTAATGCAGTGATTAAGTCTTGCCTAAGACATATTTTAGCTTTTATTAGCCACCAAGGTGTTTATGATTTGTCTCCAAATGATTCAGGATGTACACAGACACACACAAAACACAAATATATCTTGCAGCCTATGTCTGGTGTACTGTCTCTCTGTGTGTACATGTGTTTATACAGTAAATCCAATCCTCGATATATACCATACAATACCAGTCAAAAGTTTGGAAACACTTTCTCATTCAAGTGAATGGGAAGGTGTGTCCAAATTTTTGACTGGTACTGTATATAAATATTCAGCAATTCACATCCAGTGGCCAAACAGTGAGGCCTGCAGTCTGGCTGCAGCCATGAAATTGTCTGAGGCGGAGAGCACTGAGCAAAACTAGTTTAATATGTTCCGTATGTGATCTGTGTTGTGATTAGGTTAATGTGGCTTGAAGGGAAAATGTGATATTTTGAATGACAGTCTCGCTTTCCGTCACAAAATAATTGTCACATTACACAGAGGGCATGTGTTTATGTGATTGAAGTGGCTGTCTGTGAGTAAACCACTCATAAATTGATTGTTTCTGTTATGTCTTGTATTTTTAGCCATGAAATTTACAGATATTTATGTTGCTTGGAGGATATATCTGACTGACATTGTCCTCTAACACCACCATGAGGTTGACGTTTTTGGCATTTAGTGAAATACCATGGATTTGTATATTCATTTTCCATCCAGAACTTAATCAGTCAGGACATTTTTACATGGCACCATCATGTGTTTCTGCAAGTATCTGAATCTTTTTCTCTTTTTCCCAAACTTTCTCCCTTTTATCTCCACCTTTCTAACTATTTAAAACACATTTTTATTCTGGTTTTTTTTTTTGGGTAACAAAATGGTAATAAATTGATAATTTTGTAGAGGCCTTTTCCTCCTAATTGGTTTCTCAGACCTGCTCCCCTTCAGTAAAGAATTAGGTAATTGTTGAGTCCTAAGGCTCAGAATCTGCAAGGGTACCATTGTCATCCAGCTATTTTAATTTTACCAGCCAATATTTGCATTTCAATTAACCACTGGTTTGAGCAAGGACTCTAAATTAATGCTAATGATTTTTGCACAACATTGTCATATTTGCTTCGTAAAGTTAAAATGCACTCTAAAATTCAAAGAGTTATCATTTCCTTCAGGCCTTCTAGTCTTTGAGTCCCTGGCTATAGCTCAGAATTATCAGGCTTCAACCAGTCTCTGCAGTCAATCGGATACAGCAGCTCAATCTACCTGAATGGATAGATACAGTATTACTTAAATATGAACTCTAAAGTTTTATTTTGGGACTGATCATACCTTATTATTTGATCAACTAGAAGCTTTCTTTCAGTAAATTGACCTTTTCCTATGGTCTTATCCTATGAATAATTGATATGCCGTGTGACAGCAGCTTTTAGCAGGATTAAATTAGTGTGGCGTAAAGCCCATTTTATCCTGACCACTGCCTCAGAATATATAGGTGCTTCTATGAAGCCTGGACTTGGCATTTTACTCACTGTGCTGCAGGTTGAAGATATTTAATCAC
This sequence comes from Thunnus maccoyii, assembly GCF_910596095.1. NCBI lineage: Eukaryota > Metazoa > Chordata > Actinopteri > Scombriformes > Scombridae > Thunnus > Thunnus maccoyii. The sequence goes on from NC_056551.1 coordinate 11,403,193, forward strand.
AGAAAGTATCTGTGACCGTATAGGAGAAAAACCTTAGCTGACATCACAGAGAAGACACCAGAGTAAAACCTTGCTATGTGTTGAATTTAAGTTGGAAGCAAGTTTTCTTTTTTGATAACAAGAAGAAATGTTTCCAGTCTGTTTTTTCAATAAGTTTTGTCCAAATTTGAAAACAGATTTGAATTAAAGAACGCCTCTAGTCATGTTTTAAGACATTTAAAATACTCTGCCTTGAATAATAATGTGTGTCTAATATGTTTTTTCCTAAAAATAAATAAATAAATAAATAAAATTAAGTAGTTAATTGGTTTTTAGCTGGGCAAAAGATGCTGCTCCTACCATTTGTCACAAGCTTATCTCATATATACACATTTTAAACACAGGTGAGCACAGAGAAACTTTCCCCTTCAGCAGATGAATATGAAAACAGCCGTTTAGTGTCAAACTTTGCATGCACTCTGCACAGTGAAGGTCAAACCTCCAAGTCAAGTAACAATAAACAAAACATTTTAGAGCAAAGGGGGGCTTTAAATTTGGTTTAGACAGATAAGACGCTTTGTTAGGGATATATGTTTTAATCATTTTGTAGCAATAAAGCTATATTCATGTGCTAGTTTTAAAGTAAGACCAGCACATGCATTCACAGAAAAGCAGTTCTTCATTCACATGCTGATTTATTTGTTAAGTAAATCCCAGGAGACAAGTGATACACCAACAAAAAGTTATTAAGGCTGCTGCTTTATTTGCTTATCTGTTTTTGAAAATAGTTTAGCATTCATTTATGCTTTACAATGCCATCTCTTTATACCATGAGTTATTATTCAGATGTATGGATTGCTGTGAATAAATAAAACCACATTATGTAATCAATCATGATGGATAATTGGTTTATATCCTACAGTAACATCATTTTCAAAGACAGAAAAAGAGCTACAGTAGAGCAGAAAGAGAGCAAGGACCGAAACTTTCTACCTCTGCTGCAGCTGCCAAATAGACTTAAATGTTAATAGAAAAAAGACAAGACAGAATTTAAGAGAGAGGAACAGATAGACAGAGACAAGCAGAGAAAAGTCAAAAGGTGATCACCAGACTGAGACAAACCAGTAAATGGGCAGAGGCAGGCAAACACCCAGCAAACTGATATTGAGGACAAATTGCTTCTGTTCAGATGTGACTGAGTATTTGGGGGGGGGGGAGGGAATCTTTGAACACTGTGAGCCTTTCCCTGAGCAAATGATATATAGGACAATTCAGTGGCACCGACTGGGCTGTGGTCAGTGCACAGCAAAGGGCTCATTCTCCGTTTTGGCCTGGTTGTAGTCAGTAATGGAATGGCAGCCTGACAGTCTCTGACAGAGAGAGCACTGGAGAGCAGGACTGTGGCATATTTCAAATACTGGACATCACAGAGGATAATTAAATCATTCAGTTTGCGTCTTAATCAACTTATGTAAGTAGTGACAAGCATCACAGCCTGCTGACCTGTTCAGCTGGTCCTCGCTGTGGTGGTTGCAAAGTGGCAAAAGGAATTATTGCTTAGTGGGAAAGCATGTCTCTAAGCCCTTTAAATTGCAGTTCCTCTATTAATTTTGACATTAATTTTCTACATTTGTTGTACCTTCACAGGCTCCACTAAACAGTGCAGTGCATTAAAATCCCCGAAAACCTATTTTCTTAATCAGATTCTTACTGTTATGTGAAGCGTCCTACATGGGTGATGTCTACACAATCATCAGCCAAAGTTAAATATTATTTCTTTTTTCACATGAGTGATTTCTGTATTTGTATTCTGCCTGTGCTCCTCTCACTTGTTTGAAGTGGGCAGCGTTTTAATGGAAAAAGGTACTGTCAGGTGTGCCCATGCACCAATGGCAGGCATTGATTGCACGAGTGGAAGAGCCTCACTTGAATATCTTTCCAAAAGTGATTATTTTGCTGTAAACAAAGCAAATACAGACAGCATGGGTAAAAAAAAAAAAAAAAAAAAAAAAAAAAAAATGTTTTTTAAATCTCAATTTCCAAAACTGTTACAAATCACTGTTAAAAAATAATTATGTTTTATGATGTGACAACACTGTGTTTATGGTCTGGTAAGGTTTAGGCACATAAACCACTTGGTTAGGTTTAGGTAAAGCTCATGGTTTGGGCTTAAATGATCACTTTGTTAAGGTAAGAGAAACATGTGATGTGGGCTAAAGTTACTTAGGTTAAGCGACTTTTAATAATAACAATGTTATGTTTTTTTAAAAAACTGTCTCGACTTGCAATTGCAAATGTGACACTCGTTGTAAAAAATGGGAAATGAACAGCAAAGTCCACTGTTGGGTTAATGCCTCCATTCACCCCTCTTCCTCTGAATGAGAAAATTTGTTGACATATAGACGTCATCTGAACAACTCTACTGCTCCAAGTCATAATTACTACGGCCACTAGAAGGTTTGTCACTCAAACATAACTTTTTTACACAACAGAGGTTGTGTAAAAAATGAAAAAAGAGCTTGAAAGAAATGGTTGATGCTTGTAAATGGACTGTTTGCCAGCAATGCCACAAGTGGACCCTTGTTACCACAACTTTCAGGAATATCTCTAAGCATTTCCAGTCTATTTCATAAGCCAAGAAAAAAGACCCTATAGGTTGTAAATTCAGTTGACAAAAACAACCTATAGTTACATTTGAGTGACAGACGCCATCTAGCTGCCATAGTAATTATGACCTATATAAAGTGACTTCCTTATTAGGGGGAGCCTGGTTGAGTGGATGGCTAGACAGTTAGTTAGAGGGCAAGTGGCAAAAAGTGGACTTAGCTGCAGGGAACTACTGTTCGCTTCCCGTTTCTAACTGCGAGTCGGGGCATTTTTTAAAAACTGTTCTGTTTCCATGACGACGAAGGTTGTCTAACTTTAAGGAAGAAAACCATAATCTTTCCCTAACCTGAACCAACTTGTTTTTGTGCCTAAACCTAACCAAACCCTAACCACAGCGTTGTCACATCATAAAACATATATATATATTTTTTTAACAGTGATCTGTAATGGTTTTAGAAACCAGCATATTATGCTCCAATGGGTCACTCTGGAGTGCAGGTACAAATGACCTATGTGGTCATTTAATTTGGACGACTTGTTGAATTTTATGGCTGCTAATGGATGTTGATGCTTAAGTCCTACAAAAATATATAGACTCATTGTTGAAAAGTTGAAGCCGTGTGCAGCCGCAGAAGTTAGCAGCAATTTGACCCTATAAAAAGAGACTTACACTTCCTCTGAGGACATACAAAGATTCGAAGAACCAGCCTCCTCCACAAACAGCTCTAGATAGCTACCTGTTGAAAGTGTCATGGAAAATGATTTATTGTCTTGCACCCACACTCTATTACATTGTTTGTATAAAGAAGCTAGCATATGGTGTGTCTGCACAGCTGCTGCTGTAGGGAATATTTAGCTGAACGATTAATTTACCACTTTGGTTCAACTCCCTGTGACAGGCCTGAGTGCTTGTTTTGTACCCAAGTGTAAAGGATTCTAAAAGGCAACTATCGAATGGCTGCAATGTATTTTTGCAAGCTGATCATATATGAGATGTAATGAGGTCCCTGTTCAGAGCCGATCAATTGGAAGCCAATTGCTGTGTGTACAGTGTGTTATTATCCACGTCATCTTTTTTGTGTTTTAATCCCAGAGAGTGAATTAGAGCTTGGTGTCTGGATAATTCATTACACAGTGTGTTCTCTCTTTCAAATCTAATTTTGGGTTACTCAGCCTGGTCAGCAAACATACTTTGTTATACATGATCATGTGTTCCATTGATTGCTGTAATTTTTGTTCTCCAAGATGGATTTGATAGGGGACCATGGGTTGCACTGTCTTCATTCATTCACTTGTTTTTCCATCATTCACATGCATTGCACAGATATCACTGATTGGATTTTGATTAATCTAGGCAGTTTGGCTGGTGCTTTCAAGATTATTCTGATTGACTTAACTGAGGGGCATTAAAGATAAATATTGAAACAATTTTTCTTCTTTAATTGTTATCATAAAAAGCATGTGGTTGCAGACATTATAGGAAAATTCAGACATTTTTCAACCTGGGTCGCTCCCAGGTTTTCTTGAGTTTCTTTTGGAAACAATAATATAGACAAATCTTCTCTTATTAACTACTTCTCTGGCATGCCAACACACTAAAGCAACAGCAACCCATAGCCTCACACATGTAAACAAACAGACAAGTATAGATGCATAGGCAGCTGGTTTAGTTAGCTGGAAAGTTTCCCTGGAAGTATAGTAGATATTGATGCAGTTAACTAATTTGTGCTGCGGGCACGCACAGAGGCGTGTAGCATAAACCTAGCTTTATTCGGTCGACTACAGAGGGCATAATGCCTGTCGGCAGGTGGTAGCAATAATGGCTTGAAAATGTTTCAATTTGCCAATAAAAGAAGAAGATGACTGCAAGCTGATGCAAACAAGGCAGGTTAAAAAAAAGACTTTGCAAATGGTTTGTGAGGTAGGTAATGCATTCAACATATTTGTTAAGCCTTCAGGATACACACAATGTGCTTTGGTGAATGAAAACAAAACCACTCCTTTAAACGTGTTTCAAAAGGAAGGAAGCAACAGACTGCTAAAAATTGAATTCAAAATTGAGTTAATTGCCACTGAGCTGCTGCAAAACTTCAACTTTTTTAATTACACGCTCTAAAACTTCATTTGACTGTTGCCTGTTTGTTTGTGTCCCAGCTTCGTGAAAGTGGCATGCATAATACTTTTTCCCCTTCTGTTCTAGCAGCTCTGAGAGGCACAGATGTTACATATGTAAAAAGGATTAAACATCTAGCTCCACTCATTTCTTCTTCCCCTTTTTGTATTCCCAGAAGTTTGTGAGAAATGATCACTTGTGTGGATTGGTGCAGGATGCTGCAAGGCGTCATATAGACCAGTAATGAGGACATGATTCTACAGTCCACCTGGATTGGAAAGAATGAGAGGAAGGGAGGAGGGGAGAAGACAAATGAAGAAAGAGAGGGGAGGAGAGGCTCCAACTTTCGAAGTCCCCAAGCTCTGTCTGGACCCACAGGCAACAGGAGCAACATCTGCTATGGGCTAAAGGAGATGGACGGAGCAGCTATGCTTACCTGCATCCTCTATTTTCTACAGTAGGGATTATGAGATATAAACATTGTATTTGATGGATGCTCAAATGAAAACCTCACCAATTAGCACTGAATGGGCATTTTAGACACTCCAGCAAGTAAAATATTTTATTCCTCTGCATCCACATCTAGGTACCATTCATGTATACCTGTGTTTTAGTACACTGTGAGAAAACAGTTGAGAGGTGAAATATTGCACATATAATGAGTGGGCACACAATGGAAATACTGTAATCACTACTGGCTACAGGGAGTCAATCAGTCAGCAAATTCTGAACATAAGCAGCAATAGTTGAATTAATCAGCCGGAATAAAGTAAGGTCTGTATTTTCTGCTTTTCAGTCAAAATGACACAGAAAAAAGTAGCAATAGCAGTAGCAGTGATGATTAAGCACACGGTATTTGGCACCTAATAAGTCTGAGATCTGATAGATGGCCCAGAGAGAGGGCAGAAAGAGAAAATATTTCCAGCCATGCATGCTGTGGACTGCTAATAATGTTTTTCCCTCTGTGCTGGTCCGGCCATTTTGGTGATAGACAGCAGAGTGGCTACTCGCTGTGGCCTGTAGCAGGGTGGAGTAAAACATGTCACCCTGCTTCACAAGTGGATTTAGGTTACGATTAGGTCCACTGACTGTATACTAATATGGACAACGCTTCTCCACTTCCTACCGCTATGCAAAAGTGAAACCAAAAACTCTCCTTTCTGCCATCTTGCTTGTGTGACATCATTTGGAACCAGAGTCTGTGTGGGATGACAACTCGCGGGATACGCCCCCTCAGCTGTCCCACCGCCTGACAGAGGTTTGAGAGCAGCTGTCAAACGTCAAATAACTAATTAAAAACAAACTTATCAGAAAAAATGAGCACCTGTACAAACATCAGCTTGATAAGAACTACGTAAAATGACAGAAACCATCTTTGGGAAAAATGTATTTGAAATGTTTTTGTTTTTTTTTGATGTGCACTGATTTTTTAGATGGCTCATGTCCCATCTTCTAACAAGGAGGGGGTGGGATTTATGACTCATATTGCAGCCAGCCACTAAGGAGCAATTGAGATGTTTGGCTTCACTTCTGGGTAGCTGTCATGATGTTCATATTTATATACAGTCAATGATTAGGACATATGAGAGACATATGTTCCAGACTGCATTGACAACCTGCTGGTGGACAGCCATGTAAAGCATGTATTGTATGTTGAGGCCACATTCTAACATGTTACCCTCTTTCTTTTTCTTCCTGTTTCTCCATTTGCTTGTCACTGTGAACTCTCTAACAAAATAATGACATCTATGACAACATATGTGAAAACATGCGCCTTGTGTTGTGTTTGTAACACCTACTCTTTTTTTTATTGTCTTTTTATTATCTGCCCTGCAGCTAGACATGCCCCCCACAGAAACTGATTTATGAGTTAATTTCTACCTTCTGTTGTCAATAATGCATTCTTGGAAGGCAATCCTTTCATTACCGGAGATGGAGAGCAGAATCTTAATTTGTTTTGGTGGTGTAATTAAGTCTCATAAATAGCCCAATCTTGCCATGCATATGGAAGTGTAATATACAGCTATTTGTTTAGAGACAAAGAATCTAGAGTCAAAAGATTCAAAGGTTTAATGAAATCTGTTTAACTTCTAAATCAGAGCAGTAGTGTTCATTACTTTCTTTCTAACAGCTTTGTTTGTTGTCTGCCATGAAACATTCATGAAGTATGTGCCCACACAAACGTTAATAAAGGTTGAGGTTGTGAGGTTGCAGATTGCAACAAAACGGATTGGATATATATATCTTTGGACTCACCTTTCTTCAACCACAGCAGATGCACAAAATCCCACAACAGCAGAGGAGCAGGTGTCTTCTTTCTTTACTGTATTGACAGTATGACCTCATATATTTGGCACAACTGTCACAGAGATGACAATGACAACTCAATATGTCATTTTATTCTCTCTCACTCTCTGACATAGTGTTGTCTTGACATTACTTGATGATTCCTCCTGTTTCTTTTTCCTGCTTTCTTTCTCTTTCACCTGTCAATTTCTTTCTATGAAGAGGCCCGGACCCACATTGGCATGTCAGTATTGTATTGAGACAGACTTGGGGAAAAAAAGCAAACCTATCCTTTGAGGACATTTGCATTGAAGTCCTATTGATTGCATCTCCTGTTTGCATGTAATTCTTTGTACCTGTGCTTCTTATACATGAATATCAGTATTAATAACATAAATTCATCTAACCCCAAAAGCTCAGTTCAGAGCTTCTTTTATATTGTTGTAATGTTTCATGTTCATTTTCATTGTGGCGTTATTCTAAATAATTCAAGACAACATATCCAAGGTGTATTGGTATGCACACTGTATGTGTGTGTACAGGAGTGCATCAACCCCACAGGAATTGACATTGTGTTCATTGTTCTTTTGTGAACAACATTGTTCACAATAGAATAAAAGGACAAGGAGACTTTCATAAGCTTCAATATCCAATTTTTGTGAAGAAAATGCTTTTGAAAAAAATCATAGTCCTCTTCAGAATTAGTCAGGAGTATGACTTGCTTAATTATACTTGCTGTTGTTAAGCTGGCACAATACCTTTTAATTGTATATGACACAAGACAGAAAAAGAAAAAGAAGTGAACAGTGACACTAGCAAACTGAAGTGGTGCAAATCCTGAAGTATAGTTGTACTGCTAACTGCTGGGTAAAAGACAGACTTTGTAAGTGAGGCACTGGTTACAGACCCCACACAAAGCTCCCATCTCCTTGCTCATTTGGCTGGTCAGAATGCTCTCACCTACTGCTGCACTTTCCTCTCTCAAGCAGTTTGGTGTCCACAGTGTGGAATTGCACAAGTGCAGAATAAATCTGGCTTCTACAGAGAGAAATACATAAAGCCTGTGGGTGGGTATTTAGAGAACTGGTCGTAGGTATGACCAGGAGCATGTTCACATAAAGTTTAACATTTGGACTGGAAAATGCTTTCTGTCACTGTCCTTGGTGCTGAACATTTTATGCTCAGTAGCTACAATGGCACTAACCACAATCCTGTATGTACACAGTTCTATTTAATATGCATGGCATATATTTGAAATCCATAGACGTTAGTAAACACAAAATTGATCTTATCATGTGTGTACACAAAAATTTAGAACTTTTGTGGAATTTCCTTTTTTATTTTCCAGAATGTTCGTAGATTTAATTAAAAAAATACTGCTGTCAGCTTGGCCATGTGAACATAACTGATTGTGTTTGTGGGTGGGAAGCTGGTGAGGGATCATATAAAGTTCTTTAGACACGGGTTGAAGTCAGGAGTATTTAACTTGTCGTTGTTTAACTTTGCAATATTCATTGTGGACATAAATAGATAGATTGTTTCACTTAGTGTGACTCACTTCAGATCACAGCATGAGCAACTGTCCTAAAAAGCAAATATACACATGAGCTTGTATGGCACTTAATAAGCATGTGTGTGCAAGTGCACACTTCTCAGCATATGTTTGCATGCTGAGTGTTATTCTGTTTCCATGGTAACAGCCTCACTGAAGATTCTGACATTTCAATTCTGCCACATGTGTAGACATGCTTTCATTCATGCAGCATCCACACACACACAGTATCTAGCACATTTGGCCACAGGACAAAATATTTAGAAAGTTAGTTAATTTCCTGCTCCATTTCAACATAAATAAAAAATGTGTGTCCATTATGTCCAATTAGCATTTTATATTTTATTTTATTTTTCTAACTTTGGCAGGTGAGAATGTGTGGAAAAGTTGGTCTCTCTAGCCAGAACCCTCATAAGCTACAACTGATTACACATGAAAATGTTTGTGTCATTTGTGATGCGTAGAATTTATGCATCTCACTCTTTATTGGTATTTTTAATGACAATCTTAGCTTTCACATTTCGATCAGCTCAGATGATGCATCAAGCCATAATTCATGAAAAATGCAAAGGTGCCCCTCTACACTGAAGGTAGCTTCTGAACAGCCAGTATACTGCCCATGGAGTTTAAGGTATTTGCCCCTGATCTGTCAAATGCAGCAGCAGGGCATCCATTTTGTCAGTAGATGTAGTCTCCATAGGCAGCAGCTGTTACTGTGGGTTATCATCGTCAGGTCTAAATGCTTGGCTGCATACTATAACTCCTACTGTTCCTACATATGAGCAGAAAGCTGGCTCAAGGCGGTGCAAGAAAAATGATGGTTGTCAGCCGATGAAAAGGTTTGAGTTGGAGGCATGGTACACAAGAGTGGGAACCTCGATGCAGTCTCCTCACAAACACACACACTCACTCATGGCATGGCACCCTGCTGATGGAGGGGCGTCATGCCAACCCTGATGCATCAACATGGCATCAAATAGCAGCCCTGTCAAAAGCTTCGAAAACAACTGCTTGTCAAATAGCTCGCTCCATTCTTCCAGAGCATCTCTTTAATGAGCTTCTGTAAAAGACACAGTTGCAACGAGTTGTAATGCATCATCGCGTTAGTACTAATACATTAAAAGCTCTGGGTGAATGTAAAACTTAATTGTGAGAACAGAATATGTGGTGTGGTGTTTTACCTGTTTCTTGCAATTGTCTCAATGTCTCATGAATACAAAATGGAAAGATTACTTTGTTTTTCACTCAAGTGTGCAAAAATCGAGCTTGAGAATGAACTGCAGCTGAAAGCAGGTATTGATTGTGTGCACCCATCTGTGCTAAAAAAGAAAGACAGAAATAGAGACAGGGAAATGTGTGCAGCATGGGTTGTCTGTTTTGCAGAGAGAGATGGAGGTTAAGTATTAAGCTGTGATCTGTTGTTTGATAGTTTCCAGCTGTTCTGCCTTTCTTGCAAATCAATGTTGATTATTTCTATTCATATATGCCAGAACATGTCTTTACATATCTGACAGTACAAAAGCCATGCAATTTTTTTGCTGGCATAATTAAACATTTAAAAATGGATGCCTGAGACAGTTGAAAAACTGGGTCAGAAAAAGAAAAATTCCTGTATTGTCAGTTACAGTGAGTTCATTGTGACTGTCTGGCAGCCACACTTGATTCAAGACTGTCTTCCTGAGAGAAATGAGAGCATCAGCCATTTCAGGAAATGGCCAAAAACAACATGAGTTTATGTTCAAGCGACAGAGCCCTGTAGCAGCTGTACGAGTTATGACTCTTGTCTGCTGGGAGCAAGAGAGGAAACACTGTAACATTATTATAGAGCGACACAGTCCGTAGAGGGAGGAGGTCCAGGTGGATTGGTCAGACAATGGACTTTAACGGGGGAGACTGCAGTTTGTTTCCCATTTCCTATCAAAAGTCAACATTTCTTTTAACCATGACCGTGGTGGTTCGCTAACCATAACCAAGCTGTTACTATTATAACTATGGCGATAAAGGTCCCCTAACCTTACCAAAGTATTTTTATCCCATACCATGATGTTTCGCTAACCAAGTTGTTTTTGTGCCTACACCTTACCAAATCTTAACCATATAGCATTGTCAGATCATTGTTTCATTTTTGAAAGAGCAATGTTGTCCTGCTGATAAGGGTATTAGAAAACACTTATATGTTGTTCTGAAGGGCATGGACCAACAATGTAGTTCATATAAGGTACTAGTCAAAATTAAGGGGGTATTCCACCATTTTTTTGCATTAAGATCAGTTTACTTCTCATGGGTAGGATTTGAGTGAAAGTGAGAACAGTTTTATATGGTCCTCTGTGCCTCTGAAGAAGCCTTCTAAAGAAATTAACCCTGATGATGTCATCAGAAAGCCTGTGTTAGAACTTTGGATGTGGAGTCCGAAAGATGAAGGCATTTAACAGAAAGGAGGGGGTCTTGTGAAAGACACTATCAAGCTACATCATTGGAATTATAGGATCCACTGTTTTTCGAGCTTGACCTGTACTAGGGAGAGAAAGTCAGAATGTCTGTGCTTCTGCTGCTTTAATTTTGATCATTCTTTTTTAATCTGTCTCTTCTGTTTTAATCTCTCATTGTAGATTCCACAAAGATATGATTGATTGTGGGTTATTGCAGGAAATTGCATTAGGTTGTATATTGTTGGTGTATCTAATAAACTGGTAATTGTAAATAGAGTGGCCAAACCTGGCCAAAAGAGAGAGGGTGAATGATATTGTATGAATGTAATCTCTTCAGTAAATGTGAAAATATTCTTTATGAATTTTCTAGTTTTCCACTGGGGAAACAGGTTATTCCAAATTTCCACCTGGTGTGTCTTCTTTTTGAAAGAAAACATTATGACAGATTAGGAAATGATATTTCATGCTCAATTTCTTCACATTTTAGGAGATGTAAAGAAATGTAGCAAATAGTGGTGTAATCAGTGTAAAACACAAAAAAAGAGGAATCCAGGTGTCACTTCAATTTCCAAATGAAAGCCATACGATACTAGTTCAAAGGAGGTAGATGATAAATTTATCATTTTCTAATCTGTCTTTCAATCTTGCTAGGTAGCAACCTTTGAAAAAAATGATCTCCTTCACATGTTATAGCTGAATTTGAAGCTTAACCAAGGAGCCAGCTCCTTGATATCCATAGAATATCTCAAGAGCCATTGTCTTGCTCTGTTTCACAAGAAATCCCCCCTTCATTATGATACAGATGCACCCACCCATGGCTTTTTCAAATGGATGCTCACACATTTCTAAATATTCATGTCACTGGCAGCCTCATATAAACCAACACTGCTAACTCTACCCCCTGTGCTACCTATAAACCCCTTAACCCCCTCTGCACAACTTCTAAATCCAATAACCCCTGCCAATCTATAATTGATGGTAAAATGTAAACAGCTATTCCACCACTGTGTTTGGACAAGGAGGGAAAAGGAGAGGCATAACTGAGAGGCGCAGCTGGAGAGCAATACCTGCTGGGCTCACGTCCCCACATAGCTAGAAGACAAAATAAGCGTTGTGTTTAACAGTACATAGTATTAAAGCAGAACTCCTTTCGTGCTGAGGGCTGCCGGCAGCCCCAAGTGAGATGGCTCAGAGAGTCATAGGTTTGCCCCAGAGAGCAGCAATTACAGTCTGTTTTGGATTGAAAAACACAGCTAAGACTTGTAGGTGGTATGTGTCTCTGACTCGGATTTAATGTTCAGAGGCTGTTACTCTGTAATTAAATGAACAAACTGGAATACTGCCATCACATGTGTAGTAATGAATAATTCACACATGACTGGATCTGGATAGAAAATTTGTAGAGTTTGCACTGTTTTACATAAAAGCCTCAATGAAGTATCATTTGTCAAAATTTCAACCCAGGTTTTTAAAGCGATCTATACATCCATCTCCATGGGAACTAAGCAAACTGCAGCTGATGGCCATGAAATGTAAAAAGAAATCTAGAAGTGGACCCTGTAGATTTTTTTTTTTTTTTTTTTTTTGTCAGAAGTCTATACACTGCCTTGAACATATAAGTGCAAAGCTTGAAGCACTGCACTACAGTGAAGACTCACAGGAAGTGTTAATTGAAGTGCTATTGAAGCAAATCTATATTGATGTCTGAAAACAACATTATGCAATGTGTAACTCCATAGGGTTACAGGCTGTCTACACCAGAGGCATCTCAGCCGCATTTTTCAGTTGCATTATTTATCAGTACAGTGGTCTAGGCCACATAACAGCTTACGTTTCACTCAAGCTTCATGCGTAGCTGTGACCTAAAGCATATTTTTACAATTGAGTTCTATTTCCTTCAGTCTAACATGCATAACTACATTGATTTTGAATGGGACTGTGAGTCCTGCCAAAACACTTCTGCTGCATAGCTTTACTGTGGTAGAATGCATCCAGTGTAAAGACCGCCAGAGGACAGAACCTGTTGCTGCTGATGTGCTGCTACATGTGGGCAGTGAAGACAAGGTGTCTCTCAGTTTTGTGGCAAAACAATAGTAAACTCAATTTTTAAAGAGCAAGTGAAGATTCAAATCATCTAGTTGTTACTGTCAAATCTAAACATCTGACATAAGAGTACATGTAAGTAAACAGCAACAAATGGAGCATATCGTTCATTCATGCAGAGCACTGAAGTTGCACTTGCATTAACTCAACTTTATTTATATAGCACCTTTCATACAAACATGCATCCCAAAGAACTTCACATATCAGGATTAAAACTACACAGACAACACAGACAAACAAAAATAAATAAAAGCAAAACAGACAAAAAATGTTTTGCAAGAGTTAAAATTACATCAATGAAACAATAAAGTTTCAAAAATAGAATAAAATAGAATGAAAGTCAATTAAATAGACATCTGGGATGAAATGCTAAAAACCTAAAAACTAAAGCTGAAGCTGTAGCATTACTCCAAGTTAAAGCCAGATAAAAAAGATAGGTCTTTGATTTCCTTTTAAAAACAAAGAGACAGCTCGCCATTCTAATATCCAGAGGCAGTGTGTTCTACAGTTTAGGGGCATAAAAACAGAAGGCAGCCTCATCAGTACTTTTATGGGATGCATAAGGAACATTTAAAAGAGAGGTGGTAGAGGACCTCAGTGAGCTGGCTGGAACATAAAATGAAAGAAGATCTCTGATGTAGGGAAGCGCAAGGTCATTTAAAGCTTTATAAACAAGTAAAAGAACTTTAAAATCAGTTCTGAAAGATAAAGGTAGCCAGTGCATTGTCTTAAGCAGTGGGGTGATGTGATCCATTTTCTTTGTTTTAGTTAAGAGTCTGGTCACAGCATTCTGAACTACCTGTAGTTTTCTTATAGACTTTTTAAGTTATCCAGTAAAAAGGGAATTACAATAGTCTAAACAGCTAGTAATAAAAGCTTGAATAAGCATTTCAGCATCTCTCTGAATTAAAAAAAGGTCTGACTTTGGCAATATTTCTGAAATGAAAAAAAGATATTTTAATGACCTTGATAAAATGAGAATTAAAAATCTAAAATCATTCCAAAGTTTGTGACTTGTGTTTTAGTCTGCTTGCCAAGACCGTCAAGCAAGTTTTTCTCTTGCTGCTTTTGGTCCTATTAAAATAATTTCTCTTTTCTCCTCATTTAATTTTAGAAAGTTTTTACGCAGTTTTTACATTAATATCAGTGAGACAGGCAATGTTACTATGTAGTGCATTTGGGTTCATTTGGCGATACAGAGATATACAATTGTGTATTGTCAGCATAAAAATGGTTATTGATGATGATGGTTAATAATGTTTCCAAGTGGGAGCATACAGTACACAATGAAAACAAAATTGGACCGAGAAAGCTTCCTTGAGGAATACCATATTCAATACCATTAGTCTCTGATACATAAGCACCCAGGCTGACAAAAAATGTCTACAAGTTAAATAAGACTGAAACCAAGCTAAAACACGGTCAGAGAGACCCACCCATGCTCACATTTGCTAATAAGCATCAGCTGCGTCATTCATACTTTACAATCAATGGCACATTCACCAGCTACCAGGTGTCTTATAATGTCCAGTTATACATGAGAGCTCACTCAAAGAGCAGTCTTTTCTATCAGATCTAATTGTATAAACATTTGCTATAGATGGTTAATTCCTTCATTTATGTGACCAACCAAGTGACAAACCGAAAAGATACTAGCAGATTCATCTGTTGCCTATGTCTTATGTGGTTAAATAATTAAAAAATAGCCATCTACAGTGTCTCTTTGTGAAATCTACAGATGTCTTCACCTTAATAAATTAACATGTAAACCAAAGTGAGGCGGCAACTGTTCCTCAAGAGCTTCAATACAGCCTACAGATGGACATAGTCATTCTGACACCACAAATATGTTGTTAATAGAACAAGAGAAGCTTTCGCCAGCACCTTTTCTCATCTCGCGTTGAAGTTGTTGTATGCTGAATGCAGGGGTGCTGGATTCATTTCAGAAGTGTGGGGGCCAAAAAGTGTGTGTGTGTGTGTGTGTGTGTGTGTGTGTGTGTGTGTGTGTGTGTGTGTAGCAGTGGATAGACCAGAAATTCTCGCTACACTTTTGCGGAGTAACTATAGCTTGCTTGCACCACAGGGTGGTGGTATAAGTCCAAAAAACAAAGCAGCTAATAGTGCTTGTGGGATTAGATACAAGCTTTTTTGTTCAATTACCCAAAACTACAAGTTTACAGGACAGTAACACTTCTGCGGCTGAGTAACAGTAAGCAGAAATTATCTATATGCCATGCTGTTGTGAAAATGTCATTCATAGCCTACAATAGCCTAAATAAACTTTGCACCTTGATTGCCTTTACTCAAAAAGGAAATGCTTTGGACCTGTCATTTCAATGCGATATCATGAATTAACTAATTCATGTGAACTTTCACATGAACAAGTACCAATTCACGTGAACTTTCAAAACATGTGTGTTGACTGGCTGGTTGCCTGTGTGTGACGAATAGGTCTTGTCTATGGGTGTAAGCATCCAATTAAATAACAGTTATTTCACTTGGAAAATATTCTTCCCATTCTGTTTTTGCCTGCTTTATTTTAGCTAATGTCTTAGAGTGGATGGGAATGATTGAAATGTCTTTCTACTGTAAGAACCGTAATATAGGGGCATTTGTGGGGATACAGTGATTCTTGACTTAAAAAGAATGTGGGAGGAGGGTAAAGTGGGCCCTTGGACCCCATACGTCCGGCGCCCTTTGCTGAACGTGCTATTCAGTATGGCTTGAACTGCAAAGTCTTTGTTGTGTTGTCATAAGCTGTTTCATATGGTACACTATACCATGTGCATGTCAGCCTCTCACCCATTCCACTGCGACTTGATCTCATTATTTCCCAGAAGCAAGCCCAAGTGTCTCACTGGGTGTAAGCAGAATATTTATTTTGGTCATTACAGCTGACAGTGGCATAACACATATTTACAGCCCAGTTTTTTGTCGTTATGTTTTTTTTTGTTTGTTTGTTTTTCATTTATTTGGTAAGGTGGTCCTCGGAAATTTTTTAAAAATCAGATGTGGGCCTTAAGTTACAAAAGGTTGAGAACCCCTGTGGTACAGGATGGTTGTATACAGGTTAGAACGTAAAGCGGTTTTTCGAAAAAGACCAGGGCATGACTTTATTTAAAAAAATATATATATATATGTTCAGGTTTCCTTGAAACAGTACTTGCAGTGACTGAGAAAAAAAGAGGTTTGTGTCAAATACTGTTCACACTAGCCATCCAATTATGATGTCATCTTCACTTTTTACTAAGATGTTGAGTTGTCATGTGGATGCCACACACATCCTGCGTCAGTTTAGACAATACACATACTAGATAAAAGGACTCCTTTGATTGCTTATTTCATGATTTTTCTAACTGGAACACTGAATGCATAGTTAGAAATGTCTCGACTCCAAAAGAACATTTGAACCGTCATCTGTCAATGGGTTGCAAGTCAGTTGTGGGTTAGATGCAGTACTATTGATGTTATTCCCTCCCACAGGGGATGTAAGCGTATTAGCTTAAAAACTGCAACAGCATCAACATTCAAACATGGTTTACTTGCTTTCTGGAGGATTTCAAAAAGGTCCCAATGGCCACCCTGAGCAATGAAAGTCAATACTTTTTCAAGAAGGAGCCAAAATAGCTTAATTTTAGCTTTCAAAACAAGACAGCATGTGTCTCATTAAAAATACAGGCCAAAAACTCTCTCTAGGTAAAGAAATCCGGGGTTGCCTGCTGTTTACCTTTTTCCAACTTCTATGTCCTTTGTGCATTGCAGTATGAGTCAAAAATGTCAACAATACACTCATAAATCAAACATATTTAGAATGCATACAGGTACTTTACTACTGTTTTGTAGTTTATGACATGAGGTGCATAGTTTTGGAGCAGGTATTGAGTATGCACACAAGGCACTTCTTATTTCAGATATTTGATGAGTTGAAACAGAAGATGAATGAGAAGGACATACAAAATGAGTGTATTCGTGCATATCCCAAAGGAGTTTAATGTCTGGAATATCATTGTGTGGAGAGCCATTTCTACAACCTTCTATTCTGTGTGGCCTGTACCTCTACCTTTCAATAATTCAACATTTAACATTTAACACAGTAAATAATTAAATCCTTTTTAATGAAAAATGACTGATTTTTATTAAATAAGGCATGTGTCCGGTTGCCATGTGTGCTGTTACTCACACTTTCATGCTTTTTAAATTATTTATGCTTTGGGTTTGGATCCAAGTGAAAAACCAAATTTGCTAGTGGCTGCTGTTTGCTGTTGGTGCTCAGTCTTTTGCAGCTGGTAAATGCATCTGTTTCGTGTTTGAGATGCTATGTGTGTCACTTTGTTTTCCTCTAAAAGCTGCTTGGCACAGTCGTTACTTTGTTACACTTTCCTTGTTCTTTTTAGCGGCTTAAATTTTTGGCATTTCCTGTTCTTTTTAAGTTTCCTTTTGCTGTTTTCTGGGTTTTATTAGATGTTTCTAAAAGGGAGTTTGAGACAAGAATGTATTACTGATTCTAATTTCAAGTGAAAATTGCTGCTGGGGGCATACTGTTTCCATGCAGTCTGATTCCAGACTTCAAATAGATTTTTTTTTAAAATGGGTTCTCAAAATATTCATCATGTAAAAACATTCAACAACAAAATTCAAACAACTACAACACACAATAACAGTACTCACTATGAGGTTTCATAAAGGTACAATCTTTAAACAAAGGGTCCTTCCACACAGGATACTCCTTTAGGTATTATGCAGCAAAGAAAGGAAAGTTTGTTGAATGGTGATAGTGCTCAAGAATTCATCATTATTATCATGTTCATGTGCCTGGTGTAGTATTAACCATGTCGTTAAGTCTGCACCAAAGGAAGTATAGGCACATTTCAAACCTACAACCTGTTAAGTCTGTTGCACAAATGGGATATGTCAAATTGTTGGCTTCATCAAGCTGTGAAAGTAATGGCTTTTTGTTATGGAGACATTGGAGACTTTTAGGTTAATGTTTCTTATAGTTTTATTCAGACATGACAGGACGTTATGGAAAGAGATAATGCTTGCATTGCAATGCGATATTTGTCACCTGGTGCATGAGAGGGAGGATAGAGAGAGAGAGGAGGGAGTTAAAACTATTAAGGTAGTACGGAAGGAGACTTTTGTTTGTTGACAGGGTGCATCATTGATGGATTTTAAAACTACTTTAGCTGCTGAAGCCTTAATTAATGATCATCATGAGCAGGAGGGATGCTCACCCTGCCTTCTCACAGTGAACACAGTGTATCTACTGCCACTGTCAATTTCATTATTTAACGTTATTAGGAGCACATTTTACTACCTGTTTTATGAAGTCCGACATCACTGAATGACAGGATGATACGTTGCCACTTACCTGATATGAGAAGATAAATCTCCTCTGTGCCTTAAATTTAAAGTACATACAAACATACACAATGTGCATTTCTCTATGTATGTTTTACCTTGTGCTGTTGCACCCTTTAAATTAATCTGATGGCATTAATTTCAAACTTGTGCTGTGTGGAAAGTGATATGGAAATATTAATAGGTATGACATAGTGTGATTTCTGTAAGGACCAGGGCGTCACAGCACAGGCGAAAATGTGAGACATGAGATGCTAAATTTCCATCAAATTAATGTAAAGAGGTGCGTGTCTGAAGGCAGCTTTGGAGGATTAAAAAGGATTTCAGCCAGAAAGTTGTATATTATGACAATGTTAAGTTTATCCTCTAATTGTTGACACTGGCAATTATCCACATCTGCAGTGGATAGGTGATGCTTCACAATTGTTAGTTTTAGTTATGAAGAGCTGGCAAATGAGGCATGATGTGAAGGCATGTGGCAGCTCCATCAAACACAATTGGCAGTATTATCAGGGTGGGAAGCTAGTGAGGGATCATGTCCTTGTCACTCCATTAGCATCCCCTAACGGCTGGCCATAGTGTCTTTGTGAAGGGTGGTGAGATCTTAAAAATATTAAAATCTATTTAAGGAATGCAGTGCGACAAGAGAGGCTAAGTGGACTGGTCAGATCATGCATTGAGATTGAATAAGTAAAAATGACAGACCAAGGGTAAATTGTGGAGGACACTGCAGAGCACAAGGACCACAGAATGCCATGGAAATTGGTGAGTACAACACAGTTATAATGATCGTCAGTGATGGGTCTAATGACTAACTCCCCACAAGACAAAGTAAAAAACCACTGTATTTTGTAGCAACATAGTGTTACACACGTGCACAATGTGGTGTGAAAAAATGCTTGGGCTGTCTTTGCTTTGCTCTAGCCGCTGAGATATTTATACTGCTTAAACATCTACGGTACGGTACTTTTAATAGGGCTATACTTTCCTCAGTATAGCGCTACTAGAATGTAGAAGTTGATTGTATATGTATAATTGGTAGTCTGTTGTATGCACATGCAGCAAAGTGCCCGCCTATAAAAAGGGAATTACTTGGTTTTGTCAAAGGGCCCAGTGGAATGGTTTGACCATGGGCCTAACATGATCTCGCTCCCCTACTGATTCCTGTAAAAATATGGCCAAACCTCCAAACTGCAACTGTGAGTAACAACAGGTAGGGAGCAACTGACATGATGGCATGCAGTGATTAGAGAAACAGAAGCCCTCACACCCTGATCCCTCACTGTAGGCTTGACTGTTTTCAGATTTCAGCCAGCAAAGCCTCATTCTGCCCATCACAGGATCCCTTTGGCTTACAAGAAGACCTGGATGTGGCAGTGCCGAACTGTCAAACACAAAAGAAAAGCGAAGCAAAACAAGGGCCAAAAACATACGTTTGGACAAAAACCGCCGGGGAGATCACCTGCAAATACAAGGAAATAATTAGCTCGTGCTAATTTACAAATTACCTTTGGCTGGCATGTAACTCTCGGGCCTACCATCAAGCAAACTGTAAAAGCGTTCAAATTCCTCCCACGACTGAAGTGTAAAATTATCATTCACCACTTCAGAGGACCGATCTTGGAACGTGTAACGGATTGGCAGTATTGTGTGCCAGCAAAAGTCTGGCACAGCCTGGCTGGTTGTTTTTTAATAGAGGGACATGAAGCAACAGTTAATTCCCAAGATATGTTTTAATTGTGAAAACCGAGCCATAGCACTTGGTACTATTAACACAGAGGTTACCTCTAAACATGTTAGCCCTAGCTCTGGGCAGAAATTGCTTTAATAACTCCAAACTAAAATATGGTCCATGGGGAATAAAATATAAAAATGAAACCGGAAAAAAAATGAAGAAACTGAATAAAAAAAACATAATTGAACATTGACAATGTGGTAAGACCACTCCCGAAGACTATTCAAGAAAGTGGGTCTATTACTTTATAGAAAACATCAGGTTTGGTTTTGACTGTGGACCTCAATAAAGGTCAACAGTTTGGGGCCTAAACTCTGTCCGAAACTGCCCCGAGCTTTAAGAAGTTCAGGACAAGGTATTTAGACATTTGACTGAAACAGTAAGTAAAAGTAGGATCAATCTCTTTTCCTTGTTTTAGTCAAATGTCTGGCTGCTGCATTTCAAAGAAGTTACTGACCTTGTTGCTGAGAGAGGAGGTCTGAAGTAGTTTAGTACAGAGGTGATGAAGGCAGGAATAACTCTCACATTCCTGATTGATGGATATTTCTTAGCTGACATTACTGGAAAGTTCACCCACAGAATCATTAATATTTTTATGCAGTGTTTGGAGGCCAAAACATGATGACTGTAAACTGTATTGAGTTTTAAGATCATTAAGCTGCATTAAGTTTTCTGACATCCAGTACTCAATGTCTGCCAGACAATTCTTATGCGTGTCCAGCATTATAGAATTGGTTGGATTTAAAGGTAGAGCTGGATGTCATCAGCGTAACTGTGGAAGGTGTCATTTCTGATTGTAAGTCCCAAGAGGGGCAAAGAAAGATAAAATAATGAGGGGATTACCACAATTCAGAAATGTTGGGCATCAGACAGAGTCTTCCATTTAAACTGAAAATGATTTATCTGTAAGAAGAATAAAAAAGGATACAGTGTTTCCATAAATAAAGAAACTGGGGTTACATCTTGTTTAGAAATTTCAAATCATGCAAAGAACTATTTTAGGCTAGGAATGCAATATTGAGTGTTACAGTCTGTAATGAACTGTAGTGTAATAGCCAAATGGACCAGTTAGGTGGGTGGCCATTGTTTTTTTTTTACAACCAAAGTCCTGGTGTTGTTACAGTGCATACAAAGGTAATTGTTTTATCTATGGACTCTTTGACAACATGAGCCCTCTTCACAGCACTGACATGTCAATATAATTTTAAAGGCCAAACACTGCAACTGAAATATAAAGGAGCACTATATTGAAGCTCAGACAGCAAGATTTCCGAGAGTGGCCTTATACTCTTTGTGTAATGTTTTCTTCATGAAGTCTGTCAGCTTAGGGAACTCCTTTAAAAGAACTTCCTCTAAAATCCCTTTTTTTTCAATAACCATTGATAGTATTCCCATCTTATTTATTTTTTATTTTTTGTATCTGTGGAGAATATCTTTCTTGTGTTTTCCTCTATGTATGGGTAGGGTGCCAGGAAGGGTATGTTTCTTTGAAGCCAAGTCTACTGAGTTACAGTGGGGGTTAGACCAACCAAGCATTAATTCAAATATAGTTATAGTATTGAGCTGATGGTTTTGGCTGTAACTCTTATCATTTGCCAGTTGTCTGATTTAATGTTTAACATAACATTGTCCCAATTAAATATAGATAGCTCCAAATCATGTAGTAGTGGAAAATTCACTGGAGCATCAATCCCCCCTGAGCTGATATAGATTCTTATGTTGATAAGATACTGTTGATACATGGCCCTGATAACAAGTGTGGCTCAGTGTTACATCTGATGCTGCACTCAAACATCTCTGAGGACAAGGGATAAGTCTGTCTTCAGGCCACACTTTATTGAAATCTATAGTTATATTATACTATAGTATAGTTGAGAACATTTTGATTTGTCTTTTAAGTAATTCAAGTCACAACAAGCAGGCTTCCTAACTTTAAATGAAGAGGTTTTATCTTTCATTCTGACTGATCTACCACCTCCATCTTTTATCAAGGTCTCTATCCTCTGAAGCTTTTTACTAATAAACACTTGAAAATGCTATAAAGCCTGGAACAAACAAAAGGATGAAAAGCAGAGAGAGAGGGGATTGTCCTTAATCTCTAAGGGAGCCATGGAGGGAAGACAGACATAGAAATAGGAAGAAAGATAGAGACAAAGAGTGCAACAGGAGAACAGAGTTTTGACCTTAAAGTTACACAGTACCATGCGGTCTGAGTGACGTTAGCTGACGTGTGACACACACATACACACCACCAAAAGCTCAAACACAGACATACACAGTCATTATGCTATGTTCGTTGCATAACTCCCTCCCTCTGAAACCTTGTTGTACATGAATTTCAGACTACTGCTGCCTTACTCATCTAGTAAAAAGTATTGCATAAGAATTTTTCCTACAGCTCACCGTATGACCTTGAGCAGAATATTGCATCACTCAAGGCAGATAGCACAAATAAAAAAGAACCTTTGAAACTTTAAAATATGTGTATTCATGTGACTTCAGCATGGCACAATGTCGATCTGGTGTTCTGAAGGACTTATGAACCAAAGGCCCCTGCTGTTGGTCATTTATCATTCGGTCTGTTATTGCTTCTTTCTATCGTTGCAATCTCTTTCTCTCTCTCTTTCTTTTAATCTCTACATTAGATGCTATCTTGGACCTCTTAATCAGGTTACCAGTCACAGCTGTTTATGCCCCCAGGAGGACGGAGTCTTGTTGACTGTCAGGACACATTGTTCCGCCAGTGAAGAAGAGGAGATGAAGAGATAAGAGGTTGCACTCACTCACAGCAGTACTGAGATCTCTGAATAGCAGAGAGATAAAGGGGAAAGGGGGGGGGGGGATGGAGAAAGACAAAGATGTGTGAAAGAGAAAAAATGTGTTGGTCAGATGCCATTGTCTCTGATTTCAGGAAGTTTGAAAATGGCCACATAAGCAGACGTGGCTCTAACGTTGCAGTGATGTTTAAAGTGAACGCTCCCTTGGTGACACAATCTAAGTTATGTTGTTGCAGAGGCATTACTTAGTTTTTCAGTACCGCTCTCTGGTCCCTCAAGTGGATCATTAATGCATTTTTCTTGATAAACACCATTAGTATATAGGTCTGACAGAGATGGATTGAACAATATGTGTGCCCACTTTGTCATCTCATTCTTTCTACCGCCCAAACCTACCCCTTGCATCCTATCACCCAACTGAATGCTCTTTTAATTGTAGAGAACTGAAAGCATTGGGGTTATTGGGATTTTTGTGCAATAGGCTGTAGTTATTGCTAAAAGGCTTTCAGCACTGCAAGGGAACCAGTATTACAGAAATTGTTGGTGATAGTGTTGAAAAGTCTTTGTTGCTGCCTCTCTTTGTGTTTGTGTCGCTTGGATGCAACACCTGGAGCTTGATTTATCTTTGCAATATCTGGCTTCACAAAACCAAACAGTGTCAATCATGGTAAACCTGTCTCATAAAGGTAGTAATCAATTTGCTGTCAATCCAGGCTTTTCCAATACGGCTATGAGCACAATGGGATGGGATCTGTGACAAATTGACTATCACATGCTACAGTGAGCCTTAGAAAGCAAGGTTTTTGCAGCAACAATATGCAAGTTAGTCTAAAATATTTTAGGATTGTGCAAAACCTATCAGATATTTTGAGATGGAAATCAATTTTGTGCTATGAAAGTATCTAAATATAAATGTTTCCAATATCTGATCCAAGTTACCACATGCATGGGAAGATCTATAACTATGCATAATTGTAGGTGTTTAACAGTGTTTAGGAAGCTTTAAAGAGAATATTCAGAAGGCAAAATGAATTATGAAGCAGAATATGCAGAGCACAACAGTATGCAATAGCAACACTTAAACATTTGGCCTCCTGTCCCCCATTGCAATTACACCTATCATACCATTTTTATGTTCAAGAGGTACAGAAATTGGATTTACATATGAGACATATGATGACCTGGAAAAGATGGTATCGTATACCATCCTTGAAAAATAGAAAAACATCAGTTCACACTATGTGAAAGCAAATTACCATTGCAGATTGTTACAATGGTGCATTGATTCCATAAATCCGTTTTAACATACTACGATTGATTGTGTGTTCCATTCAGCATGCAGTGTAATTAGTTTTTTCAATACTGTAGGGCCAAGTGTCAACATTAAATTTCTCCCCTTGTCCACAAAAAGATGCACTTGCCATTTGCTGTTTCATTCTGAGCCACATTCTTTCAGTTTGACCCTTTTGTCATGGTTGATTATAATAGGACGACAGAAAAGTGGCTACACAGAAGTGTCAAGCAGATAAATTAATTATGAGGAAATACATTTTACATCCTGGCAAACATATGTTGCAGCAGACTAGGATTTGAATTTATGAATAGAATTGTAAAGCTCCTGAGAAACTGTCGAAAATGAATCTACCCTGTGTACTGACCTGCAAAGCCAAAGAACAGTAACTGTCTGCAGCAAAAATGATCAGTTGTCCAAAAACTATTAAACGTATGTCAGTGAGATGGTGTATATGCTCCTACATCACAAATATTACAGTCACAGTAGTTTTTTTAGAAATGGCTCCAAAGACTTATCACAGCTATCAAATTTTCTCTGGAGAGTAGTTCCTTGTAAGACAGATGCCACTGCACATGTGTGCAGTTCTGTGTACAGAGCTTCTCTAGAATGTTGTGCCACACATCACAACCTCATGACATGACATTGAACTACATTGTACAAGCTAGTGAATCACTGTAAACTGAACCGCATTCCCGCACATGGTCTAAGTGTTCTCTGTCTTAAATGGAACTGCTCTCCGGAGACTGAAAATGTGATCACTTTTATTAGACTTTGGAGACTCAACTCAGCCATTCTCCTACTGACGAGTGGGAGGCAATTATTCATCTTAATTTGCTGGTGTACCACTACAGCAGATTCCAATTTGTATAGAAAATGCACCTGAGCAGAGAGTATGGAGAGAAGTTTAATAAAGCCTAGCAATGTACCTTCACTGATATGACTGCATAATGACACACTGGTGTGTATTTAATAACAGGCATCATGAGAATAAATGGGTGGGATAGGGATGAATGCAGGACTGAGAAGGAAATTAAATCCAGATGCAATGACTTCTGCTAAGTTAAATTTCTTCTGTAATGCTGATTTTTTTATTCGTTTTGATAATGGGTTTTGTGGTGTTCATTTAGACTAGGTGATAGTGTTTTCTGCAATGTTAATTTGAAACGGGTGATGAAATTTTCCATTATGCTGATTTGGTTTGGGCTATAGATGCTATTCTGCTTCAGCACTGGTATTTGTTATTTGATCCTGCTCTGCATGGTAATGACAGCAATTATCACTAGTAAATCTTTAAAGAGCTGAGTAAGTGTGCTACTGTCGTGGCCTGAAGGCACAGCTAAATATATTTATAAAGGGTCCTGCTTGATTTGTTAAAACAACATTTTAAATAGTTGCCTTTATTTGTTTTTTCCTTTTATCCTCTAAGAAAAGAGCCAGTGGAGATGTAATTGAAACCAGAAGAAGATGTCAACCAATATGAATATGTGAATTATTTATTGACAATAAACTGAAGTGAGTGCTGATGAGATTTCAATTACATCTAAAGTGCATAGAGGAGGAGGGGGGAGGGGCGAGACACACAGTGAGATGAGACAACGAGAATAAATAAGAGGGAGACTGAGTGGGTGGAAAGGCAGAGAGAAAGAGCCGTAGAGTCAAGCGTAAAGTGAGCTGAGACTGGTTCCAATAATAAATAAAACGAATCTGTGTAAGCCTTGATTAAGGATCCCAAGCACCCAGGTAACAGCCTTTTCTCCTTGCTGTGGTTGGGAAGAAGGTATGGATACACCAGGTCACCACTGAGAGGCTCAGGGAGAGCATGTACCTGCATGCTGTATGGGCAGAGCATGCGCACTAGAGACAATTGCTGGCCAAGCCAACTAACTTCTGGTTAGCTCTCTGCTAACTTGAATGGAGATAAAATAATTTAATCGTGCGGCTCTTCTAGACTTTCCAAATGTTATCGGGCCAAATGGATCAAATTCTGATAGTGAAATGAGTCATTTCTCGGGGGTTGTGTGACACTGAAAACAATTTATCCACTGTTTTACAACAGTAGCAACAGTAACAAAGGAGTAGGCACATAAGCACGTCTCAGCAGGGTTTTGGAAATTACTCACTCTGCCAGAAGGGGGAGAGAAAAGTCCTGCACTCCTGCTTTAAATAATCCATTCTAAACAAGAGTGTAAAAGGATTATTACAGAGCTAATGGAACATCAATGTTAGTAATTTTATTTGGTCTTTTCTTTTAGAAAATGTGACAAACTTAATGACTATATTAATGACTATATTTGACTGTATTTATGATATTTGCTTGTGAGTGTATGTGTTTATGTATGTTATACTTGTCTAGGGCTCCATGTATCACTGTAGAATTGGCTTTTTTCCGTTGATTATGTAGTGTCATTCACAGTATGACAGTGTGTGAGAAATGAATTGTATATGCTATTACTCATCTCTAGCAGTCTGCCTCTGGGTTCTTTGCCACCTCTGGAGGGAAAACAAAATAGAAAGACAGAGAGAGAGAGAGAGAGAGAGAGAGAGAGAGAGAGAGAGAGAGAGAGAGAGAGAGAGAGAGAGAGAGAGAGATTGACTGGCAGAAAGAGGTAAAGATGCCAGGAGGAAATCAGAGGTGGACAAAAAGACTCCAGAGAGATGAGAAGATTTAGAGAGTTAGCGGCATTACTTCACCTCTCAAAAGGGAAGACGGCAGAGGAAATAAATCTTTGGTCGGCAAATGTCATGCTTGTATGGCATGTGTTTTAAAGGTACAATCCGTGATGTAAATGTAAACAAAGGGGCTGCCCAACCACAAGACTGGAGGCTGCTGTCATTTCCAAATCATTCACAAAAAGTTATGATTGCTGATCATCAGGGCCAGTGCATAATGTAAGTCAATGGCTTACAACTTTGTTCTATTTGTAAGGACAGAAGGATAGATTGATTAATGTTTTAATGTATGTGTATATACATTATGTCTTGAGTACTTTACGGTTATTCTCTGCAATTAAAAAAGATTATAAATGTATTTGGTTAATAGTATCATGCTGTTTTCCCATGTTGTATAGCCCAGCTATATACTGTAAATATATCTGGATCCAAAGTATCACTTTGAAAAGTTCAGCGTCATAGTCTCGCTGCAGGCAGCAAGAATAAGGATGGGGCAGCCCAACACTTGAACAAAATATCTTGACAGCTACTTGCTGGATTGTTCTGAAATTTGGTATGAATATCCACAACCTCCAAAGTTTTTTTTTTTTTCAAAATTACATTATCTGTTGTTTGTTCAGTTAACTCACTGCAGGCTACTGAAGCCTCTAGTGGGTCTTTAAAGTATCAATAATGTGTTTACTTGTTGTTACTTTAGATGGATGATGGAGTTTCACTGTCCAGAATGATGAATGTGCAGAATTTGACATTAGACACCTGTTTTCACATTCACCTGTTGAGGGAGGAAAGTTTTTCTGTGCTCTCCGAAAATCTGAGTAAGGCATGTACCTTTAAGCATGATTTGTGACATCACAGCTAATCTGGAGTGTGACATGGAAACTTGAGACGTCCAGGGCACATATGCTGAGAATTGATTTTTCAGTGCTATAAGAGTATAGGAGACATCTTGTATCCAGCAGTTAAACTTTTGAAATGAACAATATTTGCATGTTCATAGATTCTGGATTTTTCAATGAGGGAGAAAGAGTAGATGAGATTTTAAGGATTTCAATGAGGTAATTGGACTTTTTTGTGGAAAATCCATATTAGACACATATTACTATTCCAAGCAGAGTATTTTTTTAATATATCTTACAACATGTCTGGAGGGGATCTTTAAGTCATTTTCCTAACCATTTACCTTCCTCTGCATAAAAAGATACAATTTTGTGCTTAGACTGAATGCCATACCATGTAACAAGCTAAGCATACCAACACCCTACTGTTTGTTTATGGTGAGAATAAGATAGATAGTTGTGGTTTAACACAAATATTTAAAAACTTGCAGGAAGAAAAACTGAAAAGCAATCTACATTGATTTAAAGACCCAGTTAAATGAAAAAAGACATATTCCCAGTTTTAACCTTCTGTCTCTGTCTTAATTGTTTATGTATCTCTTGTTATATGTCAAATATATGTCAAAAAATCAATACCAGAGAAGTTTTATCAAGTTTTATCAAAATTGCTGGTTTCAAATGTATGATGACTCATCTTGCAGTCAGGGGCATTTACAAATGTTCATCCAATCAAATTTGACTTTGGGCAAGTAGCTAGCCACACCACCACATAAAACCGCAATTCACCATTTGTGGGTCGTAGTAGCTAACAGAGCAATATGGAGAGAGATAGGAAGAGAAGTGTGTTTGGATATCAGTGGGCAAAAACATGTGGCTGAGGTCTAATTCATTCATCTCTCCCTTGTCCCCCTCCTGATCTAACAACAGGTGAGAGAGGTGTGTGCGGAGCTAACAGTCCTCTGTAGCTCTGTTTTCTCTGCAGCTCCGCATAGTGCTAAGCCCCATCCACTTTTTAGCGGTCCAATCAAATGTGAGGGATTTGATTAAAATCCCTCTTTTAACTGTAAACCCCTCAAATATTCTGTTTCACTGGGGAATATGTCACAGTACAGAAGCTAAAGATGCTTGATTACAGTCTACAGGCTATAGTCTCTCTCTTTCATTCAGCTACAGGCAAGTTAGGGCAGCAAGTGGAAGAATAGAAGCAGAAGTGGGCAACTTGTTGAATAGTGAGATTTATTGGATATCTACCCTTTCTACAGACAGGACGTCTTAACAAGGACATAAAAATCATAGTCCTCATAAACCTCTGATCAGTTACCATGAAAGGCAGTTTGTTGGGCCAATAAGACTGCATTAGGACTTTGTTTTTAATGATATGTTTTTAAAAAGTGATGTCGTAACTTTGCTCGCATATAAATATTTTCGAGTGGCCTACTGCTGTGTGTACCTTTAATTTATAAATTTTGCTGAGAAAGCCTTGTCCCTCTCAACAATATTCCCCTCAACTTTTTATGGCTCTTTGTGACCAGACAGCTGTTCATCTTAATAGCTATGAGGTTATTTTGGATATTTGCATTTGTATTTTGTCACTTTTGAGGTTTTGATATGCCAGATAAGACAAATCACATGTTTGGCACTCATAACTGCAAAACAGAGGGAAAACAGACTTCTTCTGGCAATACAGTCATAATAAGGAAAAGCAAGCTGTTTTAATCTTTACCTCAGGGTTTTATGTTAGGGTGTCCCAGACACTGTATCTTGGATCGAGCCATTATTTGGCTGATGTTTAGTCTGGGGAGTCAGTCTTTCTCCCTAAATGGAAAACTGTCATTTGAATGAAGGTTGTTCACATTTAACAAAGGTTCACAAAGATCAAATGGTGTATGAAAGCAAACACTGCTTTTACCTTTAGAAAATTTTAGTTTGTGCAGGCTACAGTGGATCAACATTTCCTTTCAAGTGGTACATAATAAAAGGTTTTTATAACGGCAGCACTTTGCTGGAGCACCTTAACTGCATGTGGAATAAGAGAAATGTGAAATTAGACAGAAAGGGCAGGACACTGAGGCTGCTTGCTCATATAAGCGAGGACCAGTGAGTGCAGAGAATACAACACATTTATTTGGTGAGTGCTAAATTTAACAACAAAAAAATGAACAAATCAACGAACAAAAAAACATAATATATAATTCTCAAACTGTATGTCCAGGTAACACCGTTTTAAGGTGCCTCTAATGTATTTCATGTTAATGTATTGTTTCTTCCAGCTTTGTTGCATGTATGGAATGCAACAAAGAAACAAAAGTATGGAAGCAGAAGAACAGAAGAACACTGCCTATTTGCAGGTTATATCACATCCATTCTTTAAGCATCTGATTTATTATTGAGTCACAAGCACACTTCCATTTTCATTATTCATCTCATGTCGGTTTTATTGGAGCAGTTGGTAGTCCTGCTTTTTGTTAGATTTTTGCATCACACATGGGTTATCATTCATTCATCCACAAGCAACTCGAGCCAAGGAGACAGGGATGACAAAGTGCTGAATCCTGTTCGCTGAAGGGCAAAATGTTCACCTTTGTAAGCTTCTTTAACAGTTTTAGTCATCTTATAAAGACCGGAGATTATATCAAATTAAATATATGGTGAAGAATGTATTTTGGCATACTAAGGGGCTTTTGGGATGCTCACAATGATGAATACTAACATGCTGTCTGGCAGATATAACTTTTACCATGTTGACAATTTTAGTTTAGTATGTTAGCATGCTAACATTTGCTAACTAGCATTGAACACATGGCCCAAGATGAGCGAAACAATGAATGGTACCAACTAGATAAAGACCTCAACAACGTATTAAAAGCCACTCTAGCTGGGACAGTTGAACGAAAAGTTAACACACTCAGGACATCAGAACTACAAATCAGCCAAACAGAAGAGAAAAGGAGATCCATTGCCTGAGGAAAGAAATCAAGTCTCTCAACAAGAAGTTTAAAAGAGCTCCTGCTGACGAAAAGGAAGGCATTAACGATTGACCAGTGGAATCCGAGAACACCTCTGCAGACTTATAAGGGTAGAGAGCACTCTAAAACAGAGAAAGGAGAGGGAGAAGAAAAGAGCACAGTTCAATAAAGACCCTTTCAGGTTCACCAGAACACTGTTGGGTGAGGTAAAATCCGGGAGACTAACCAGCCCTAAAGAGGATGTGGAGGAGTTCCTGAGAGAGACTCACAGTGACACTTCCTGAAATCAAGCCCTGGGTGTCAACTCAAAGGTCAGCAGAGTTGAAACACTTGAAAAACAGTTCAACACTAGTGAAAACTTCCTGGAGAGGAGTCCAAAAGGTAGTGAAAAAGGCTAGAACTGGGTCTGCCCCAGGTCTTAGTGCTATACCCTACAATGTATATAAGAAGTGCCGGTAACGCTTTAGATTACGGCCTGCAACGTAAAGCATAATTACTCTGTAGTTACAGTGTAATCTTTTGTACTAACAATGTACCAGTATAGTACGTACCAATACATGTATGTAGGTACGGGGGAACAAGATGTGAAGTTATGGAATAAGGGGGCAACAATTTAGGACCTCATATACAACTTATACTGTAGTTATTTTAAACTACCGAGTACCTATTTTATTATTACAGAGTCTGTACGACCTACTATGCAATCATATGGAAATTTGGGAAGAATTTAGAGATAATTAACATTCTTGTTATTGTTTGGCTACAGGGTATAGTCTGATCATAAAACTGAGCAAAAATCTGGATATTTCAGGGAAGATGGAGTGATGACTTCTGCAGCACTTAATAAATCTAATGTTATTTCATTTCAAAATGACCTTATTACCAACAAACAGGCAAACTACATTGTTCCTTTTTCATTTTGGGGTACTTAAATAACTGTGGGAGTCTCTCTTGTGTAATAATGTTTACTTCAGAACAAAGATCCAGGGGACAGTGTATTGTCATGGATGCTGTCAGCCTCTAAAGACTGTCTCAGCTATCTTTCACCTCACCAGCAAACTTCATCATTTGACGCTCGTTTAATTCGCCCACCAAAAATGTCACTCACTTGTGTTTAGGTGTTAACATATGTTGACAATTTTGAAGTCATTAAAATGTTGAAAGTCTTCTCCCTGGCATTTGTTTGCATCCGGCATTAAGGCTCCTCAAGGTGCAAGCTTACCCTTTTTTCAGCTCTGTGCACCGAGTATATATAGATATATAAATATATGTAAATATATAGCTATAGCTAATATAAATATAGGTAAAGTTAAAACATGAGATAAGAATCAGAATGTATATATATGGTTCATATGCTCTTCTGATTGCAAACTGTGTATTTAATTTAGTTTGTTCTTCCATGTTTTGAGGCAAGTAAAATTGAAACAAATTGTTCTCACATTGTCCTCTGTAGTTTAGAGTAAGTTATGCTGGTTGTTCCCCCCTTGTTACATTTAGTTACAGGGAAGTTATGGGAACTACAAAGTCACTGGTTGGTCACTCAGTCCACTTGTGGTTTATTTTGGCCAATATGATCCATTAAAATATTGGCCCCAGTACTGATCCTCAGGATTGGCTTGGGACATATAGTTTAAGCAAACCATTTTCCTTTAAAATACCCATTTGCAGCATCAAAAACTACTACTTTCAGGAAGATGGTTTATATTGGATTTTCATAACTTATGCCGCACCCTTGACTGGTAATATAAAGCAAAGATACAACATAATGTAAAATATATTTTTTTAAAATGCTTTTATCACCTGAGATGGTTAAAATTAGATGCTGTCTGACACATGAATATTTCAGTGGCCATGCTTTAATCCCAGAAAAAAAAAAAAAAAAAAAAAAAAAAAAAAAGTTTTGTTTCTCAGGTGCTACATGGAATGGATGTGTGTGTTCAGTGATTGACTAGGAAGAGGCTACATCAGCATGAAAGATGCACTCGTCTAGATGTGAGTCACAAATGTTAATGGTGTGTTGAAGGAGGGAGATTGACAGAGTAGATTGAATTATGATGATGAAATGTTAAAAAGAAGAAACAATGCCATATTTCTGCAACCTTATCAGTTCGGCATTGACACCCAATCCAAGTTATACCAAAACCATTTCTTTGTAGCTCAAAGAAACCGATATTAAATGCTTGTCATCTGAGGTAAAAGTGTACAGAAAGCCTCGAGTTTCAGTTAGAGAGCAAACACTGAAACATTGATGTATGAGGTTGCCTGACATCAGTTGCTCATCTGACATTTTGCAGCAGAATCTCATAAAGCCAGACTATAATTTATAAACTTCTTTATAACTCAAACAAAGTTCCTCATATCACGTCATCTTCATTCCTGAATTGGACAAAGCAATGTGTGTGTGTGTGTGTGTGCATGCACGTCTGTGTGACAGTAGGAGAAAACAAGAGACAGAAAACCATTTAGGAGTCCTTAGGGTACTGCAGAGTAATAACTGATGTTAATTTTGATGAATTATTATGTGAATTTTTTTATTATGTGAATTGTGTGCACTGGGTCCTGACTCCCATGCTAACCAGCCTTCTAAATTTGCTTATAATTTACTTGGTTAGACAATAGCAAAGACTCCAGGAGTCGCACCAGAGGAGGGGCTGTGGAAATCATCAAGGACACCTCCAGAGGAAGAGGGAGGAGGATGTGATGAAGATGAAAGACGAAAAAGGAAGAGGAAGAAGCAGCCACGGAGTAGGAAGGAGGTGTCGATTTTACAAGTACACAGAACAAGGTCTACTGCAGTAAATAAACATACAGTATTTTCAGACATGCAATATGACTGAAAGACCTGCAAGAGAACCTCATGATATTCTTAGAAAATGTCAGCGATCGAAGCCTCCCAAAGATTTTCAGCACATCCAAAAATCATAATTTCATCCAAACTCAACTGAAGCGAAGGAAGCAAAACATCTGTTTATAGACTCTGAGGAAAGATAACGGATTGAAATACTTATCTATGATGTCAGTACTAAAAAAATGTTGATTCAAATGAGATATTGGCTTCAAACATATGTCAGTGCTCACAAGATTAGAATATATCAAGTGAGTTGCACAGCACCAGGAAGGTGGGGAGGAGGAGATATTTGGGGGACTTTGAATTTCATTTTTAGTGTGAGTGAATTTTCCAATGAATTGTCAGATGTCACAGCCATGCATTTTCTTTCCACATGAGGTGCTTAGGCAGAGAAGAGTTTTCTCGAGAAAATGTAAGCACCATATTGCAGTCTCTTTTTTCTTTTTTCTTTTTTTTTTTTTTTTAGCATTTTTAATATGCACACAATTCTATTAAAATTAATAATAGTAACATTACTACTACTACAACTACTACCATTAGTACTTAATAAATAATAATGATGACGACGATGATGATGATGATGACACACCCTTATATAACAAATATCTGAAGTAATATTGTATATTTTCATCTTTATTTCCTCCCATTGTATACGTGACATCCAGTTTTTAAAGAAACTCATGCAATATGGCCCAATGCAATTCTATCTTGTATTTTTTTACCAGCCTCTAATTCTTTTTCCACCATTGATGTCCACCTGGATCAGGTAAATGGTTAAAATATTATGTTATTCTATTGGCAGCTAAACCTATAAATATACCTGTATTTACGAGGAGTATAAATTGCAGTAGAAACAAATTAATGCAGAAAATGAAGCAGATTAGATCATTACTAATATCTAGATCATTACTAAATCCAAATCCAGACACAAATGCCATAAGCCTCTGGTCATACCAGATCAAGTATGGCTGTAACAGCAAAACCCCTCAGGGTATTGAAACGAGTAAGCATGCATTTTATTTCTCACAAATTCAACTTTTCCTCTGTAACACGAGCAATGTATCGTTTTGACTTTCAAAAGTTACGTAGCATCTCTTTAAAGGTGCCCTTCAGACACAAGGGCCTGGCATAGCAAAGCTTTTGACATGATCAGTATATAATAGAGCACAAATTAAGAGATGAAAAAATTTGACTCTCTAAATAAAAAAAAAAATGCAGTCTCTTTCTGTAGATGCTGTTTCTCTAGTTACCGTTGGATGGCTGAACTTGTCTAACCGGATGCAGCAACAACATGAATGACCTTTTCTAGGTATGAGGAGAACTAATAAAACTGTGTTATATTTAGAATTATCTGTACATATATCTAACCTTTAGATAGGGAAAGTTGAGTAAGAGTGCACAACTCTCTCTACTTGCTCTTCAGTGGTCACTCTCAAATATCACTGCAGGGTTATAGCCTGTGCTGTGCTAAAAGATCTGCTTTCATTTCCAGCATGTAAATAGTATAAACGCAGTGTGGGTCACACACTTACAATGCAAGTTGTATATCATGACAATGCATGCATGCTGTTGCAAAAAGGGAGCATACAGAGGGGAAAGAGAAGAGTTTAGTCATGACTGAGCCCATTGTCTGCTAAGGATTGTGAGACATCACCTACTTTCACTTAAAATGTTATGTTTGACAGAAAAAAACCCATCTAACTCAGTGCAGAGCCAGCTATATCAAACACACAGCTGAAGGCAGTCCATTAACACTGCATGATAAATGGTGTCAGATGTTCTACCTACAGTAGTTTTAACAAAATCAATCTTTTGCAACTGTCTTGGTGTTTAAAACAAACAGCTGAGTGGATATTGTCCTCTCTAAGGCTTTAGGTCCAAATAAGAATTTAGAGATAGTTAGAGATATCTCTTATTGCTCCTTATTGCTTTTTAGGGATCAGCATTTAGTATCATATGCAAGCTAAGTAATAAACATCTGCACTGATTTAATTTATAAAGAGCACTGATGTGGATTGTAAGGCACCATTTATCTTTTTTGTCAGCCAAATGTGCCCTTGCCTCATTACACTGGTGTCTGCGTCATGATCAGAATCAAGACTTACAATTTTAATCTATTTATTCAACTAGTGTAGGCCAAATCTTTCAGAACTGCCACTGAACTAAATTTGAATATGTGCACTGAATTGGGTATTTCATTATTACACTTATGCATTATTTGCTGGCACCAAATGTGAATCAAAATCCACACTCTGGCTATAATTGGGAAATGCAGAGTAAGTACCACACTCACAGTGTCAGACAGTGAATGCAAAGACAGCCCTATGTAATTCGTATCCAGAGTTGGCTGAAGGCTCATACATTTTGCAGGTGCAGTCTACAGAAACTCTTGATAATTAACCTGATACAATATGGATGATTGAGTGTAAAACAACCATCACTAACAATGAGACTGGGAACATAAAATAGCTCTGTTCATGCCTTATGCAAGAAAGCAATCCCAATGTCAGATGATATTTGATTTTACAAAATCCAGTGTATTCAATTACATTTGTAATTACTAATTGTAATATCTGTAAATATAGCAAGTTTGAGGTTAATAAGCTGTTATCAATTTACTAGATGGCCCCATATTTTAGCATGCACTATAGCCTACTCTTACTTCAGATATCTCTAAAAATGTGTTTTCTTCTTATCATTTCTTTTCATCATGCCAACTGCTAAGTGTGTTTCCTAACTGTAGCCTCTAATTTTACCAAGACATTTCATATGATATTTGTTCAAGTGAGATTTTCCCCTTTCTTGTGGAAATCACAAAGCTTATCACGAGACATTATGCCCCGGCCAGGTAATGGACTCATCGGGAACTGATAGAAAAAGGGCTGCTGAGATAGAGATGTATTCTCTATGTGCCATTTTATGACTGCTTTAAAAGAAATCGTTGACATTTTGAGAAATACGCTTATTCACTTTCTTTCTGAGAGCTAGATGAGAAGATACCACTCTCATATCTGTTTGTTAAATATGAAGTGTGAGGTTGCTGGGCAACTAGGAGAGACTTAAGGCAGTCACATTACATACAATAGCCTATATACCCCCTCCAAAACAAACAAACTTGTTGTTTTTATACTTCAGTTTTTGTACGAATAAAACAAACAAGATATAACATGTTAATTAGTGAGGTGCAGGTAGGGGGTATTTTAACCTTTGGACAGAGCCTGGCTAGCTGTCTCCCCCTACTCCCAGTTTCTGTGCTAAGCTAAGCTAACAGTTGCTTGTACATAGCTTCATATTTAAGAGACAGATGTGAAAGTGGTATTGATCTTTTCATCTCTATTGGCAAAAAAAAAAAAAAAAAAAAGAAGTATTTCACTCCTCTTCAGCATGCTTGCAGGTAAAGTCTAGGGACTGAGCTGGAGGTCATTGGTTGCAGTGGCACACACAGATTTGTGAATCTCTGTGTGTTTTTTGCTACTGTCTTATTTGCAGAGGTAATCCCACCACTGCTGACTTAGGGGAGCACTCTGCAGTCCTGGCAGGGGAGTTCAATGTGCACTGCTGACTCATCTTTACTCATCCTGATTTTCAAAGTGAGTACATGCAAAATATCAGTGTTCAGCTAATACAGCGGGCTCCTATAGATAAAGGCTGGTCAAGTTTACAAAGTAGATGTGGAAATAATGAATCTCTTTGCTGTTTTGAACTGTTTTGTTCAGTGAAGTTCAGTTAATAATAATAATAATAATAATTTGATTTGTATAGCACCTTTCATACAAAAAATGCAGCTCAAAGTGCTTTGAAACAAAAGACAATACATGCACCAAGTGCTTCACATCAAACAAGGCATACAATGAACTTAAAAACATGTATATGTACCTACATAAGATGGAAAATAAAACCCACTTGATAATATAACTAATATAATATTACTACTAAGATAAAATAAAGTGAAAATACAATATGTACTTCGGTGGTGGTAATTTGAGAATTATTAAGTGAAAACTCAGAAGGTATTTTGCCATGTGTACGCTATCTGTAAATTGGTGTCCAGGTCTCTGAAGCCATGGGCATTCAGTTCACAGATTCGTGCCCATTCAAACTGCATGGCTTTAGAAATGGTTAAATTCTATTTTTACAATAAATGTTTTTCATTAACCTTAACAATATAAATAATAAATAATCAACAGTGCTGGCTAACTAACCAGCTAACATTACCCCTGAGTTTGAAGCCTTTTCACTAACATTTTCTTGTTCAATATTGCTATTAAATGCAATGCAGTGTTAATTAGTGTCATTCAATTATATAATATCATATAATTACTGATTAGTGTGCAGTTTGATCATAAACATGGAAGCCAATGCATATAATTACTGGTAGCAACTTGGTTTAGTATGAACATTAACATATGAATTATGAAACTGTACCCCCTCACCATTCAAATGTACCTCAGTTCATACATTAATAAATGAATGCATTACCATTCATGTTCATGCTGATTCTGATGGTCATTCAGATCAGTAGTATGTTCGGTCTGATGCTGGTTCAAGCTGCTACATTCAGTTCAGTATAGGCCTATGCAAGCACTGTTCATAATGTTAACAGCTCAGCAGCAACTGAGCAACTATTTGCAAAAGAGTCATGACATCGTGATTGAATTCTTTGGCTTCTGCATGAATAACAGCTGAGCTGACAACAGTGCTCTCAAGTGAAGCTCCTTTTGCTACTATGTTGTTCTAGTGATCCGGAATATAGTCAGTTCAGCTGGAAGATCTGTGTGTGATTGGTGTGATTTGTTCATACAAGTACTGAGCACCTCTTTTATAGAACCTGTCAAATGGTGAAGCTTGTTTGAACTGGAAAAAAAAACTAAAGACATAGAAACTTGTCTTGATACACAAAAAAATAAGTTAAGGTCAAAAACATTTCTTGATCTCTAGAGTAAACACATTCTTCAAAGCTAGACGG
Organism: Thunnus maccoyii; assembly: GCF_910596095.1. Taxonomy (NCBI): domain Eukaryota; kingdom Metazoa; phylum Chordata; class Actinopteri; order Scombriformes; family Scombridae; genus Thunnus; species Thunnus maccoyii. The sequence continues at coordinate 11,441,715 of NC_056551.1, forward strand.
AGGTATTAACCTCGGGAAGAAACACAATGATTCTCTCTGTGAAACCCATCCAGGGGGAGTCAATGTGTCCCTGTGTGTGTGTGTGAGTGTGTCTTTTTTAAATTTGTGTGTTTGAAGTGATTTAATTCTATGATTTTGAATGATTCTTTTAGTAATCAGCATTTCTGTGAATGGTATGTATGTATATGATATGGACTGCTCATTTCAAGTAGATTTTTCCTTTAAATACTATTCTCAGTTGTACTCTACAGTATGTGTCAGCTATATTTTTTTAGTGTGACACAGTAGGAAACAGGATGAAAGTCAGAAGGAAGGCTCACCTAGCAAAAAGCAACATTTAAAGATGCTTTTTTTCAAATGAAGAGCAAAGACATAACTGACTTTTATATCATGATAATATTTGATAATAATCATTAATGTATTCAGAAAGCCTACGGGGCATAGCGAACATTCTTAAATATGAATACAACCTGAGAAAAATCTCATTGAAATAAATATTCCATTGCTACGGATGCTGATTCTGAGAGATGTCAAATTCATGTTTCAAGAGTTGCATTAAATTTGCACATATTTTCTAAACCAGGGATATGGATATTCTTCATAATAATGTGAAATAAAAGATGGTGATTTCAATTTGTTGATACACTGTGATTTAGTGTATGACAGATTCGAAAAAGGCTCAAAGCGTTATCCATAATCTGTGAGCGGCAAAATGGTGGGAGAATGAAATTGTACTCTACTCTCCAATAAGCGTGCTGCTCAGCCAAGGCACCTGGGAACAGTGTCAGCATACACTCAAGGGCAAGTCTCTATAGAAGGCAGTGACAGTTGGTTGGTGAATCTGAACCAAAAAAAAAAAAAAAAGAGGGGAAAAAAAGAAGACTTCAATATCTAAAGGGAAATGCTTTGAATTGACCCTCAAGAGAAAAAGAGACGGTGATCATGATTTGGCATGCTGCTGCCTGCTGGCCTGAAAGACATATTATCCCTTCCTCTCATCTATCCTACTTCTCCCACCCACTCAGTTGTCTAGAATGTTGTTGATGATTGTGTTGCCACCATGAATGATAAAAATGCAGCAAATTGAGGTCTCAGCTCTGCAATGTTGATTGAATGAGATTGCTGTATTCCAATTTCTTTTCTTAATGCCATTTTTCCCATTTTTTCAAAGCTACAATAGTTATAAAGACTTAAACAATCAGTAAAGAAGAAAACACGGTGCTTATACTGCGATGAGGGAGTTTTGTATGCTGTAATAATCGTCTCCACTATAAATGGTATGTGTGGACAGAGCCTGCCATGTTATTGTGTTTGCCATTTAAAAAAACAAAGTGATTAATTTTTGGCATTGGGAACCATTCCAGTCGGAAAACATGAATTAATTAAAAAGCAATTTTATAATAATAAACAGTCAATGAAAATTGGCAGCAAACATATATTGTAGCTCCTTCAGACTCATCCTCATGTTCTTTACTCTCCATTAACAAGTAGATTAATTGATTTCCTTGAGTTCTTCTGGAGTTTCTGCCAAACATGCGTAATAAGAAATGTGAAAAGACTTAAATTTTAAACTCTCAAAAGTGAGGCAATTACTGTACATGAGACATCAACCCTAACCCTAACCCTAACCCTAACCCTAACCCTAATCCTAATCCTAACCCTAACCCTAACGCTAACCCTAACGCTAACCCTTCCACCACTTTCATGGTGTATGACAGGGACATTGGACAACCCCAACTCTCTTTCGGTTTTCTTTTAGAGCATCAACAGAAATCTACCTTAGAGTTCACACCACAGGACAAAACCATGCAATTAAATGTGGGATTGTGATGACAATGAGTTATAGTTGTTGACGACCATGTTTTTCTATTCTCCCTCTGACAGGGTTTTACCACTAAATATTCACACTGCTGACACACGCACACCTGCCAGGCTGTGTTAATTTTGCCACTGCAGAGGCAAAGAGACACGATTTTACTTCCCACTACTGTACATTGTGAATGTCTTAGATGGAAAAAGTGAGGAAAATATACCTCAAGTTCACCAATCTCTACTTTGAGAAGAATTAATTAGCAATTTCAGCTGCATAATGACTTGAAAGTTGTTACTCAAAGGGGACAAACTCTGAATGAATTATGTTTTACATAACTGATCTCGTTATGTTCTGTAGTGAATATATTTAATTTTCACTGTTTTGACAATGTATGGAAACTGCGAGTCAGACCATTAACACATTCACGGAAATAAATGGAAAATGAGAGCAGATAGATTAAGCATAATAAGAATAAGTACTGTAAGTAAGTGGGATATAAATGTTAAAGTGTTGCCCTGCTTTTCACACTGCTTTTCAAAATGAAACAAAGCATACTCTAAATTAATTCAACAGTTTGAAGAACAAGACAAGGGCAAACAGAATCCACATATTCCATTAATTTCCGCAACAATGGATCTGTGTAGATTTCAAAAGTCCTGAAGTAAAGAAAACACTTGTGAGGACATTTGCTCAGATGGTGCAGTGGAAGGTGCAAGGTATTTTTGAGAAATAGAAAGTTACGCCTACAGTGATGAGTACATGGCATCTTCTCTGACAGCACAGAAGCAGTATCTTATTGCGCAAAAGCTTCACTGTGATCTATTTCAAGGCCTGCATTCGCACTGATGACATGCCTTGCTCCAGGCATGCAGTGCTCCATACGTATTCATTATGGAGTGCACAGGTAAAGCTCCACTTTAAAATACCTGAAAAAGCTGAGCTTCCCACGGTGTGTCATCACAAACTCAGATGACAGACCTGGCAGGAGGTGCAGTCATTATACATGCAGAAAGACAAAAAAAGAGAAGATTAGAATGAATAATTTTCAGTGCCGCAAAACAATATTTACAGTACATTAACTGATTGTATTTTTAAGAGTCTCACTAAACAAAGCGATTATGGAGACAGCTTAAAAGCAATTTTGTGTTTCCTTCTATGGTTCTATCAGAGGTGGAAAGAGCACTCAATTGTTTTACTCGTGTAGGAGTGTTTGTCTTTCAGTTAATTATTGACTCAACTCAGAATGAGAACACTTATCTTCAATATTAATCAGAAATAAAGTCAGTAAAATAAATCTGAATGCCATGCACAAGGACATGTACATGGCGATGGTCACATGGGCTTGTTGCAGCAATTCTTATTGGTAATCCAAAGGTACACAACAGCAAGCCAACTTGCCAACTGCTTTTTTCTATTTTCAACCACACTATTGAAAATGTACTGAGAACAGGGCTGTTGGGAGGATATCAACTATGTGATTCTGTGAATTCATGAGGAAAAGAGGACATAAAGTGAAAATAAAAGGAATAGAGGAGAGTGGAGATGACAGACAAGAGTGTATGAAAGGGAAGTGCACAGAGGTCTTTAACGCTGTTCCTACAGAAATATGACTAAGGCAGATTCTTTTAGTGTGAGATTTTAGTATGACTGCTCTGATCCCCTATGAATTATGTGAAGGGTAAAATGGAGCCCCTACACATCTCTTCAGAAAATGATAATATTTTATTTTTATTTTTTAAGGGGACTTTGCTGGTCCAACTGTTTACTAACCTGACACACCAGATGGTTTGTTACACAGAACCATCTGAGAAATCATCCTCGGAAACTTTTTGGAAAAGGGCAGACACTTTCAAAAAATACTTGGCAGGTGATTGGATGAACCATCTGTCTATCACCGTCTTACCTTGTGAGGCAGCTGGATTTGTGAGATCACAAGATCATGTGAGAATCCTCATTGGATGCTGACTGGACACAAGTGCATACCTTGAAGCCTGACAAGATGGAATCTTGTGTGAACTTGTGATCTTGTGAATCCAGTTGTCTTGCAAGGTAAACAGTTTACACTGTTCTCAACTTCCTGTTTAAGTACGTCTTCAGTTGATTTTTTTCACAAATCAGTAATGTTCAAAAACAGAAAGCCACATTTAAGGGATATGGCAGACAATTTTCGTTATTTTTCTTATCGTCAACAAATCTCAAGTGCAGAGCCGAACCAACAATGAACTGATCCTGCTTACTACTATTACTTACTTAGTATTGTGTGTGTATCCAAAGCCTGACATATCATATTCCTCTGTGCTGTAGACCTTTGTTGTTGTCCAAAAAACTATTCCATTTTGTACTAATGTTTTTTACAATGTACAATGTAGTACAAAGTTAAGACGTTGTGATATGTAGCAGAACAAGCTAGTGAAGCTCTGTAAACAGAGCCATGTTCCTGCACGTGTCTGCTCTTCATGGAACTACTCCTTGGAGACTGAAAACGTGATAGTAGGATCAAATCATTGTTTGGTTTGGCTCTGCGCATGAGATTTGTTGACAGTAAGAAAAAATATAGAAAATCAACAGCCATATCCTTTAAAAAAGACTGCCATAGTCATGCTAGTGGTTGTACTTGTACAGTAAATTGGGAATATGATTCTAGTTTCTATGTTTGAACAAGCAACACAGTCAAAGTAATGTCTAATGCAATGAATAATGCATATATTTTTTTAATAAAGTAGTAGTCTACACCACTATCACCTGCAATCTAAATTTCCACTTTGTTTCTGACACACAGAAACTGTTAGTTATTCAATCAAGCTTTGAAAATACCACTTAGGCTGTCTTGTGGAAGTGGCATTGACCTCCTCGTTGGGCCTATGTAATTTAGAATACAGCTTGATGTGGATAAAGGGAGAGAACCTCTATTTGTGTGTGTGTGTGTGTGTGTGTGTGTGTGTGTGTGTGTGTGTGTTCATGTGGCACACAGTGGCGAGGGAAACGCATAATTGCAACTACAAAGTGAAGAGCTATGGACTAATCTTTTTCTGCCACTGTTTTATTCTGTTTTGAGATTGATCAGTTTCATCATTTAATCTAACAAAGTTATCGCTGAGTTCAGAAACAACAGTGAACTTTTGCTTATCAAACAGACTCTGAATCTAGATATTTACTGCAGAAGAATTTCCCTCAGGAGTTCTGACAGCAGTCCGAAGCTGGGAAAACTAACACCTGTCACACAGTTCGTACACCAAAATGATCTTTCTTCTGAATCAAAACTAATCAAAAACTTCCTGTGGAGCAGCATGGCACAAAGGAGAATGAATGGACTGACTTTGTATCTTTTGAAAAGATCAGACCTTGGCATGTAGATATAAAGGAAATAGATGAGGATTTTTTATAATGCCAAGCACATCGGTAAGTGACTGCTTCCTCAAGGGACTTTGTGGCTTCTAAGTGGCCGCTGTCCCTCTGCTAATATCTATGCTGGGTCGCTGCCGACTGTTTTTAGATAAGACGGGCAAATCTGCTGTGCAAAACATCAGTATTACTATAAGCATACAATACAAGATGGGCTGTGGTTACAAATCCTGTGCAACTTGAGCCCATTGTGTCTATGGGGATGTTCCTGTTACCGACAGAGACTCACTTTACATAAACATAGTAATAGTGGAATTGTTAAATTGTTGAACCAATTTTGTGACCGTATAATGAATAATAAATCAACAGATCTGTAAAAAAAAACTTGCACCAGGTCCATCATATACGCAATAACTAATTAAAAGAAGTGAACCTCCTTTAAGAAAACTAAGCGTGAGCATTTTTTTTCTCTGCCAACCACTACTCATTACCGCACATATTTGAAGTTTTTCTCCTTTTGCATTTCACTCTGTTCTCGGCTACTAATTGGCCGATAAATACCTAATTTTAGACCAAGTCCAGGAAGATAATTGGTCAGAAGTCTACAGTCTGTGTCCAATACTGTATTTGCCTATAAACAGAAATAAAAATAAATAAATAAATAAATAAATAAAAAGTTAAAGCAATGGCACGAAAGTTAAAAAAATGGGAAACAGAGAGGACAGCATGATACAGGGTGTGATGTTAGAAAGTGTTTTGCAATAGAAGTGGAGTAGAGTGAAAAGCTGCTTTCATGTTTCCTCTGTCCTTCTTGGTAGATTGCTTTAGGCCAATGAATTAGCTGTGGTCTGTTCTTTGATTGGGGTTTTCACAAATGTACACACAGAGATTTGGTCTGATCAGAGCCAAGCGATATATCCAGACCAAAGAAAGATGGCTTCCTCAGCAATCGATGGTTCCCATCCCTTCTATCACCATATGTGCTGCATTATTGCTCCCAGTCATGGACGTGTCTGGCCAAACGCCTCCTCTTGGCACAGCCAAGTCTTGTTGCTGCCTGCCAGGTACACAATTGGACAACAAGATATGGCACTGACAAATGATAGTCTTTAACACATGCTGTGGAGGATGGGTGGCTTTCAGTCCCTGGAAGTGACAGGGTGGACAGTCTAACTATCAATTTTTAAAAATGTGCTTATACTGCTAGACTCAATAAGTTTTTTAAAATTATATTTGACAAGCTTCACAATCCTGTTTTTTGATATTTATATTTTCATGCATGCTCTACTGACATCTCTCAAACTATTTGCAAAAATGATGTATAAAGTGTAAAATGAAGATGGGTTGTGGGCTGCATGTTTGTGTATGAGAGAGATGAAGAGCTTAGTCAATGTAAAAATACTGTTTATTCTGTGAGTCTTTGAGGGAGATCGGGTGCTTGGGCACTAGATGGCTCCTATGTGTGCACGTCCATCCAGGTTTGCATTCAGGTTTGCTGTCAATATGGAAGCCACAAGTTCACTTCACTCACAAATTCACAATAGGAGTGGACAACACTACTTTAGCTTTTTCTTAAACTTCCACTGTGTAGTTGCAGCGTTTGGACTTTTGCTATGTGGTGTTGCCTCAATTTTTGCAAGATGCTCACTATCAAAGATATGAGGCTAAAATGATGGTTGTCAATGCCATCCTGAGTTTCTACAGTATGTTCACCAAGATCAAACACATCTTCCAAAATGACAATGGTATATTAACTTCAACATGTTCATGACACTAGAATGTTAAAATAACTACTCGACTGTGAAATGTTATTCCTTGTTCCTAGGTTTTGACATTTCTCTCAGAAGCACATCCAAAGTTTGGCATTCTCTACTGTGTAAAGTGGACAGATGCACGCTGCGATAGGGCGGTGGCTGAGGCACGTCCCGGATCCATATTTATATGTATATAGTATCTATGACATGCTCACAATGATAATGCTAACATGCTTATGTTAAGCAGGTATAATATTGGCCATGTTCACCTGAAGTACAGATTAGGCTGATGGGAATTAGTCATTAGTTTTGCAAGTATTTAGTTATGAACTAAAGTATTGGAAAAATTGAAATTCTGACACGATGATGGTGCCAGATAAGAATTCCTGGGGGGGACATGAATGTAATCCATCCAAGGACCACCATTGCCATCCATAGCATAGCTAAAAATAACACTGTATATACTGGAGTAATACAGAACCTGTCAGCATCCCTGCAGAAAGCCTTTGAATGGAACGGTTTTAAAGTGCACGCTGATCAGACAGATGTGGGTGGACACGCTGTCAAATAAACTGTATATTTTTCAGCTAATTACAGCTGTAGACAAAATATGTCTTCACTAATGCATGGTTGCCACTTTTCCAACTGTTAGGTGGAAAAGTATTTGTGACTCATTTGTCCTCTCAGTCACTCTTTATTCAATACTCAGTCTATCTCTCCTCTCAGTTATGTCTCTTTTATTTTGGTGTACCATCACCACCTCAAGGGCACCTTCTTAAGGAATGGTTGGTGGCTTTGTTTTTACAGATTCTCCTTGCCCTCAACTGAATAAATTAAACACTCAAATCCGCAAACTCATTTCCTAGTTAGAAAAAGCAAGAAAACAACTGCTATGTAAATAATTCAGTAATCAGTGGAGATTACATTCGAGCACTTAACAATGAGATGGAACTTCAGAAGTTCCAAATGCTTTTTCTCAGTGGGGACTATGCCTCTGTAGTTGGAAAAGACAGTTAGAATCAGCAGGGGGACACAGTGACAGACATGTGAAGACCTAAAATGTCACCATGAGGAAGGGAGAAAATGAGCCAATTAGAGACTACCTGCCCAAAGGCCCATGACCTCCAATCAAATAGTAGTTTAAAGGTTATCCAAAGTTCAGAACAACATGCCACTGGAGGTGGGAAAAAAGGCTGACTAGCCTGTGGTCTCTGGTGCCCTGTGCTTGTTAGCTCTAGGGTGAAATAGCTTTTGAGACTGATATGGGATCTGCTTTGCTGCTGTCTTTACTTATGAGTGCAGAATCTGTAAAACTGACATTAGATCAGACTCACCCTACTCCATCTTCATTATCCAGTCAGCACTACCTTCCAGACTGGGTCAGGTCACGCGCATAAATACACGCCAGATTTAATGTGAGCTGGCAGAATGCTATAAAATAGAGAAATTTGGCTCTGCCTTTGAAAGAGTTTGACATCACTATCACAGACAAGTATTTGTGACATTTGAGCATCTAAATTGTATTGCTGAGCAATATTAATCAGAACTGCTTATCGTCTGAGTGTATTACAGTCAATCTGTATGTGCAGCCTGAATATTATAAATTGCTTTTTTTCATCGAAATCAACAACAATTTCAGCAATTGAGTTTGAATCATCTGAATCATCATCTGAATCATCTGAGACAGAAAAGTCTGCTCCATCCATTTAGTTTGATTTTTATTCACTCCCAGGTAACGCAGGTCTTCTTAAATTTGGTTAGGCCTTTAAAATCTGACCAATCTAATGTTACACTGATTATTTACCTGAAATTGCTTAAATGAAGACACAGGCGATACATATGTAACTTTGTGAAATGTCTAATTATACAACACATTCTCACTCCCAACTTGTCACATATCGAAGCTTGGTCAGGACCCGGTGGCGTCACTTTTGAACGCACGGGGTACCCCTTTAGCATCATTTTTCAAAGTGCAGTATCACGGTAGTCACTGTTAAAAAATAATTATATTTTATGGTGTGACAACGTGGTGGTGAAGGTCTGGTGAGGTCTACGCACAAAAACCACTTGGTTAGGGCTTGGGAAAGATCATGGTTTGGGTTAAAATAAAAAATAACATAAAAACATTCTCGAACTATGCTCTGTGCTGACTCTGTGCTGATTTCCAACTTTCTGCCAACAACATTACAAGCCATCCACCAACCCTTCCACCTCCTAATAAGAAAGTAAGTCAGCTTATATAGATGTCATGTGAAGTACGTCACTTCAGAAATGTCGATATGATATGTATTATTGAAATGTTAATATGCTCCGTATTACAGGTGTTGAAATGTACATATTCAACGTATCTGAGGTTTGCAGAAGGCAGAAGCATACAATGCCAATGTTTTATTCTGGCGACCAGGCTGATATTTGTCACCTTATTTAGACATTATTGGTCTCATAGTGTATATTTCAGACGTTGTGGGAGCTCAGCAGAAGTCTATTGGACTACCCTGCACATTAAAAAATGATGCTAAAGGGGTTCCCAGTGCGTTAAAAAGTGACGCCACCGGGTCCTGACCAAGCTTCAATACGTGAGGAGTTGGGAGTGAGAACGGGCTGAATTATGATGATTATTGAATTTAATTATACTAAATACATTGGAATTGGAATTTTAATTAAACATAACCATCCCATATGCCTTGTGTTGTTATTGTGCTAATAAAACAATTGTTTTTTCAATTAGAAATGAGGTGGAGTTACGCATTCAATATGTATTTGTCGTCTGGATGACTTTGTTCTTTTGCCATTGCTGCATTTGTGAATTCATGTTTGTAGTTATGTGTCTGTCTTTGACACTACATGACTGACTGTGTTTATGCAGATATGGATAATAACTTTGTAACCAATTTCAGCCAACTGGCTGATTGACCATATGACAGACTGGGTGATAAGGATGTAGTGGAACAATTTAGCATTAAAATACTAAAATAACCCAAAGTGCCAAAAACATTTCTCTAAACTGACAAAAAAATTATCATTCTGACCCCATTTAAACCTGGATTTAAAATGCATGTTGAGGGAAATCATAGAAATCTAATCACCTGTATAAAACTGAAAGTGTACATCCACTAAAGACGATCTAGGCACTGATTAAAAAGTGAATGTGAACACAATTTAGATGCCACAACTTTGCATGTTTTTTTTTTTTGTGTAAACAACATACCTAATTCTGAGCAAAAAAGTGAAAAAATATACTGTTAGGATACAGGCAAAACATCTACAATCAGTTGTGTATGAGAGCGACTCACAGCTGGAGTACAAATAACACCAGATGCTCACTGTCACTGCGGACAGACAGTAAAGTCAAAGCCAACCGGGCTCCAGACGAACTAATTTCACCACTATCTCAGAACTGGCCCAAAAAACAATTTTAACCATCCCGAGGTGAATGTGAACTATCCCAAAATCAAAATGTTGTTTCTTTACTTTGTAAAGCAAGACAGCGTTTGCTTGGGGATCCCTAATCACTAAATTTACCCCTGTTGATGTATAAGTGTGTATTTAAATTTATTTCAAAGATTAGAGATGCTGCTTTCAGTAAATGTAAACATTTCCATGGTGAACTGTGCCTTTGCAATACAGTTTCATATTTATGTAGCCTACTGTGTATGCTGCCTGATGAAGCTGAAGTGAAATGAAGCTGTTTGCTGCGGAGCAGCAGTGGACCACATCTCTGCTCTGCTTTCTGCCATGTTCACAATTTAGAAAATATAATTGATATTTTCCTCATTAATGATGTATTATTTCACCACCTGCGACCCATCCGCTATTAATCAGAATGTTAATTTTTCTGACCCAACCCGCCCAATCCGCAGATTAACCATGGTGCCTGTGGATATAACTGCAATCTGCGCAATGGCGCACATCACTACTGTCCACATACAAGCTACTGTATGTTTGATAAGTGTTAAAGGCTTAGATTATAAGAAAAAAAGACCACAATAACTCATTGAAATTGTCTAAATGTATGCTTTAGCCAATATACTTATAAACAGCCAGGGCAGCGCTGCGTTTTGTTTAACCAGCGCAACATATTTGCGAGGTGCTGCCAGCAAGCTCTTTGTGACTGAGGGGACAGATGGAGTTGTACCGTGGGAACATTTCAGGTCACACGCTGAGTAGCCAGCCAGAGATAGTAACTACAGTAACAGCGTGAGAAGATGCGCTCCGTTAGTACTCGCTTCAGTTTGTCATTTGCTAAGCAATAGTTTAAAATAAATAAATAGATAGATAGGCCTAAATTAAATATTATATATAAAATACATTTCGTCCCAGAGGCGTCACGGGGAAGATCCCTGGGATAATGAGATGCCGTTAGTCTCAAGCCCTGCAAGCCAAGGTAATATACCTACTGTGAGTGAAAACAAGGGAGGTGAGCAAGCTCATCTCTACACAGCTTGTAAAGATTCTTTTTATATACAGTGGTCAATTTAATATAGATAAATTGCCTCAGGACAGAGTATGGACACATTGCACAAAATTTCTGGTTTAGACATTAGGCCAACTAACACATTTACAATCTACTGACACCAGGGCATAAACTCAATACAGTTATTCTGTAATTTTAGTTCTGTTTGGGTGACTTTCATCGTAAGAGCTCTTCCTTACAGACTTCAGTTCCTTCACAGAAAATTAAGCATTTGGTTTGTGAAGTCAGCCTTCTGCTGACGGAAGTTCTGCAATAACTTTTAGAATCATATCAAAAAGTGGTTACAGTTTTGGAGACTAAATTGTATTTCATATTTCACTTCAACCTCGGCCCAGTGAACAAAATCAGATTTGCCTGTTGGCCTATAGTTATGAAAAATGTATATGAATGTGTGTGTGTGTGTGTACTTCTTTGATTTGATTTTACTTTGTGTGAAACTGTATTGTATATTGAAATGTTCTGTCCTGACTATAACTACATTCATATACAGCACACCACGGCCAGTTCTTCCTTATAAATAAAACTTCTCAACAGGATCCCAGGTGGTTAAATAAAGACTCACAAAATGTGGTAAAAATAAGTAACAGATCTTACCGTACCACTGCAATTAATTTAATAGGATACAAAGAAAAGCCTTGCTGTTTTATGCCCTTCAAATGATACTGACTGCAAACAGCTTGTGTCATGAAATGATTAGCTTTCCTCGATTACAGAAATGGATTTGATGAAAGCATTTAATCAAAGTGGTTGTTATTTTGAAATTATCTTTAATGTTAAGGAATAAATCTACACGTGTCAATCATAGACTGTATATAAGGTGTAGCGAGGTGTAACGTTACCCATTGGTTTGCATTGGAGTTTGTTTGAAGCCCAGAGTTGCAGCTTATGGTGGGCACCATCTTTTCCATTTGGAACCAGGACCTTCCAAATAAGGAGTGCAGGGTGTTACCTTTCATACTCTGGAGACACACCTTGTTACCTTGAAGCGAACACTAGATTATGCTGGCTACTTTAGCTACATTGTGCTAACAGGGCAGGGATATCGTAATCAAGTAACATTAAATTTACTGAAATATTGCCACACTAGTCTGACTCAGTGTAAGTCCCAGAGCTGGGGAGAGCAGCAGACTAGCAAACTGTCAATCAACCCACATGGCAGACAGTGTCTAGCAGCCACTGGTGACATTGCATTTTAAGGTACTTTCACATTGGCTTCAGCCTCAAGCCATAGTAGTTGCCGCTTGGGATCAATTGATATTTATTACAAAATAAATGCAATAAGATTGTGTGCTTCTCAACAGATTGTAGTTGAAAAAACAAGCCTGCTTCAGTCCTGTGTTTACAACTGTGACTGACATAGAGAAACAATCAGACAAATAATTTTTGACAGTTAGGTTTGAATTATGTCCTCTCATGGCCCCCAAGTACTCATTCTCAAAGAGTTCTTTTATCTGTCAAACACAGAGGATTTTGTGTCGGACCTTTGCCCTACCGTCTGCTATATGTTAATTTCATGCATGTTACACTCATGCAGGAGAAAAGGTAGCAGACAGTGAAGGAAAAGTGGATCTAACGCGTCAACCTCTTCACACTGTCACACACTCAATTTCGTTCAGCCACTTCCACCTCCCATCCTTCATCCCCTCTCTGAGCAAGCATTTCATTAGAGGCAGAACTCCAATTCATTTTTTGAGGTGACTCTCCTCTGAGCACTGATTTTTTTCTTTTTATTCTGACTGCTGATCTACATTTAATAATTTATGAAATGCAGAAGTTAGAAACAAAATGGAATTGCTTCTTTATCTCCTTGTCGTTTGTGCCACACAAGTGTTAGGCCATGAAAAGCCAACCATTTCATGTCCTTTTTCACAAATCAGTTTTCAACTACAAACTGTGAAAGTAATAGATTTTCATAATGAGCCTCACTTTGATCAAGCACATTTACAGGTTTGTCTTGGTGACCTTGATGCAGACATATGACACCAAGAAAGACCAATCAGTGTTTTGAGTAATTTGCCATTCGGTTCTCTACTGTGCACTTGTAGATAAAGAGTCATTGATCTTCATTGCATACCATATGGTTTCAGATGCACTCTGAATATATTACATAAACCAGAAATATATTGCATACACACGGTGTGCTTCACTGAATAAGAAAATACTTTGTTGAGTGCTCCACCAAAAATAAGAATCTTAGAAGAAGAAGGCAGCAGACCCACTTAAAAAAAGTAGAAGAAAAATAGTTCTTCAGTGGTTTCCATTAGCTCAAAAGACACTGCTGAAGCACTTCTGCTTCGACCTTCAGTAGTGTATAAAATTTATAACAAGGTCAAGCAAGTTAAATACAGCATGTGAATGTATTGATAGTAATTAATGGCAGGCTGTCCTTGTAGATCCCTAACACATTTTGACTTGTCATAGCAAGAAGATACGGGTCTAACTATTAACGCTAATGACGATTTGCTTTCTTTTCAGGTGTGACAGTAAGTAAGTCATGCCAATGAGCCAGCATGCACAATACCAGAGCCCTGGAACCTTCACATTTAATTGATTATATTATTAATGTTATAAGTTACACCTGTGTTTGATAAGTTGACACGTTGTTTGCTGTGAGAAAAACCCTTTCAATCGGCTGCATTGTTTTGTCTCCATTTTTTTTCTGTCCTTGCTTGAAATTGATCAAGCTCATCATAGTTACGGAGGTAATTCATCTAATGTTGCTCCATATTTTAATTATATGTACTTTCTTCATTAAATATGCACACAAAAGAAATATTAAAATCTATTTGCTTTTAAAATAATTAAAACCTCCAGTGTTTGTAGATGTATGATTCCAAGGGCATTAAAAAAATACACTTATTTCGCTGCTGTGAAAAGGATGAGCCATAGCAGCTTCTCCATACTAAAATAATCTATTATCAAATTCTACATGTGGAACAAAGCTCTTATTTATGTCTGGCAGTGAATGAAAATACTTTTCAGAGCTATGAAAGGAGCTGCTTAGCAGGCATTAGCGATTCTTCAGATGGTTTGAGGTTTATTGACAGCCTGTAGCAGCGGGACAAATCAGGATAGGAAGCTTGTGAAATACTTGACCTAAGTCATCCTTTTTCCCACTGGTCTAGTCTCTTCAGGCTAGCCATTCTGATTACCATTACTTCTGTTTTTTTCTTTCTCTATCTATGTTTTCCTCTTTTTCTTCATCTACCCATCTGTCTTGTCTTACAATTTGCCCTTGGATCTGTTTCCCTTAAAGTCTTTTTGTAATGAGCTGTGGAGGAGTTGGTAAAGGAAAACACAATGCATTATTGACTGCAGCTATGGAACTCTGAAGATGTTACTGGCTGGGATGCTCCATGAGACATTTACGTTGTAGATCATAGTCAAAGAGGACGTGAAATACCATTGAGGGCCTTGTCAAGAGTAAAGCTGGCAGATGTGAGTTTATGATTGAACATTATTCTAAAGCACCAGGACCACATAAAAGCATTATCTACAAGCTTGGCAGACATCGACATCTGGATGGATTCCAACATAGTGAAAAACATGCATATCGTGTTAGCCTATACAGTATGTTGCTTCCAGGGTGGGATAAAATCCCCGAAAATATGCTGCTAATCTAGTTCATTATGTCAACATCAGGCAGGCTGTTTTGTATGTAAAAGCTTCAGGTGACAAGAATTCTTTTTTTTGCTATGTAACCTTAACTCTTCAATGTGATGTAATGTTACTTAAAATTACTGTATGTGGTGATGTGATTACTTTTAAGAAAGTGGGAAATCATATGCACATTTATTGTAAATCACTGGCTGACATTAGTTTTCAACTTCATAAGACTCGTTACCTGCAGTGTCTCTGTGCATTCGACAAAATTGTCTACCGTTGAAATTACAGCACCGAGCGGGGAGCTGTGGTGCTACCTTACATTACAAGCCCTATTCCGTTGTTTTGTTGGCTGTGACGGTTATTGATATCCAATCGTCTGAGCAGTGAGCAGCCACCATCAATAGCTCAGCAAATTAAAATCCTCTGAACCTCACCAAGCTAGGGAAGGAAAAAGGTAAACAAACAAACTTCCTTGAGAAATTGACAATGCCACAGGTCAAACGCCAGTCAGAATTTATGAATCCTGCTGGAAAAGGATGTTAGTGTTTGAGCGATCAATCAAACTATCCACTGAAAAAAACCCACAGAAAGTTCTCAACAATCAATAGAGAACTGTTAAACCTCATTGTTAAAAAAACATGTCCTATTGTTGAGGCTACTATTAGTTTTTTTAGTTTTCAGTCTTTAAAAAATACACAATAAACAATCTGAGAATATGATTTCTTTCGCTAAAGTTGTTTGTGTTAAAGGATGAATTAGTGTTATTCAGCAGAGGCAATTGCAGGTACTGATGCCTGTTCCTGTTACTGATTACTGCCTGTTCCTAGTTTTCCTGAGAGCTGATATCAGTCTTAGTTAATAACACTAATGTTTAATAGCAGGTATATTTAATAATTAAAATGTATTGATGCAAAATGAATCTATTATTGCTTAGAAATACTGATTTTCAGAGGATTTGATATGTGCTGATAAGTAATGCAACAGTGCTGTCAGGACTATGACAACATAAATGTTTTAATAGCAATTTTAAGCAACCTGTTTACTTTATATGCAAACAAATTTATTATGTTTTATTTTCAGTCCTTGTGAAGTTTACTGAACATATATTTCCCAGGATTTTATGGGTTACTTAACATAAACTGAGATTTGACGATAACACAAGTCAGCTGGAAGAAGTTTCAATAGCCAAAGAAAAGCTAAAACAGTGTGACCAATAACAGCTTTCAACTCCAAAAAGTTCCAAAATGCCTTCAAAGAACAACTTTAAAAACTTTTGCAGATAACGAAAAAGATTTTACTCACAAAAAATGAATCAGAAACAAGTATTTAGTGAGAAAGAGGCTGTGAGCAGCACTTTGGAGTTAAAAGTATGTGAACTTTTGAACATTTTGATGTGTTTTTTTTCTGGATCAGAACTACGTGACCCATGACAACAAAAGTGCTTGAGTGGTATAATGCATAAAAAACAATAAAGGCAGTTGATACAATACTGGTCCATTTATTCGTGCATATTAGTGTGTATATACAGTATGTGCATTGAAGCATGCGCTGTATAAACCTCACATTCTATTTGATAGACCATAAAGTAGAACCAGAGCAGAGTTGGGGAATTGATAAACCTTCCCTAAGGCACTGGGACCGTTCAGCATGTTCCAGTAAGTTCTGCCTCTGTGGGAGTCAGAAATTATAGACACCTACCGGGTTACATCTGGGGATTGTTAGGCTGTTGCTGCTGCTCACTCTGTATAAGTGATTTATGTCCCTGTCATGATGCCATGTGGTCATAGTGAATGGATCAAAAATCCAGAAAATTAAACTTAATACCTGCAGGTGCCTTATTATTATTTTTTTTTCCAAATTCCACACCAAAAACATCTCCCCTGGGGCTATATAAGCAGGGAACAGCAAGGTCTCTGATTCAGGCTGGAAACAATTGCAAATGGCCTCAGCAGGGACTCAGCCCAATGACCAGTTAGGTCGCCCCACAACTAAAATCGATAGGTGCAGCATTCAGGTATAATGGATGCTCTGCGGGCCTAAAATCGCTCAGCTACTGATTTACTGTTAACAGGTGCAAAATGGTAACAGAGCCAAGGCAAGAAGTTTGTGTTGTAAAACTACTTTTTGAGGGTATGACTTGCCAATTCATGTATACATTTTCCTTTTTGATATAAGGTAAGATACTGCTGTTATTGTTTCTTAGGCATATGAGTTGCATCTTCATTGAGTGAATCTATTGCTGGTCACCAGTGACTGCTAGGATCATAGGCTAGTCCTATGACAGATGCCTTGTAAGTAGTTTTGTCCCAACAAAGATAAATCTACCCATACTACTATTAATCCCTGTGTCTGTTGCAGCATATAATTTGATATACCTCGGTGATATTATTGATGTCCTCTCCAGAAAATACTCCTGAGAAAATTCCATGTTTGTGGTAGCCTCCTAAGTTGTAATGAGATCTGCGCCCTTGCTGCTGAGAGGTCTGGGTTGTCGAACAGATATGCATTTTCTCCAGCAGATTGGATTGTTTTTATTGGATGTGTGAAACTACCTGGGTTCTGATAGAGCAAAATCAAAATGCCATGAACATTCTGGATGACTGAAAGTTCTACAAATTCAGCTTGTGTCACCAGTGACTCGCACCAGGTAGTCCTGTTACAGCTACAGCATGTTGATGTATCGTTTGGTGGTTTAATATTGATTTTTGGAAAGAGCATGATGCTGCTCTGGGAGCACAGGATATTAAGATTTGAAGTTCGCTGCCTGCAACTTTTGTGATGCATTGTCTGTAAGTCAGTTGGAATTCTTTCCTCTGCAAGATAGATGTATACATAGATAGATAGATAGTAGGTGAGTGATGTATGAACTGAAACTGGCAAAACATGCAGTAGTGGTTAAGCATGGTGTGGAATAAAACATATGGGTCTACAAGCAGGCAATTTGTCAGAAACCATGCTAAAATGAAGAATGCACTGTCTTCTGCCACCTCGAACAAGGAAGAAATATAAAGGATGACTATGACTATCGAAAAAAAAGTTAATGATTAATTCCAGCAAAAAGTGAAGCCAACGTCGAGTTTGATTAAAAGCCATTTCTCTCTAAACTGTATCCACATGGGTGAGCTATGCCTACCTTAACTTCGTCCATATTAGATTATATAAAACATTTTAATCATGAATCCTCCGGTGAGCTGACTGTAATATTCACCAAGAAGGGATTTTTGTTTGTCTAGAAATTTTGCCATTAACAGCAAGTAAATTGACTCTCTTTGAGTGTCATGTATTTTGCACCTAGTCAGTGTTAGCCTTCAATCAGCAGTTGGCATTTGATAATTCAGAGTTCAGACTTCACACATTCTTAAAAAGCACCTGTAATTAAAAATCTTGGCCCAAGTGCTCTGAAGACCAGCACTGCATTTAGATCAAGAGCACTCTGAGGCAGTAAATTTTGATGGTGTTCATCATGCAGCAAAGTCCATTAAAGGCCACATATGATGGACTAGGCATTCAACCTGCAGACTGACCTTAGACTTGCTGCTGTAGTCAAAATGCATCAATGCACCTTTACTCCACCTGCAGAGAAATTGGATGAGATTTAGACATGCAGAGTCCTTAGTTAGTCTTCAGGCCTGGGAGAGGAGAAGCTGCATTAAGAAGCTGCTGTTGTTTTCTACAAGCTCCAGATATGGGTGCTATGGAGAGAGTGTCACCTATGGACAGCCATTTCTCATGCTTTACATAAAAGAGGTTGGTCCTAACCAGTTTTTAATTTAAAAAGTCAACTTTTTCATCAGTATGTTGAAAAGTTCTGAGAACATCATATATCTGTGGCAGTATGTTAGACTTTTTCTAGTTATTCAGAGAGAAAGACAGACCTTCATCAATATGAACAAGGCAACTGAAACTTGTATTTTAACATATCCCACCATATTTCCTATCCAGAGCTCCAGAGCGTGAAGTTCCCACCTGAGTCTCAGATTTCCTCTCTGAAAATAACTGATTCAAACCAGTCTGGTTTCATTCACTGACACTGCACTGCTGTCAGTGATAGAACAAAGGTTACAATATTGTAACCCTAGTTCTATAAGCACAGGTAGAGCCCTCTGCTGGAACCTATGGGTAATATTCTCCTCCAACAACATGCACGAAATCGCCCACTGAAATTTACATGCATGTAGCCAGCCAATCAGGACGTGCCTACCGATTACGTGTGTCTCACAGACTACATTAGCTCCATCTCGCTACCGTTCACTGTCTAGAATCACTTCCGTGGACAGCGTAGGGGTGGCAGGGTCCACAGGTAGAGGGCTTCACATGTGCTGATAGAAGTAGGGTTACAATATTGTAACCCTTGTTCTATCTTACACAGGCTCTGCCCTCTACTGGACTCTATAGGTACAGTAGGCAGAGCTCAATGAATATTCACCCTGACATGTCATCAGACTGCCTCACTGAGCCCGACTGGCTATAGGTTAGTCGCTGTGGCCCTCCTGCTCCTTCATAATCCCAGCTGCTTTAGTGGAGCCTGGGGCTGAGCCTTGAGCTGGAAGATGGGAACTAGGAGCTGAAGCAGGTTGGGGCAAGGAGAGCAGGTCTAGAGTGGAATCTGTCGAAGCTGGGTAGAACAGGGGTCCAGGGTAGGGAAGGAGGGCTGACAAGATGAGGGACAGGATACAGGAAGACTGCAGCTCAGAATCTTTTGGATGGATTAAAGTTCATAAACACAGTAAGTAAGTAAAAACAGGAATCTGGTCAGTCACTGCTGGGTTAATAGTTGGTTGAAGGAGTCCAGGCAGGTGGACCCAAGTGCAAGAGATGGGAGGCAAACAGAATCTAAAGCACAGTTATTTATTGCAACAAAAAAAAACTGTAGCTCAGGAACAGGGAAAATGAACAGACAGGAACAGACGGGAACAGGAACAGGATCAGGATCAGTTTGGGGAGAATGAATCCATGAGTCCATGGAAAAAACTATGATGAACTGGCCAGGAATGGATGATAGGGTACATCTCAAGTCTCTTATTTGATCTTTCCTTGCTCCTTACTCCTCGCTCCTCACCTGAACCGGAAGTTGTTCCTGGTGCACCATTTTGAAAAGCATCCCAAGTCTCTTATTTCTGCTCCGAGGAGCGAGGAGCGAGGAAACACGAGAGCAGCCCTCACACCAACCGACATGCCCCATCATTGGATATCGGTTATTGATTGGACGCTGCAGCTGATCAGACTGATCTGACACATCACAACATCACTGCTTTTTCATACTGAAGTGGAGACAGATTACAGATTCAATTTAAGTGTATCACTCCCAGGTTTTATGTTTTATTTGTTTTCTGATTCATCATCTGGTTAAAACATCTGTTTATTGTCGGTCTGATCAACAAAAGAACCATAAACAACTTTCTTCATTTGTTAGACAGATTTTTCTTTTTATGATCTGTTATTTCCCCCATTAAACTGTTTCTTGCTGACAGACTCTCCTTGACTTTAATTTTATCCATAATAACAGTTAAACACATTTATATTTTATATAATTTATCGTCATTTCCATTCAGTCACAGGTGAGGTTGAAAATTCCTGAGTGTCGGGTTTGATATGAGTTATATAATTTCCATTTTCCCTGAAACATTTAGCCAAATAAATATTTTCTAGTGTTCAAAAGACACCCTGATCATATTCTGGGTTATTGAATAATGAATTCACTATCAGGATTATCAAAAAATACAGATGCAAATAATCAATAAATAGTATAAACGCATTCTGCAAGTAGAAACGGTTCATGTAGCTGAGCAGGACGTAGTACACAGTGTAAATACAGAAACAGGTAACAGCTGCAGAGAGGAAACAGCTGCTGGCAGTGATAACTTTGCACTTTTATTAGTATAATCACAGTGTACATGTGTACAGACAGAAACTCTATCAGAAATTTCTACAGCCGTTAAAGCCGACTGACAGCTGATCCAGCTGTGATCAGCTGCCGCCGTCATCAGAAACGGACATCACTTCACGTGACACTTCAGAGGAAAGCACATCTCCTGTCTCTAAAAACAAATTTCCTTCTCAATTTCCTTGTCTTTCCATGCATAAACAGTGGGACAGACTAAGACGCAAAGAAAAGACGCAAGTGAGGGAAACGTGGATGTAATTTAAGAGACTTGGGATGCATCCATAGAGAGTGGTATTTGTACTGAGGAGCTGATGAGAGAATGGGCAGCAGGTGCAGACAATTACTGAGTGGGAATATGTGAGCAGGTGGGTGGGGTAAACAAGAGGGAAAGTCCAGGGGCATCTGGTGGACAGGTGGACAAATGGCAAAGACTAGAGCAGGGAGTACTGAAGGGCTGAAGGCAGGGACAGAGACAGAACGGGCAAGAGAAACACACACAGGACCTAAACAGGAATCGTGACACTGATACCCCTGAAGTCAGACACTGAATTAGGACAAAGAAAAGACACATAGAAAAAAGGAAGTAGACAGGGGTTGCATAAGGTATAGCAAGCTCTCAAGTTTCTACAGGCTTAACTTTATCGCTGTCCACAGTTTTTAGAGTTGTGCACTTTAACTTCTTTGCATGGGAAATAATTAGGCAGCTAGGATAAGAATAATGAGGGTGGGTTTTGGGATCCAGCTTGGATTTGAATGCAGTCAAAATAATTTACATGATTTCCACAAAGTCCTTTTATTGCGTAGCATTAAAATGTAGAATAACTGATTGCCAAAGTGTAAGGCACAGTCATCACACTAAATATTATGCAATGTCTGTATAGCAATTAAAAGGGCAGAGCTGCCTACACCATTTCTGTATTAAAGTTTACTGCAATCTTAGCCACAGTGTATGAATTAGTTTTAACTTCATCATCACTTTTTCACAGCAATGCTATGTGAGAAAAACTTTGTATCTCAGATGTGAAACTGGTCATTTTAAAGCAGACTGATAGCTTATATTTAGTGTTTAGTTTCATTTTAATGAGCCAAATAATCAATCAGTATATCAAACAGGGTATGTGTCGTGCAAATGAAAAACGTTGTTACTGATGAGATCATACTGCTCAGAGTAAGCAAAGATAAACACAAATATAAATTAATTAATACAACTGTATCCCAGTCTGTTGAAAAGCCATCAGCCATATGAACAAACCTACACCCACATTTTCCTTCAGGCAAAAGATAAACTTTCAGGTTTACTGTTCAGTGAACAAATTCTATTTCACTCCTCTTTCCTCTGACATTTGAAGCATATGAATCAGTTACTGTTACATTTTCTAATAGCAAAGGAGAATTACATAAAATCATATGTCCTTGTGAAAGGTGTAGTGGTAATGAGGTAGTCAAGTCAAGTCAGTTTTATTTATATAGTGTCAAATCACAACAGAAGTTATCTGAAGGCACTTTTCACACAGAGCAGGTCTAGACTGTACTCTTTTATTTACAGAGACCCAACATTCCCCCATGAACAAGCACTTGGCGACAGCGGCAATGGAAAACTTCCCTTTAACAGGAAGAAACCTTGAGCAGAACCGGGCTCTAGGTGGGCGACCATCTGCCTTGATCAGAGAGAAAGAGAGAGAGGGGGAGAGGGGAGAAAGTGACACAGAGAAGCACAACAATAATAACAATAATAGAAATATGACTAATGATGATAATAGTGGGTGTGGGTGTCGAGCAGGACCACGGCAGCACCTGGTCCGCAGCCACGGTCCATGGAAGCCCGCGATCCATAACTAGGCGTTTCGCGACCATGATCCATGGAAACCTGTGAGACGAGAAAGCACAAAAACTCCAGGGAAGAAGCCAAGTCAGTAAAATGCATTAATGGTACATGAATGCATACAGATGGAGAGAGGGAGGGGGAGAGAGGAGCTCAATGCATCATGAGAAGCCCCCTTGCAGTCTAGGCCTATGGCAGCATAACTAGGGGCTGGTCCAAGGCAAACCTGGGCTGACCCTAACTATAAGCTTTATCAAACAGGAAGGTTTTAAGTCTACTCTCATTCTGGGAGGACAGTGCTCTACAGGGGTAATAGAGTACTATTAAATCTTTAAGATATGATGGTGCCTGACCATTAAGGGCTTTGTAGGTGAGGAGAAGGATTTTAAATTATAGATTTCAAAGGGAGCCAATGCAGAGAAGCTAAACTGGGAGAAATATGATCTCAAGTTTTTGTCAGTACAGGTACACATGCAGCTGCATTCTGGACCAGCTATAGAGGGCAGCCTGATAATAAGGAATTGCAATAATCCAGCCTAGAAGTAATAAGTGCGTGGACTAGTTTTTCTGCATCTTTTTGTATGTATTACCTGATGGAAATGTCAGTCATCATGGGTTTTATTTCCAGTGGGGTCACAGATATTAAAAATGCATTCACTGTATTCTAATGTGCAGTGAGTGTAAGTGGCTACATCATGAATTTCCTCCATTATAACAAACTTGACATATTTCAATTATGCAGTGCTTAACTGCTAAGAACTCCTGCACACACACACACACACACACACACACACAGACACAAAGACTCTTCACACTTACCGTAATTCTGACCTTTGCACTGAAACCAAGTCATAGTCCTCAAACAGTCTTTGAAAAAAATTGGTACTTTTACAAAACTGTCCTCACTCTGAAGGTCTAAAACACAAGTTGGTTTTCACAAAAACAGAAGTGGAGGAGCACACACGCACACACACACACACACACACACTAGAGCTGACTTAATTGCTGAATGATAACTGCGATGAGTCATGCAAATATACTCGCAATTATCTGTTATTACTATCAAGTGATTTTTTTTTTCATCCAAGTGTCATTTACACAAACAAAAATGTTTTTAAGTGACTCAATGAGGACTGTGATTTGGAATATGTCAATGTTAGCAAAGTTTAGGCCAATATCTAAAATACCGTTGTGAGTGCATGTGTATCTCTCTCTCTCTCTCTCTTTTTGTGTGTTTGTGTGTGTGTGTGTATTTGTATACTTGTCTACCTGTCTAACAGTATCATAACAAAGCAGGGGTTATGTAATTTGATATTTTTATTCTGTTTTTAAATCCAGTCAGGTAAAGTGGACGTGGGGATATTGTTCAGGTCCCCATTTTGCAAAAATGAAAATCATAGTAAGTTGTAACCCTGGTTACATATAAAAAAAAAATAAAAATTATTATTGCTTTATTATTGCAACATTGACTTCTGCAGTCTATAAAATATTGGCTTTACTGATAGTCATTTTTCTAACACAGGATATATATGTGTTGGTAAATGAAGGATAATATATATTTTAATAGGAAGTGAAAAGTAACATGAATTTTTATTTTGACTCAAAATGTATTAGTATTTAAACATTGACCTGCTTTAATGAAGAATGCAACTAATCATATGATGTTGCTACATTAAATTACATTCATTTGGCAGACCAATTGTAAGTGTGGGTGTATTGTGCAGTGCACAGAACTGGTCAGCCAACCAGCTTGCAAATGCTATGATGATCGAAGCCAATGCAACACATAATTTTAGTCACAAAACAGCCATTTTCTCTGTGGGAAACATCAAATTCTGTTTCTTGAATATTTAAGGCTTTAATGTTAATGCTTAGAGAAAGATGAATTTCTTGATCCTAATAGTATGTGTGTGGAAATGCTAGGCAGGAATAGAAAGTCAATATATTTAATTTGTATGGGGCATTCAAGACGCTCTAGTTTATATTAAGTGGTGGTGGCAAACTCAGCAAAACTTTGCTGGTCAGAAAAAGATTAAATGGGATTATATACACATAAAAATGAACAATAGGGCTCCTAGCATCGAAGCCTTCCGCAGTTCTTCTCGCTTTTAGCTGATTGACTACAGCTGAGAAATGCATGCCCTCTCTAAATCATTGTTCCTTCATGAATGTGGCTCAGTGTAAAGGCTCTTAAAATGCAATGGACATCTCACCATGCCTCTTTCCCTCACTTGCCGGGAATCATTTCTATAATTACTATAGCCTATACTCCTCGATTTAATTTCTTCAAGTGCATCCACTGGACTCCCACTTGCTCATGGCACGTCTCCTACAGATCATTCCACCCGCCCCTGAGCAAGCAAACCATCTTAATCAAACATCTTATATCAGTACGGCTGTGTAAATCAGAACAAGCAACCACTCTCAGCATTCACAGGCTTTACCCTTACAGCACCAGGGTGGATGTTTTCATTTAGGAGTCTATCTTTCAGGGTAACTTAATTGATTTCCTTGTCCTTTCTTGTTCAGTACAAAAGGAATTACTTTGTGATTATCTAAGACCACTATTGATGTTTTGGGCCTGTATTAATTTGGCAATTATACTTTGTTTTATTCCTATTATGCTAAAAGACAGCCTTGCGTGATACCACAGAGAATGTGTAGCGTGCAATTGGTGGAAAATAAATAACCTAATTGAGGAAATATTGATAGAATAGACATCATATTTGTCTGCATCGTTTTGAGTGTTTAACTCACATTTGTTGCTGCATGATACACAAAGACACTAATCTTCCCAGATCTGTGCTGCAGATGAACTTGTTGTCTTTGATGGAAGATATAAATTGTTAGAGAAAAACAATCCTGTTTCATTATCCCTAAATTTGGAGAGTTCCTATTCCGTTTTTCCGTGTTGAAAACATTTACCTTTAATCAAAGACGTCCTTGCCATTCTTTAAATTATATGCTATGGTGTCAAGAAAGAGGGTAGTACCATTTTCATCCAGCTTTACAGAAACAAGATTCAATCACTCTAATCTCATAAAGAAACACTTTGTCCAGTCTTGATAATTAAATTGGTTTCAACAATATGCCAGCTACTCTATAATATGTTGAGATTTCCCACTGTCTAAACAACTAAATAAATGAAGTCATAATGTTGATAGAGATCAACATGTGCGTTGGCAATGTCAATACTTTTTCATTTGTCTACCTTCCATTTACTTTTCATTAAAAAAGCATCAAGCCTGTGATTGGAACTCCATTTAACAAAACAAGACTCCTCTTGGAGGAGGGAAATGACATTAAGAAGGAAGAGTGCAAAATGCCTTTTAATGGTTTGTAATAAGGCTGAAGCCAGAAGCTATGCAATATCTATTTCTGCCTAAACCCGTCTGCCCCCTGATCCATGACCAATCTGATCAGTGCAGCTTGCAGTGGAAATAATATGCAAAATGTATTAATCTGTTTAAGCGGCTCTTTGGTTCTCACACTAGAAACAGAGCAGCACCTCCTAAAATGGCAGGGAATACAGATAGAGCCTTAGATCTCTATAACAGAGCCTTCCAGCCCAGAGGGGGTTTTATCTTGTATGAGTCATAAAAATATGTATGAAAGGCTACTAGCCCTCTTGGCTTTTTTTTTTTTTCTTTTTTAAGTTTCTCTGTCCTTACTAGGCATTTGTGTTCTGTCAAACCCATTCTGCTGTGTCTAACATCAGTTCATGCTCAGTGGTTGTCCCCCCTCTGTCTGAGGCGCAGTTTCTTTGTCTGTCCTTCTGCACACACATAGAGAGAGAAAGAAAGAGGGAAGAAATAAACTTTTAAAGAATATACTGAAATGAGTAAAATTAATTTGATAAATGAGGATGAAAATAAAAACAGCGAAATAACTGTTGTAGTTTTAGACCCACTCTGAAGCCTCTGAATCTAGCAACATTTTTAACTCAAACTTTTTAGTTTTTCCCTGTTTTTATATTACCACTGCCACATACAGCTCAACCTCATCTGGTACAAACCTAGTATAAATTGAGTGAAATACACACCATGTAGAACTGATAAGACTAAACAATATTTTGACCTTGAAACATGTCTATTGCCACCATGTAAATT
Organism: Thunnus maccoyii; assembly: GCF_910596095.1. Lineage (NCBI taxonomy): Eukaryota > Metazoa > Chordata > Actinopteri > Scombriformes > Scombridae > Thunnus > Thunnus maccoyii. The sequence goes on from NC_056551.1 coordinate 11,468,519, forward strand.
ATGCAGGTAAGTTACCTGCTGTTTCAGTTTTAGAAGAAATTTACCAAGGACAACTCATTACCCTACCTCAAACCATATCATGCCTACATTGCAACAGACTAAGTTGTTCTATGTATGAATAAGCGATACCTGAGAGAAGAAAGCATTATAAATACATGAATTATTTTATATTCTGTGGATGCTTACAAATGCCTTTTGTGTATGTGTGTGTGTGTGTGTGTGGTTTTGTATCTCTAAACATTTTGGTGTACCGGCTCTTTTAGGGTTGGTTGGTTTTATTTTTGTCTAACAAGCTACTGACTTGTGGGACTACAAGAGCTAATGTCAATGTGTCAGTATCCCTACAGGCAAGTGGCTCATACAGCCGTTAAACCAAACTATAGAGAAATGATAATAGCATTTGTTGTTTTGTGGTTTCTGTTGTAAAACCTACAAGGTACTACTGGATGACCGACTGCCAAGGAAAATGAGGTTTTTCCATTTTTTCTGATATTCTGGGGCCAATGTGTTTGTTTATGGAGCTTGGTTGAAGAAATAGTTTGACATTTTGGGAAATATGCTTATTCACTTTTTTGCTGCGAGTTACTTGAGATAATCGATACCACTCTCATGCCCGTGGCCATTCAATATGAAGCTGGAGCCAGCCGCGGGTTAGCGTAGCTTGACAGAAAAATTGGAAAAAGTGGGAATCAACTAGCCTGGCTTGGTCTGAAGGTAAGAAAATCTGCCTAAAAGTTTCTAATTAACATATTATGTCTTGTTTGTTTAATCTGTACAAAATCCAAAGTGTAAAGTGGTACGCTACTTCCTGCATTGGCTCTCCATGCTGGCACTTGACTTAAATCGTGAGGTTCAGAATTGTCCAATATATACATAATATAGACCACTGTTTTGTCAAGATAGGCTGGTAATGATTGATGAATGATTGATGAATAACAATTGCAGACAGCAACACCTTTAACTGTCTTAACCTTGACAAATTGTTTTGAATAATATCCAAAGTGTGTAATGTTTCCAAGCTAACATGCAATATTAGTAAGTATAACATTAGCCACTGCTTACACCACTGGGGAATGCTGAATCTGAGTCAAGATAAATTGAACAATGGCCATTAGATGCTGACCTTACTTTAGTACCTTTTAAACTGCGCTTGCTCTTTATACTGCTCGCAGAACTGATCCAGCACTACTCCTCCTACTATACATATTGTATTCTGTGTTCAGGGACCAGGGTTCAAATAGAAAGCCAATTGTTTTCCGTTTGATGGAAGGCACGTGACACGCTATAAGCAAAATAAAGGATTCATCTGTAACTAAAGGGTGTGGTTGGAATTTCTGCATGATTCCCTGTCTCATTTTTAATATTTATAATATCAACTTGTATCCATGAACAGAAGGTATACAGGAATGAGATGTGTTACCACAGAAAGATTTTTGTTCTGATTTGAAACATATATAGCATATATAATTGCTCCCACTGAACATAGTTCGTTAAATTTACATTTTCATCAGGTAGTACAGTTTGGAGGCTGCCAACACAGGCTGTTACCAAAGTCAGAGCTTTCAGTACCCTCACACTGCTGTCTGCAGCGAGACAGCCAGCATCTGTCAGGTCAAGACAGTAATACCACAGAAGTGAATTCAAGCCTGAGAGAGAGGAGGTAAAGAGAATCAGAGAAAGAAACAAAGAGACAAATGAAGCAATGCAGAGTAAATGGGAAAGTGTAAGACTGAGAGAATGAAAGTATCACGAAGAAAGAGAGCGTGAAACAAAATGAGGGAGTAAAGGAGATGATGACTATCCATCACTGTGGGTACTCCCAGTGCATTACAGGCTGACATGAGTGATTACTGAGCGTGTCTGAATGCTGTAGACCAGACCCTAGTTTCCCCTCTGACTGCTCCAGTCATGAATGATGGTTGTTGCCTGGCTGCGTAGGGGGTTATACGGGCCTCAGAGATGGCGATGGATAACTCTGACCTGCCACTAGGTCTTAGGGTGTACATCACCAATCCATCAGCTAGAGTGAGATGATCCAGATAGACACTCCAGGCCTGAGAGATGAAGAGGTGTGTTCCTCTTGAATAACACAAATTAATTTATTCAGCAACGGTGGTGATTATAATGACCGGTGTCCAGACAATGTGTTATTATGTTCACTTCACGAGGGTGATGAGGGAGCAGTGGGAGGAATGAGGAAAAATGTTTCCCAGATACAATCAGTTGAGAGCAGAGGTCGGCATTTAAGTTTGACCAAGCTTTGGCACTGTGCACTGGGGGGCCATGCATGTTTGTTTCTATATTGGTATTTTTTCTTAATTGGCTCAGCAAAACATGGGTCGATTTATAAAATCATTTTGTTGATGTTTGAACTGGCAAAAGCCTGAGCTTCAGTAGAAAGCCTGACATTTGCAGAAGCCCAAATTAGAATTAGATCCCCTGCAATACACCCAGACCTAAAGTTAACATACATATGACTTGGACATGTTTGACCAAGTAATTATTGGGAGCTCTGTTGTTAAGCCAGGCCAAGATCAAAGCCAACACCTGTTAGAAGATGCTCTAAGGATGATGCAACAGAATGGTAGAAAAGGAGAATGCAACTTGAGAGACACAAAAAAATGGAAGATGTGTTTAATACACCTTAGTAACCAATGCCAAGTTTCTGTTTTTGCAATGAAATTGTCACTGTTTAATAAATCTTGTTGTCATTTGTGCTTATGAGATACAAATCTCTTGCAGTAAAATAACAGAAGAATGAAATTTGTGATTGAATTTATTATATCATTTTACTTTATTGTTTTATTACAATTAAGTATTTTTTTTCTGCTAAATTCAAAAGGCCTCATTTCAGCATCAGGCACTGCCCATATTATGACCTATCATATATTCAGAGATTTGAAATGTGCTTCACATTTATGTTGTTATATCTCCATCAGATTTTTCATTGGATTCTGCCCGATGCATAAGCAAGCCCCTGCTTAGGGCCCCCAGCATGAGGGGGCCCCCAAGGGCTGACTCACACTGTCTCAAAATGTGGGAATTCCCCTTAACTGCGGAACCATTACAACGATAACCAATACTAGGTATCCACCCTAAGGGGCCTCATTTCATCGTCTCAGAGTCACAGAGATGCTTGAGTCACAGAGATGGTCACAGATGTGCAAGTTTGTTTGCACTGACTACGAAAAATAGAGGAGGATTATCTGTCCGGGAGTGAAAAAAGAAAGAAAGAAAGAAAGAGGAGGAAGAGAAAAGAAAACAGGACAGTGGTAAGTGGAGCAGATGATGACAAATGATGATGAATGATGATTGATGGTAGCAAATGGTAAACCAAAAAGTTAGTTAGCAAAGATACATGATGTTATGTAACATGTAGCCTCGCTAACATTTTAGGAGTTGGCAAGAACTTGACTAATGCTTTCTAGCAAGTTAACAGAATTTAGTTTGTCAGATATTTACCTCAAGATTACATGAGACTAATTAAAATCTAATGTAAACTAAATAAATAGCTTTAAAATTTGGTAAGGTTTGTGAAACCAGCCTGTGATTAAAGTTAGGTAAATCAAATGGAATAAATTAAATATGTGCAGTAGTTCTGTTATTCTACTTTCTGGAGTCTGATGTAGGACGCGATCCACACATGTGCATTAGAAGTACAAGTAGTCCTTGTAGCGTAGTGGCCGCGTGGAGTACAACAAATTGGAGATATGTGAATGTCCGCACAGATCCTACGTGTACAACCTCTGATGATGAAATTTACATCACACGGACCCTAGCAGACCCTTGCGTAGGCTTACTTGTGGACACGGAAAGTATAATTTCGATTTAAGGAGGGCCCCCAAATCCAATCTTGCTTAGGGCCCCTTGTTGTCTAGAGCTGGGCCTGGTTGGATAAACGTTTACAGTATGACAATCAAGCACTTTGTACCTTATAAAGAGTGACCTTATTAATTGGACATATGGGGTTAATTGACTGTTTCGAAAGGTTAAAAAACATGTATTGCAACAGGAAGCATTACAGAGCCAGAGACAGGAACCTTGAACTGTCTTGCAGAAACTGCCATCTCAGACAAGTAGAATGCTAATTTTCTATTCCTTTTTAACATAAGCCCCCTAAGTCATTTGCCAAATACTTTTTGGTTGAAAAGCCTTCCTGAATACCAAACATGCCAAGAAACTTAGCTGAATATACATATTCTGATTAGTCACTTTATGATACGGTGAAAGAGCTCTTAGACTGTACCTCCTGCTCTGTGGCCCCTGTGTTGAAATGTGTGCACAGATTATGTGTGTCTCAGAGGGATACAGAAAGAAACAAATTCCTTATTACAGTGTGCACAATGTGGTGATGGAGTTCCCTAATTATGTTGTTGTTTTCCTACTGAGCTCCCTGACTAATTCATAATCTAGCCTGTGGAATTGCAATGGATAAATGCTGGAGTCTCCAAGCTGGGGCGCTTAGCACCCATTTACTGAAACCGAGCAGGGGAAGTGTGGTGAGACGTATCCGACCAGAAACAACGCACCCAAAAGGGAGGAAACTTTTCACCTAGGGGTAAAATTTGTTTGGCTTTAATTTATAATCAGAGTTTATAAAGTATCACACCAGAATGCGGGCTTGTGCTTGGAGCATCTTTGTTGCCTATCATATGTACGTGTTCCAAGGCTCCTCTCAAATGTGCTGCTGTGAGCCCTGCAGCAGCCACAGAAATGAAAGATAAGGAATGATGAAGTGGCAGAACAAAATCAGTGTGAAAATGAGTTTACCAGGGCAGAACATGAGCTACGTAGGCTATGTAGACAGTAGTAGGATTTCACTTCCTTTTCCCCGTTCTTATGTTGAAATGGAAACTCAAATACTACCATAAGTCTTTGAGCCCGAATCTGATTTGAAATAGGTGAGTGGACAACATGAACAACTCATGGAACAATCTTAGCAACAACAAATGCTATGGATGGCCATTTGTGGGCATGTGCAAACAATCTGACATCATAACAAAGGTAACTTTGCAAACGCACCATTTAGAACAGGTTGTAGCCTGGGCTTTTGACTTTTGGGGAGCATTTTTACATATATTCACCTCAAGTTTTGGAACTTTGACCATGTTTAACATATATATCCGACATTAACAGGATAAAAACAACAGAAAATCACAAAGAGCATACTGTGTTCCCTTTAATATTAGGTTTTACCAACTTGATTCAGATTCTGCCATGATGCAAGTTCATTACTATTTAATTCAAAACACTGGTTTTCTAATATGTTCTTTGCTTTTTGTGGCCCGTCCCTTTGTCCTGTTTTAATATCTAGTACTGTTTATTCTTTATATGAATACCAGTGAACGCTTAAAAAGCCTGGACTGGGCTGTTTAGTAAATGATACCAGTCTAATAAATACTTGGTATGATTAATGCAGACAAAGATTTAGTACAAGGCACACTGCATGGGGTCATGCCCAACTAGTGCTTGATCACTTGCCGGTTTTCCTTCTCCAAGAAAAAATACAGTTTACTTTGTTTTGGTCAATTAAGGCTGTGTGTCTGAGGAGAAAATCCTGCAGAAACATTGTGGTGGTACAGAAAAAAAAAAATGGTGTATTGCTCTTTCTTCCTTTCTTGCCCTCTTGCCTGCTGTGCTTGGCAAACACACATTATCCCTTTTTTGTCGCTCGAGCACTTGAAGCCTGAAAGGTCTCTTCATGTCCCTCCGCAGGACAAAGAAATAAATGGATGGCAAACAAGCAGTACTGGAAATGGCCAGATTCTACTGGCTTAAAATGTTTTAGCCTGCCCTGTGTGCTGCCGCTCATTTTTGCCTGACAAGCCTCTGGCTCAGTGGACACCAGAAGTGCTCCACAGAAAGCCGTCCCAGCTCTCACAATCACCCCTTCAGCCTGCAGGGGGTAGCGGATGCAATGACAGATTGAAAGCTATTTCTTAGCGCTTGGTCTCTCCCTTGCTGACCACTATGTTTTTTGTCTATTCCACTCTCTTTGCCAATAACTCTACTGACACGTGGCTGTCAAACTTTCTACCACAGGATACCACTGTGGTTGGCCTCCAACAACAAACTGTCCGTGCCCAGGAGAGAGGAGGACCATCTAAACTCATGTTGTGCTGCCAACAGCTTGGAGCTAACCATGCAAAAACACTGTGGAGTTGGCGTCCAGAAAAGCCTTTCGGATTCCTGTGGAGTCCATCACTTCCAGCAACTTTAAATGAGGTAAGACCATCTGTTTAAACACAAAAGCCAAAAAAAGCATGTTCTTCACACAACAGCTCAAGAATCAACTTTAAAAGGACATTTAACCCCTATGAAGCATGTTCTCTTATGGAAACTTGGACCGGGCATTCAAATTTGGTTTTTGTGTTTAACAGCCCTACCATGAGATTAGAGAAATACAGGCTTGCGACCAGGAGGTTGCTGGTTTCTCGCTTTTACCACTCCTAGGCTGAAGTCCCATGTATTGTCTGCACCACTGAGCGGATAATTGGCTGTCAGCTGTCTCCTGAAATTAAATGCATAAAGCTAGAGTGATGAAGAGAGCAGAAGGGACTGACACTTATGCTGCACACACAGACAACCATGTTTACACTTGCAGATGTGCAATTAAGCTATTTTACCAGTGCTACCGTATGTCCATACAATCTGACCGCTCCTTCTTTGCTCAATTTTTTTTTTATCTCATTATAAAGCAGAAAAACAACAACATTGTTTTGCTGTCAACTTTCAAAGTTGTGCACCTAAATTAGTTTCAAGTTACTGTGACCTTTACTGTGAGCAGGAACTGAAGTTACAGGTTGTTGTGACTGCTACTCTGGTCAGTTAAGGTCAGTTAGTTAGGGTTTTAGCGACAGGCTAACAGCTGTGTTTTGGTTTTTAAGTGTCTTCAAATACTGATTTCATTCCTTCATATTAATCTTGTTAGGTTATGTCTGTTTTTTCATACATGTGAAGTTACAGTAGATCAAATGTTTCAACAATGCTAGCCAGCTTTACTGTAGTTGCTATCATTTAGGTGTACATGTAGGTCTATGTGGGCTCATGCAGTGCAAAATAAAAAGTGAAAGTTGTCAGACCACATACAGTAATCTAAATGGGTCACTTGAGTTTAATATAGTTTTTTATTTTATTTTAAGATGCATGAATATATACAGTAGTACTTTGATTGTAACAGTTTGGCAGTGTTCTGTTTTCTTTAATGTCCCCTAAAGGAAGAGTTGTTGGGAAATGTGCTTATTTGCTTCTTTCTGAGAACTGGGAGAATTGGATGAGAAGATCAATGCCGCTGTCTGTTGAGCAAGAAGTTGGACACAAGAGATGGCTTGCTTGGCTTAGCATAAAGACTGGAAACAGGGGAAAACAGCCTGGCTCTGTCAAAAGGTAACAAAATCCACCTGCCAGCAACTGTAAAGCTAACTAATTAACACTTTATTTCTCATTTGCTTAATTTGTATAAATACTGAAGTGTAGCAAATGACAAGTTGGTGGTTTTATGAGGAGTTGTGTGAGACTGTTTCTTGGCCCGTTTTTCTGTATGGATTAAACAAACAAGATATAATGTGTTTTTTAGCCTAGTTGTTTCCTCCCGCTTCCAGTTTTTCTGCTAAGCTAAGTTAATCATCTCTTGGCTCTAGCTTCATATATAACAGACAGATATAAAATACTGAATTTCTAATCTAACTCTTGACACACAAGCGAATAAGTGTATATTCCTCTAAACAAAGGTTAAAATACGAATAGTATTGTTTAAAGTTATGTTCTATTCATTCATGCATTCAAGTTCATTTGAAAACCTCTGATTAAATCACTGATTTGTGCTTTGTGCTGAAAATAAAATGACTCTGACACATGCTGGGCTCAATACAAGTCAAAATGGTGAATGAATACTACGAGAATATTTGTGCTCATCTATATAGCAGATGTAAATAGTGTAGAAGCAGGGACTTGAAACATCTTTCAAATGAATGCAGTCTAATACAACACTGCCACAAATGTGCTAAAGTATGGATTCAAGACAAAGTTGTAGTGGTTTGGTTTATTGCACATTATTGCATTGTATGACATCATACAGGTGTTTCTCTTCTTCTGGTCACTGAACAATTGTTTTAATTGAGATGGAGCACCATATATTGGATACTGCTTGCCTTATTATAACTCACAATCTTTGAATATGACTGACACAGGACACAGACTTTGTGTTCTCTACTCGCTCTCTCTCTCTATTTTTTTTTTTTACCACAAACACACTCACACAGTCACTAACACACACTGTCATAATATTTTCATGATTCATTGCCAGTGGATTACACTTTATTTCTACTTTTCTTCAAAAATAAACCCTCATACTGGCTCTATCTCTCTGTAATTGGGTTTTTATTTTTTTCATATTCTCTTCTGAACAGGCTTTGAGCTCAGCTACACACGAGCAGGGGAGAGATGCAAAACAAGATACGAACCAGTTCTACCCAGTCTGAACCAGACTCATTTTACACCTTATAAAAATGTTAACATGAAAATAATGTTTACAGACATTAATTATTAATGCATATTGTAGGTGTTCGCTGGTTAGATTTAAGAGCACACAATGTCCCATCTCGCTCTGTAGAGTCTCTGATCAGGTAAGAATTTCACGTCTCACTTTGTGTGTGGAGGTTTGGCAAGACATCAGCTTGGCTTGGGTCTTGTATATATGTTTTGTTGGATAAAAATTACAGATGGACGTTATGTACAAATAAATACCAGTTTAGTCACAGTTTACTATATATTCTTCCATGTCTGTGGCTTGATTTTTATGAATCCCTCAATTCAGCATTAGACAACGCAGGAGTTAGCAACTATCCTATTCAGTTTAAATCCCAATGTGGTTTTCATCGCTCCACTTCCTTCTTTTCCCCCTCTTTTGTATCCCCTTCAACTAGGCCAGTTGATGTGGGACAGCAAAACAAGCCCCTCCTTTTTTACACGCCTCTCAGTGGAATGGGTAGTAAGCCCTGAACATAGCGCCAGGAGTTCAGGAATCATCTTATCCCCGTCTCTAACCTAAACAGTTTGTTCTGTGCCACTTGCCTTAGGGACCTCATTTGAATATGTTTAACAATTCACTATTTTTGCAGTGTCAGTATAATGTTGAAACAATCTGTTTTAGAGGGGAACTGAGTAGACTTATCTTCAGAATTTCATCTTAATTGCCCATTTGCTACTGGAATGGCCTTAAGCCACAGTGAAGTGATAGTTGTGATTTTAACAAGGTGGAGATGAACAGATATTCAAACTATTAGGTCTTATCGGATTATCTGAAATATACATTAAAGCTAAGAGGTTACACAGTGGAATTACTTGTGATCTTATTATAGCTTCATCTGTGACATTAATTGCTTTTCCCTTATTTGAAACACAGTTTCAACTTTGACATTCTCATTGATGACAAAAGAAATTCTGCACTTGGGGAGAAAAACGATTTAAGAATTCTCTCTCCCAGTGTGCAATCTGCTACCCGCACAATTTCTTGCAATGGTGCTTTTTTATGTGTAGTTCCACTGTTTTACTTGCTTCATGACTTAGGGAATGTAATACTCTGTTGGTTGTCAGTACTTTTATGTGACTATTTTGAGCAAGACACAAAGATTTTACTGCATTGTGTTGGTAGATTTGGAAAACAATTTGATTAATCTACCACTACTCAAAGTGAGTTAGGACAGAGTAGCTGTGCTGCACAACAGCACATTTAATTTTTGCCCCTTTGAGTACTTTTTTATTGCATATTCACCACTCATCATTTGCTCCCGGTGCTCATAATATTTGTACTCCCTTGAGTCTTTGTTCACACTTATACAAACACAGTTGTAGAGATTTTGCTTTTAACCAAACTCTTCAGTCCTATAAGATGTGGGTTTTAGGGGTGTCCTGATGTTGACCCAGTATGCCAGTGAGCTGAAAGTCTTGTTACTAACTGCTGTGGGCACAAATGGCAATCCAGCAGATGAGAACACCCACCCTATTTACATTTTCATTTACATATTAAACTAAACTTTAAGAGAAAACACTGATCAAACCACTGGTGTAGAAGAAGAAGTGTCTAATATGGTTATTTTGCACAAATCTATGGTCTGTAATTTGCTCATGTCATTGTTGTGAAGGAGAAAAAATGGATGAAATGTAAGAAACAGTTTACCAAGTTAGGCTGCAAAACACTCATTGGTGCCTGTCAGACTGCAGCATTACAGACTGGGACCATTTGACACCCACCGTTCTTAATCCCACCATGGCTCTAAAAATTCTTAGCTTAGCCCACTAATTTGCCATTATTAATAGGACAAAAAGTTGTACAGCTCCCCCCCCCCCCCCCCCCCCACACACCCAACACACACACACACACCCAAAAGACAAAACAAAAACCAAATGCTGACTCAACTGCAAACTGGCTCCCAGTGAGCTTATCTGTACTCCTCAACCACAGCATCCCTCCCAGAGATTATATTGCTCTCTTTGTCTTGTGCAATTCCACATGACTGCTATATCCAGTAAAATAGAAAAAGGAAAGAAATATCAGGTAATAACCATAAAAGAACAGCATAAAAAGTAGAAGAAAATGTGAATAAAACGTATCAATCATATATTTCTGCTCTAAACCTCCAAATGAACTGATTTTTTTTCTAAACCTCCACATGTTCTTCCAATTATATAAAAGACGACTAATTTAGCAACTCTTTTCTTTTCATTTTACCCTTCAGTAAGCCTTTGGGCCATGTATATTTTTCATTGACTTTATTTCATTCTGTGGTAATTAACAGTGATTCAGTATCCTCCTTACAGCATTGCTTGGGAGACGAGTTCACTCTCAGAATCTGTATTTCAGCTCATGCAAAGCTGGACAGAATACTTTATAATCATGGAATTTGTGTTAAATTACATTAAAAATGTATGTTTAATTTTACTGTATGTAGTAGCCCTTCAAGACCACTGATATTTTCCTTACAGTAGTAACATGATATTTATTTGATAATGTTTTAATCATGTGTAATGACTTTCGTTTTTAATGACAAACCATTACAGTGAAAAGTAGACCTGCATCTTTCTTAGTCTATTTTAGACATAAGTGGATCTATTAACCGTGTTTCAGCTGCTGTTTGCTATGCTATCCTAAAACGATTTGACAAGCACTTCCACTACAATCACAATTATTGCATTTTTTTCCAGTCTAAATCTGTAAATTTCCTATAAGGGCTGGCAGACTCTGATTGACAATGGTGATGGATTTAACACTTATCATATGTGATTATATGCAAATATGTAATACACAAAATAACACTGCTATCAAGAAATATTGATTGTCCTGCCAGTTACTCCTGACCTGGCTGACAATGCCAACAAAGTCCATTAAAACAGAGATAGCAAGTCTGTACATGTTGTAAAATTACGGTACTTAACTCCATAGGGTACATAATTAATCAAATTCTCATTAAAATGTTCTGTAATGCAGTGTCTCTCTGCGTGCGCCTGTAATCTTCAGTCTGGAGATAACCATGGCTAATTTCTTCTTTCTGCTGATAACAGACAAAACTATTGGGTATACACTATGAACTGTATTGCTTACAGCTTGGTTTCCTATCCAGATTAAGATAGCATCGTTATAGAAGATAATCAGAGGCACACTGACTTTAAAATGCAGCTGTATTCATCAGTTATTGTTTTTAGTGTTAATTTACTTTTTTAATGCTGTTAATTCACTGTTTACTTCAAAAGCAGTCATGGTGTTTCAGTAAAAAATATCCTGCAATTTTAGTCACATTTAAGTAATGTGTGATAAATAGGGTTGAGTCAATTACACTGATGACTATTCCATATTATTTTAGTGAACAGAATTAATAGCATCATAGCTAATGAAAATAAACAGCAATTTGTGAACTGTACATAATAAAAATAGGACCACATAAGCTTGGATTAGTTTAATGCATCTGTTGTTCTGGGAGCAGGCACAATTCACATGGGGAACAATTTTTGTGTTTAAACAGTACAGGCATGTCTGTGGTTAAATATTAACTTTATGATATACATTTTTGTTTAGTTTTTCTTTTTCTGTCTTCATGCTGAGAGTCAGTCCAAGTATCCAACAAGTCTGGTGGGATTAAATTTAAGTGAACGCACACAGGTGACTTGCACTCTCCAGTAAAAAGGCATGTATTTGCCTTTTCATATTTAACTATATTTTGAAAAGTCCCTTTTTCATCCTTTATCTATGGTCAGTTTAGTTCGCTTCATTTTGGACATATTGATATGAAGAAAAGGAAATAAGATAAATTCCTGTTAGAGAGTCATAAATTAAAAATATGATCAGTCTATGGGTCATCCAGGTTAATTGCTGTGAAGTGCTGTTTTGTGCATATGCTAAGCTATCAAAATGAATACCACAAGCTTGCCTGGGTCGTGTCAAATGGCACTTCTGCTGAGGTTTATACTCAACAACCACTTAATCATTTTTCATTGGTAGTACATAAAATCGTTTGTCAATACCTCTCAGTCTGTGTTTGCTCTCCACTTAGCTTTTCTTCAGTAGATGACACATTATGTGTGCTTTTTGTGTTAAGTGCAATTTTCTGTTTATTTCATAAACTTACTAATCAATTAGACTCTCTACTGTACCTCTTCTCTACATCACAGCCACTTCAGTACCAGTACCCTTGTACACTTAATAATAACAAGTTTATTATCGCTTATTGCTATTTATACACCATCTTTTATACAAAAAATGCAGCTCAAAGTGCTTTATAGCAAAAGTAATTACATGCTTCACATCAAAAAAGAAAATAAAAATAAAACCCACTTGACAATATTATTAACAAAAGATGAGTGAAAAGATAGATAGAATGAAAGAGAGAATGCATCTGTACTTCAGTGGTGGTAATTTGAGAATTAACAGGTGAAAACTCAGAAGGTTTTTCGCTATGTGTACACAATCTGTAAATTGGTGCCTGGGTCTCTGAAGCCATAAGCATAACAGAACCTCCCATTTCCCAATGGACACAGACTCATCAGCAGTCTTGATTAACTGAAATAAGCCTCTTTCAGCTTACCCCAGAACGTCTTCCCATGGGTTTAACCTCTTAAAATAACTGTAATTCTAACAATACATACACACAAATACAAGTAACTATTATTAGCTTTTTCTGCTATGATAAGTCAAAATGCCTGCTGTGAAAAATGTCTTTATGACAAAGCACACTATAGACCCTTTTCATTGCAGACATTTAGACTTATCAAAGCAGGAAATGCACAGGAGTAATTAATAACATTAATGGTGGGTCCATTCCATTAACTGTCCAGTAGGCCATGTCAGTGTGTGAGCATGCACAGTACTAGAGACCAGGAACTTGCTCACCTGAATGGACTGCAGCCATTCTTAATGTTATTAATTCCACATGTGCTTTTCCTGCTTTGGCAAGTCAAAATGTCTGCTATGAAAAGGATCTATTCATACATAGATGGTAACAAAATCTAGCACTTTAGTGAGACATATTACTGCTGCCTTGAGTCTGGAAAATGTTATATGAGTTATTCATATTCAACTGACAGTGTTATGTTTACATTATCACCTGCTGAGTGAAAAAAAAACAATCAAGTGAGTGTAATGAAAACAAGGATGACAAGCGTCCATACAAATATTCCACTGGGTCATCCATCAACATCATATCTTTATTTTTAAAGATGATACAGACCTTTTTCACAGCAGTGCTCTGTTCTGTTCAGGTGCTCCAGTTCCAGTGCCCTGTTCATTTGCATACTGGCTCACTGGCACAGCTTACATGGAGCGGAGCCATCATTAATGCTATTAGTTACACTTGTGTGTTTACTATTGTGACAAGTCAAAATGACTGCTGTGAACAAGGTCTACTGGATCCAGTGTTTGCCCTCAGATCACTGTCCAGGAGCTGGTACATGGACATATTCCACACAGCTCATTATTTTTAATTAGCCCCACCCTCTAAGATCGTTTCTGCTGGCTTTAGATAAGGTTGCTCTGTGTCAACAACCATTTGCACCTGCCGATAACATTTAGAGCTATCTCCAAAAAAAAAGAGAACAACAGCAATAGATTAATGGGAGAAAAGGAAGCTGTGTGCATTTACAGATACACTGTGGCACAGTGACCAGACCTCCTCAGCATTCTGCAGCTGGACTGCAGAGAAGATACACCTGCACCCTGATTAGGGCAATCTGAGGCTGTAGTTTGCAGACGGAAGACAGATAAACACACCTCATTAATCCTCAGAGACAAACTAGGGTGTTGCTGAGAAGTAGCGCCTACACACAAATAGGTTCGGACACATACAGGGTGTTTTCCCATACGGTGAGGGATGTTTTCTCCCACATATTAATACAGATGTAAACATATTCACACCCACCCACACACCCGTGAGAATGAGAGACAGTAAGATTTGAGATTGCCTTTAAAACCCTGCTAGAAAGACAGCAAGACAGCCATGCACACTGACTTTCTATTGTAGATGAGGAATCCACCCACGCACCCAATGAAAATGAGCATGGAAACACACTGAAAAGAAAACATGACCTGTTTTTGCTGACAATTTCTCCCCATATGTTCAGTGAGCAATTGTAACATCAGCATGGAATTACTGTATATCCATCACTGACTAAATGACAGCGCACATCATACAGCCAGAACAGAACCTTTGCACTGCAGTAGAGCTGCTTGAATAGTCATCCATAATAATGATATATCTTCAAACAGAGACTGTTTGCAGTAAAGTTACTTCTAGACCTATGTTAGCATATGGCAATGGATCACACCAGCTACAACTCAATTAAGGCAGTGGCCCAAAATAATGAGGGAGGTTGTTTAATGTAGACTGGGGCTAATAAGTGGTAATGAGAACTACCAGCCTATAAATAAAAAAAGAACCACATCTGCATGCTTTCCTCAGTTCCTCCTCAGTACTTTTCATTTTTGGAAAGTCAACTGCAATTTTTCCACTTAGGGCACTAAAGCATTTGTTTTCCTTTTTCTTTTAGCATGCTCACCTTCTTGTGAGCAGTTAATCTTTTGTTATAGTGTCTGCTGATGCAGTTTTTCGTGTTACAGGGCATCATATTTTTGGTACTTGTCTTTTTTTTTTCTTCATTCACAATAGCTGCTGATTGTCTAGCACATTGAACTTCCAACAGTAAATTTGTTGCTGGATATTGGAAGTTTAATCAGCCTCTTCTCCAAGATGAGGAATTTATTGGCAAGACTAAGTGATTCATTAATGATTTTTTGTACACGACACTGGTACAGCAAATCCTTCATGAGTCTGGGAACCATTACTTACTCTTCTAGGGAAAAAAAGACAAATCAAATTAAAAGAACAAACTTAAGCAGCAGAAGTTTGAGCAGCTGATTCTAAATACTGATAATTCAGCCGATGCATTTAGAGATCAGCTAAATGATTTGAAAAATACACAAAATTAATTATATGATTTAGTGGAAAATCGCCTGCTAAGAAGTTACAATCATAAAAGGGCAAAGTGGAAGGAGAAAAGGGGAAAAATTTTCACAAACTTATGAGAAACAATTAACTAGCAGAAGGCTTAGGCTTTTTTAATTTTGGTAAATATTTAACTAATTGGGTTAGAGTATTTTATGACACCTGTTGTAGGATTATTAATAATGGTTATAAGTTGGTGCCTTATCAACAGCCGTTAAACAAGGATGCCCTTTGTCATCATATTTATTTATAATTGCTATATAAATACTAGCCATTAAAATGAGGTCTAACATGGACTTAGAGAGGCTTGAAGTTGGGAATATGCAAACAAAAATGTCAATGTATGCAGAGGACACTGGTTTCCTATGAAGTCCAAAACCGTTTTATCTGAAAACTCTTCTTGATCTTTTGGAACTTTCTGGTTTGAAACCAAATTATGAAAAATATAAAATTCTTAGGACTGGGGTGCTGAAGGGTACAAATTATAAAATGCCATATACCAACTATCTGGATTAATGGGCAAGTTAATGTTTTAGGTGTGATGATTCCAGAAAATTTAAATCTTTGTACAATGAATAACTAATAACTAATAAGTTGATGAGTTTGGGAAAATTTCCCTAGTTAATTTCTTTGCTGTACCACAATTTATTTATATATTTTTTATGCCCCTATCAACTCCATCACAGTCCTTCTTCAAGTTTTATGAACAAAATATTTTTGAATTTCTCTCGAGTAACACACCAGGGAAAGTCAAAGAAGAGTATTCATATAATAATTATGGACATGGTGGGTTAAAACTATTACATTTGGATGTTTCTATGTCTCCCTTTGAAAGCCTCTGTTCAAAAATGTATACTTGAATGAAAACTGGTATTCATGTAAGTTACTGGAGACCCATCTGTTTCAAAAAAAGATTATACCCTTTTCTACAGATTCAGCCAGCTCATATACACTGTGTGAATAATTTGACTGGAAATGTATCCATGTTTTTAAAGGAAGATATTCAGTGCTGGCTCTGTTTTCAGTTTCATCCCCCAGAAAGGATGAAATCCTACATCAAATAATATGGTTAAACTCTAACATATTATAACATATCCCAATTACTAACTACACTGCTAACTATGACAGTCTCAAGCATTTATCCACTGTAGACTCCAGAGATCTCACTGATGCCATAAATCGACTTAAGCAAGCTGATTATTGTTTGTCTTCCAAACAAAACAATCCATTGATTACAGTTTATCCAGACTCAGCCACACGAGTTCTAACCAGGACAAAAAGATCAGATCATATCACTCCATTCCTCTAGAACCCTCGCTGGCTACCCGTTGTTTTAAGAATATAATTCAACATCCCCCTTTTTGTTTACAATGCACTTGCTGGTCTGGCTCCATAGTACATCTCAGACATGCTGTCATTTATTTTATAGTTTATAACCCCATCTCTCCGGTCACAAGGTGGAAATCCTCTCCATGTGCCTAGAGCACTTTCATAGGCTGGTGAGATGGCATTCAGTATTTATGCAGCTAAAGCAGGAAACAGTTTGCCTGTTGATCTTAGACTTGCTCCAACACTATGTTTTTTTTCAGACCTTCCTTTTCAGGCAAACACTTTCTTAAATGAAAACACTGTATTTGTACAGTATGTTTGTTTGTATGTGTTTTTATGTGTATGTATGCATGGATGTTTCTATTTATCTATATATTTTTGCTGTTTCATTTTGATTTTATGTAAAGCACTTTGAAATGCTTTTGTATGAGATGGTGCTATACAAATACATTTGAATTTGAATATTAATTGAAGGGAAACCAATATTTTTAAAGAATGTATTTGATAATGGTGTTTGGTTTATAAATTATATTGTGTGTGTAGGTGAGAAACTTATGGGGTATAACCTCATATAATTAATTGATCTCTGCTTTAAGTTGTTAGTATGCCAGCCCGCTACAAGAAATATAAGATGGTTAAAAGGAAATAAGATAAACAAAATTATTTGTAAATTTGATTTAACCTCTAGATCTGTAAGTTATTCCACATAGTACATATAAAACAATGGGAGGACACTTTTGATTGTCCTATACTGTGGAAACAAGTGTTCAAGCAGACATTTATAAGATCTTTTCAGTTAAAAATAATATTTACATTTTTTTGCTTACTCAGAAAATGTTTAAGATTTGGGATATTGCTGAGTCAGATGAGTGTTGTTTTTGTCAGCGGTACATCTTTTCTGGTATTGTCATGTTGTGTCTGCCTTTTGGAGTGAGGTTCAAAAGATAATGTAATGCAATTAAAAAGTGCTTTCAATTAGACCTCTTCTCTGTGATATTGGGTGATGCTACAGATACAAACAGTTATACTATCAATCTGTTTTGCTTTTGTTAGGGAAAAGATTTATTTTTAAAGCTGCTGAGGTGGATTCATTGAATATCAGTCAATTTAGAGTGTTCATTAAACATCACTTTATTCTTGAAGGACATATTGTAAACACAAATGATGACGTTAAAAACATTAAGAAAGGTGGGACAGGTTTATTGAAGAGGAAGGTTGATAAGAGGTTTGTAAGCTATTTCACTAAAAAAAACATTAAGTGTAGAATTTGAAATATTATTTATCCTTAAATGTTTTGTTACTTATTTACAGTAGGTTGTTCAGCCTACTGTTGTGATGATATATGGTATGTTTTTCTGTTTATTATTTTGGTTTGTTTAAGTGTGACTTAGTGTGTGTTAAGTTTGATCTGTGTTTATTGGTTGTTTGTCTTCTGGTAATTTATGTCATATTTTTTGTAAAATTAATAAAAAAAAGAAAAAAAAAGTTGCTGCTTTTGGAAATGTATAACACATCACTTCTTGCACACTATACATTTTACCCTGGAAGGAGGTATCTACTCTGAAATGTTTGCAAAAGCTTGCATGAAGTATAGCTTTGTGTCATAAATCACTTTAAACAGAAGAAAAATGTAAATTCAGATTATTACTTTTGCCCATCATGTTACCGTCAGTGTCATGTTTACATCTTTGAGGGACCAGTGTGTAGGATTTAGTGGCATCTAGCAGTGAGGCTGCAGATTGCAACCAACTGAATACCCCTCCCCTCACCCTCCCCTTACAAGAGTGTGGGAGAACCTACGTTGGATGCGAAACTCACAAAAAATGTTAAAGGCCCTCTCTAGAGCCAGTATTTGGTTTGTCTGTTGTGGGCTACTGTAGAAACATGCCAGTGCAACATGGCGGATTCCATGGAAGAAGACCCGCTCTAAAAGGGCTCATTCTAAGATAACAAAAACAAAATGATTCTTATTTTCATGGGATTATACACTAATGAAAACATACTTGTGAATATTATATTCCATTTCTGCCAAGTCCGTTCCGCTAGATGCCACTAAACTCCACACACTGCACCTTTAAATCTCTTAGTCATGATGAAATGCAGTGATGCACCAACAAAGTTAGTTAGCCTCAATTGAAGTTGGTTTTTCATTTTAGAGCACATAATTGCAAGGGTGGTGGTAAGCGCACAGCTGTCTTTGCATGTGGGTGAGGCATATGAAAGACTGAATATATGAATAATTTTGGGTAAAAAGAGAATATTTTGTGTGGAAAAAGAGCTGGTCTGTACTGTATGTTGAAATTTGCATCAAAATAAACTTCTTACAGTCAGTAACTCTGTTGTGTTTCCAAAAAAAAAAAAACATAGAAAAGAAAAAAGAAATAAGAAATCACTGACACATGCAGCATAATCCCACATTCATCATTCAACTTTGTGTGGATTTTGGACAAATTACAGGTTAATTTCACATGCTATTGTTTCATTTTTTAAGTGTAAAGATTAATTTAAAATAAAGAAGAATCACAGAACCACAGTGATATTATTTCATAGTTATTAATTTAATGCAGACATTAGAGTATAAGTGTGGCTGACTTTGTCTACACATTGTAGTCATGCATGGTTTTACATTAATATGCAGTTCCAAGAGAAATGTTTTCCCAATTTTTGTCCAAAGTGGATTGTCTGCACTGCATGAAGGGTGTTTCATGAGGAGAACAATGATGTGTTTGTTGGAAATCTGAGAGGCATGTACAAATAAACAACCGGACAAAAACAAGACAAGTTTTTTGCAGACCCCTATTGATACAAACATGTACACATAAGGATACATAGGATTATCTGTGAAAAGGACGCTGTTCTTTGTTAGTTAGACACATGGGCTCATCACACAGTGACACAAATTTCCCCTGACCGCCACCCAACCGCACACCACAGGCAACCTCTCTCTCTTCCTCTGCCTCTGCTCACACCCACACAACAGAGAAAAGACGATGCAGCTGAACACAGTGATACAGGGAACAGCATATTTATTCTCACTCTGTTTCCTCCCTCTCTTCCATCCTTAAACACTCAGCTGGATCCTAGCCTCAATTCCTCTGTATTTTTTATTTATTTTCTTTTACTTTCGCTCTCTCCCATAGCTGCCAGGGAATGAGTCTCTTTGTTGTTTATCCTCCCACCTCCTGCTACCAAATGTGGGTATTTGCCTCTTCAAACTGTCTCCCATTCTCTCCAGACTTTCCCCCTCTGTCTCACTTTCATACTTATCTGTTTCTAGACTCCCTGTCTTTATTCCTTTTTTCACTTTCTTCTAAACTGTTATTTCCAGGTTTATTTACCGACCAATATATAACATAATGGTCTCTAAACCAATCTGTTCATCCCACAATGGACAGAATCAGAGTTATATTTTTCAGGCTGAGAAACGGTGAATGAAATGAAAATGAGTTACAGGTTCATATTGGTGCATTCATGCAAATGTAGCTTTGTTCATACTGTTTGTTTCATTTGGGACCAAATGGGGAGCAAACATACTGAGTTCAAAAAGGAAAATAAGCCTCATTTTTGGTATAATTTCTAAACATCAAACCTGAGATATTCAGGGTACAGGGAAGAGCAGGCTGGAAATACAGCCAGAGAGAGTCTTGACTTACTTCAGTGCAGGTCAGATCTGGTAAGTGACAGATGAACTGTCTTTCTGTCTTTGGAAACAGTTAAAACAATTCAAGAAGTGCAGGCCAGCTGTGAATCCATAGGCTCTGTGAATAATTCAGTGTGTGGGGCACTTTGTAGACTGGTAGGTTAAACACCAAAGTAAAAGTGACAAAGCCCTGGAGAATGTTGCTGTGGATGCCCCATGGGAAATACAGTATGTCATATGGGAAAAGCACATGTACAAGACAAACACGCACACACCACATCCACAGGCCAGACAAAACTGACTGTACGCTGAAGTTTTAAATACAGTATATTTCTTATAAACTGAGAGGAAATGTTCCATTTATTGTATTCTATAAAGATTATGCTTGCAACTTTTCTTTCAATTTGGCATTTACCCTGCAGACTGGTGGCAAAAGCCAATAAATAAGTTGAGAAATGCAACTAATACAGAAGCTTCCATACATGACACAAAGATGGTTTGATGAATATCAAAATGATGCAAAAATTGTGTACCAATGTGGTAAACAGTATGCTCCACCTCCATTATCAAAACTCCAAATGGGGATGTATATTTTTTTGGAAGAACTGTTTTCATCCCTCCAGTACAATCCCAGAAACTTGGAACCAAAGAGCATTCAAGCTGTTCTGGTTGCGGTGGCCAAACACCTTACTAAGATACTTTATATTGTTTTTTCTTTTAATTTGTTACCCATCTGCATTCATCCTGCTTGTTCAGTTTTGCCCTGCAGCCAATAGTGGTCAGATCCTGTGCTGGTGCTTTGGCCAGGAAAACAACCATCTCCTGCTGTCTTTTTGCTTGCAGCAAAAACATTTAAAATTTAAAAAACAAAAATAGCAGAAACAGTAAGTGTACAGCAAACATACATGGTTGCACAAAATGGTACAAAGCCTGCGTGTTTTACTTTGCAGTGACTGAGATAAAGAATAAACTGATCGAGATTATGGTAATAGAACACACTCCCGCTGTGGCATGAAGGTTAGGCTAGAAAAAAGATCTGATTCTTAAGTCCATGGTCATTTTTAAAGCTTTTCATAAAGTTGGTACATCTGATTTGAAGCATTGACATTTTCAGTGCTGCAAATCAAATAATTTATCAGTATCCCTCTAAGATATAAAAAAAACAGGTGAAAAATCACTTTTTTTTAAATGTGAATTTTTGAAATACCATTTTTAGTGTAAATACAGTTTTTCTTACAACCTGAGGTGCAGCTCTTTGATAGAGACAGACAGAGAGGTCAGCAGTGAGAGTGAGTGAGTCAAGGTCAGTGATGGATAGGCAAAGGCATATTCTTACACGCTTGACTACACAGTAATTGAGTGTAATTAAATGCTGTGGTCCAGCAGGGACTTAGCTTGGTGGACCTGATTTGAGTTAGAATTGAAAAGTGTGATTAAATTTGACCTGAGTCTGTGTGATCTGCAGGTGTAAGAAACTCTAAGCAGTTTCCATTTTGCCAGTCAGAGAGAATTAAATCCTGTGCAGCGCCAGAGTCAGGCCACATCAATAATACAGCAGCTTGTGTAGTAGCGCTGAAAGATTAATATTGGTGATAGAAGTGGTTTTAATTGATATGACATCACTTCCTCTGTGTGTGAAGGCTGGGGAGGAGATGCTGCATGCCACAGTGGGTGGATTATCTAATGTGATACAAAAGGAGACGTAAAGGTCAAGTTAGGTCTTAAAAATAATTTTAATGCTTGTGTGTAAATTAGATTTTATCTGCTCTCTTTGACTTATTTACATCACTCATCACTGAGGTTTATTTTAACTGTAGTAATGACATGGCTGTATGGATGGCACTGTCAATCTGTCAAGTCAGTTGGTCAATCCACCTCTTCAGTCCAGACTAAATATCTCAGCAACTATTGGTTGGATTGTCATGAAATTCTGTACTTTGGAGGTCTACTAAATTTACATCTAGTACCACCAGCAGGTCAATGTTTTTTACTTAATCCTGTGAAATATCTCAACATTTGTTGGATGGATTGACACAAGAGTTTGTGTGGACATGAATGGTTTGCTGTATCCCAATGACCTTGGTGAATCTCTGACTTTTCCTCTAGCTTCACCATGAGGTTGACATTTGTGGTTTGGTGTGAAATGACAAACAATTGCAGTGAAAATCTGGAACAGACATTCATGTACCACTCAGGATGAATTGTAATGACTTCATTGATCTCCTGACCTTTCATCTATAACATCATCATCAGGTCAACAATTGAGTGTGCCCAATACTTTGGTTTAAAACTAAATACCTGCTTAACTAATAATATTCCCATCAGTGTCAGCTGTGCTAATTAGCAAACTCAACATCAGCATGTTAGCATTGTCATTTTGTGCATGTTAGCATGCTGATGTTAGCATGTAGCTCAAAGCAACACTGGACATAAGTCCAGCATCACAGAGCTGCCAATGTCATTGTAGACTCTTGGCCTCTTCTCATGTTCCACCATCTAAAGAAAACCTTAAAACCTAACATACGGGATGGTCATATCAGACATTGGCCCAATGATACACCTGTGCTAAAAATACCCCCTATAAACCTAAGCAATATGTTGAGTGTGAAATTGGTACATCTAACTAATGTTGAATTCTGTAAGGCAAAACATACAAGGGCAGGGAGTTGAACACATCATTACCACAACTTACACCACAGCAGCACATAATCTCCTAGTCTCCTGCATGAAGTATAATTCATCTCTTCACTTTGTATAATGAAAAATCCCATTTTTCTGGGTAATTGCAATGCAATTCAGCACACCAGAGCATCAATTTGTTCCATTATGCAATTTGTGCAATGAACATTGAAAAAGGAAGGCGAGAGCTCACCTTCAAAGTAAAAGTTGCACATTTTTCAAGTGTGTTGACTGCAGCTCAATTCAAAGGTAAAGTATGGCTTTTCCATATTAAAATGTCTAAAAACAACTAGACCTATGTTATATATTTGTTGAGCTGTGAATCAAGGCTAACGGTCCATTTCATTTGGTCACCTATCAATGCCGTCATATCCCTTTTGCACACGCGTCAGTATTGTGGTTGTCTGCCAGAAGTTGTCAAATATTGACTTTTAACCCTTAGATGCATAAGTCGGTCAAAAATGACCCGGTGAGGTTGTTTTCTTGAAATATCTTCATAATGAAAAATTGTTATCATTTCATATTCCAGGTTTTCCTCAAAAACATGTTTTTGATATAATGCCATTTGCATTTTTAACTTACCTTTTATACATTTTAAGAAATTGTAGTTTTTGTATTACTAACCCAAGCTTCCATAAGTGGGTCAAAAATGACCCGCATGCATTTTCTATGGAATCCAATGGGAACCTTTGATTCTTATCAACTGTGGCTGTCAGGAATAAATTAACTGTGGACATACAGACTATATCAGAAGTGTCACCCCTCAGGAAGATTATTTTACACAGCAAGAGCTGATACGTGTAAGTATTATCTTCATGTAATACTGTGTGTGTGTCTTTCATGACTGTTGTTATTATTATTTATCAACAAATTAGCCTACTTTATAACTAGCTAATGCTAGCTAGCCAACTAAGATAGCTAACATTACTATATGTATTTTGTGTGTGCGTGTGTGTGTGTGTGTGTGTGTGTGTGTGTGTGCATGTCACTCATGATTGTTGTGTGAAAGAGTATGTTATTATTATTTATGAACAAATTAGCCTACTTTATAACTAGCTAACACTAGCTAGCTAACTGAGTTAGCTAACATTACTATATGGTGTGTGTGTGTGTGTGTGTGTGTGTGTGAGTGAGTGTATTTATTTATATAGCTACATATTGATCTATTGAAAACATTACTCATGTTTCCTCATCCAAGGTGTCATGGCTGCTAGATACACAGCTGAAATGGTCCTACAGATGCTGGACTCCGAGTCTTAGCAGACAGGGCCAACCAAAGAGAAAGAGGTGTCAGATCTGCCCAAGTAACAAAGATCGCAAAGTCAACAATGGGTGTGGGAAATGCAATGTACCTGTGTGCAATGATCACAGCCAGAAACAGGTAGTTTGTCTGAACTGCATACAGTGATGAGACAAGAAGGCAAAACAGGGAAAAGAGAGAGGAACTGTCAATGACTGGACAGTTACACACACACACACACACACACACACACACACACACACACACACACACACACACACAAACACACACACACACTAAGGGTTAATCCACTTTTGAGTCACGTTTTTACTCTATGCTTCTTAGATCTTGGTCATTTTTAACTATATCTTTTAACTGGATGAAGGATTTTAGTCATAGGACGTCTGGATCATAAGTTATCAGAGAAAAAAGCTGCACAAACATTAGCGGCAGCTCAGCTTGCAGCCCCTCCGGACATCCTGTGTCCCCCGAGCAGCATGGGAGAAACACTGATTTTTAACATGAAACTGCTTTATCCCGTGTTTTAATCACTAGGTCCATTTGGAGAGGAGGAGACCTCTGCAGATAATTCGGCTCCCAGTAAAAACCTCCTGAATGTCTAGATCTTAAGTTATCATCTATTTTACATTGTCAAACCAGAGTGTCTGTCTGTGGATCTGATCCAGTGTATGTTGTCCTTCTCTGTTTTAAAAATTTTCATAGGTAGTTCAGGTATGTATCTGCAGTTTTTGGTGATGTAGGTGTTGAGATGTAGCAGATTACTCTGGTTTTTGAGTAGGTGAGACCTAGAGTAGTTTATCTCTGGGACCCAAATGGCAGCTTGTGGGGATCTGACTTTTACTGTCTTTACAGCTGCCTGCAGTTTGTTTGTGTTCACCTTGACATTTTATGACCTGTTGTTTAATCACAAAAAGCATGATATGTCCCCTTTAACAAAACTCTTAAAAAGAACTCATTCTGTCAACATATCTTCCATGTGTTAGAAAAGCACAAACTCAAGGCTTTTCATCTCTGGAAAAATGTTGTAGTAAAGGAAATTATTAACAGAATAAAACCTTATGTATTCATTGAAATGTCTACTGCAGAGTCAGAAAATAAAGCAGTCAAATTGTAATTATCAGTGTACTGAGCAAATGACATAAAAAACAAAATGATCTCAGTGAGTTTCCATAGTGAGTTTCTTTGCCACCTGACATTTAAAACAGTCCTGTATCATCCAGTATGATTCATATTTTCTATATAGAGTCTTGAGGAAGCTTCCTTACACAGATCAAAGTGGTGATAAAAACAGTTGTATTAAAAACAAATAGTAAAACCTCATAGAAACAGTCATCATCAGTCACAATAGTTGTCATTATGGAACTACTGTATAATATGATTACCAAATAAAGAAATTTGTCATTTAAAACAGTAAAGAAGAATCACAGTAGTAGTAGTAGAATGAATAAAAATTGATACCTGTCAAAGCTGGAGTTTTTATTGTTGCACGGATGGAGGATCGTTAACTGCTGATCATTAGTGAAAGTCGTCTCTCTCTGGTATTTTTTTAACATGTCATTTATGGTTATTTATGGTTTTTGCAGTGTGGGTGGTCTGTCAGTGCAGTATGGTGATACTGCGGTCTGTCACAGCACATGCTGGCAGCAGAGGGGCGCTGAAGTGACGCATGAGAGAGCGCAGCACGCCACTGAAGTCATAAAACAGCAGCATCTGACTCTGCCAGTCCAGCAACAGGCCAATCCTCTGGGGTCTCCTCACAACCTGCAGGGGCACCTTATTCCCTGCATGACGGAAGGAGTAGTACCCCTCAGCCTTGAGCTTTTGCGCTCCAGGCTGGCATAGCAGACCCCAACCTTAAAGGCTCCACTCTGGCCTACATCCACCACCCAGCTGTGGGTGCTGGAAGACATAAGCCCCATTCACACATGCAGTCTATCTATGTTCAGGAACATTTCCTGCATGGAGTCATGTGTGAATGGGAGCAAGGATCGATATTCAGGGAAATCTGTACTGCCAATTTCCCACCTCAAGTCCCATAAACATTTCTGGGAATAAATAATAAATGCCTACTCAATTATTAATTCCATAAAGTCATGCACACAACAAGACCACAAACACATCAAATTTGGACTTACTTAAATGTCTCAGTGCATCTCAGAAACACACAATGTCTTTACTCTGAAAATCCCCAGGGCTGGTCCCACTGCCCCTGCTTCCTTTTACATAGTCTCATCTCCAAATTGTGTAAAAGAGATTATGAATTATGTTCATTATTTAAGCTATTTGTGTATTTATTTGCTTCAAAATGTGCAACTTTTACTTTGAAGGCGAGGTGTCTCCGGATCTCCGGCTCTGTTTCCAGCTCTCGACTTACTTTTTCAATTTTCATTGTCCAAGTTGGATAATGGAACCATGGATGTATTATAACAGTTGGACAGCCTTTCAGCCAATTTTTCCCAATGGTCACTCATGGTATTGCAGCAAAAAATCCCCCTGTGGCCCAAAAAGCAGTGGATGGAACAGTTGCACAAATGGCCTCAGTATTCTCACTGCATATTCTAACCTCTTGGGCAGTAAATTACATTCAATGAAAAAAAGATTTAAATTGAGTGAGAAAAGTTTTTTTTGTTTTTTTATTTTTTTCTTAATAGACTGTTTTGCTCTTTGTGCACTTACTTTCTGATTATAATTCAATACTGTAGCTTTTTATTCCCAACACTCTTTAAAGGGCAAAAATGCAGCAAGATCCAAATCTGGGGAGACTGTTTTTTTGCCAACTGGCTCATGCTGTTTTCAATTCCCTCAAAACTTGCTATTAAAGCTGAGCCAGAATTACTGAGGGTAACAACAATCTCTCATGCTATTCCAACACATGCCCTAGCACTGTCAGTCCCATCACTTTCCTTCAAGCTTCAGAGCATAT
Source organism: Thunnus maccoyii (assembly GCF_910596095.1). Classification (NCBI taxonomy): domain Eukaryota; kingdom Metazoa; phylum Chordata; class Actinopteri; order Scombriformes; family Scombridae; genus Thunnus; species Thunnus maccoyii. The sequence goes on from NC_056551.1 coordinate 11,495,839, forward strand.
TCACTTCCCTTAAAGCATACAGAACCTAGGCTTGTGCACTCAAGGTAAACCAAACATTTATTTTCCCTAAACCAAACAAAGACATGCCCACATTATTACAGTCTTTAAAATTTGATGATCGCTAATACCAGCTCTACAGTATAGCATAATAGATTGATTTCCACCCCAGTTGTAGTTGGCTGGGGAGACCAACAAGTCAGTACATAACTCATCATCACTCTGGAGCAGGGGTGGGCAAAAATATCAAATCACGATATTTTTTCAGGCAGGATCACAATCCACGATCTTAGCACAATTCTTTTTCACGTTGGTTTTTAAGACTTTTTTGCAAGTTACTGAACAGTACTCAAGATTCAGGATTCAGAAAACTTTATTTTCTATGACATAATGATAGAACATTGTCATAGGTCAGGGGCTCACAAATAACATAAAAACAAACATAAAACCCATGAAAGACTCACATAAAATTACATTGAAACACAAACAGTTCCATAAATAAATAAAAGCAGGTGTGCAAAGCTGCACTAAAAGTAGTGACAGTCTATTTGGGACACCAAACTAACAGTACAGCAAAACTAATTCCATAACTTAAAAGCAAACAGTTGATGTTGTGTAGAGGCATTAGTGTGTTGTTTCAGATAACTAACAGGATGTGCACCATTAAAAAAAAGGCACCGACACAGTACTCTAGAGCTGACCAAGCTGCTAGGAACAGCGCCAGGCTGTGAAGCCAATTTGACATAGCGGCCAAACTGTGTAATTACAATGTTACGTGATGCTATTGGACCCAAAAAGACTTTTCCCATAGACATACATTGTGAAAGAGACATCTGTAAATCAGTGGATTTTTTTTTTTGAGCGTCACAACCACTGCGAAATGACTCGTCTCACATTTTGACAGTCCAGAACAGCCGCATGATTGAATTGTTTTATCCCCATTCAAGTTAGCCAGAGGGCTAAACCAGGAGAAGCCCTTTCAGTCGGCTCTATGGGCCCCTCAGATGCAGACAATGCAGAAGAAGTTGAACTTTTTTGACTTCATGCGCCACTGAGCATCTTTCATAGGAATGAAGGGGCCCCACCTCCGACGCTGTATCCAGTTCTCTTTATAAATCCATGGAGCTGACATCATGCTAGCTTGTGGGATGCCAGAAGTTAGTGCTAGTTAGTTAGCAGGCAAGCTAACTGCTAGACGTTGGCGTTTACCTGCAGCCCAGTTGTCAGTTTATCATGATGTGCAGCAGGTGAGCCTCCTGGCAGGAGATTAAAACTGCTGTAGATTTCACCAGCAGATTCGAGATGTGGTAAGAGGCACTCGCCATGTCTGTGCTGTTACCCATTAGCCTCCTGCTAACAGACTGCGCTCCGTCACGGAGCTGAATTGATACAATGTGCGCTGTAGCATGATACTCACGATCTCTATGTGAAGGCAGATTGTGGAGACATCTAAAGTGTTCACGATCTAATTTCTTATAGCACACCCCTACTCAGGAGTCTACTAAGTGTTTTGAGTTTTAGCAGCCAGGGAGACCACTGGGTCTGGCAACATTGGCAGGCTGTAGTCTGAACACGAGGTCGACCTAAGACACTACCAAATCTTTAGAAAAGTGCAGGCAAACACTTCAATATTTCTAGAATAATAATCCACATATTTTAGCTTGAAGTAACAGACGAACAGACAAATCAGAGTTGATGCTAACAAGCATCTGCTAAATTCAAAGACTAGCGAGGATAATAAGAATGTGTACAATAAATATGCATCATTTACTATAATGAGATCAAAAGAAGATATGGGCAGAGATGAATAAAATTTCCATAGCAGGAGATGCTAAAGAGAAACCAGTGTATATGTACAAACAACATCCCAGAAATAAGAGATTAAACGCAACAGGAGAATCATTAGGGACAGTGGATAGATAAAGAAGATTTGAGGGCACTTGGAGGATTGATAAATTGTCACTTATTTTAGGTCAATTAAATGGCATCATTCAATTGACATCATAACCAACAGCTGAGTGCAATTTAGCATAGCTGATTTATTTTAATGTTAAAAATACTTATTTTGTGACAGCAGGTGGTAAACTGATTATCAGCAGTACTGATGACTTTTTCTGTATCTAATACATAAGAAATAACAGGCCTTTTTCAGTGTCACCATTTCATACTAATACAATTTAAATAAGAAGACCCGAAGAGTGATGAATGCTTTTGAAACTGTTAGACCAAGCAAGCTTATTTTAACTACAGTTACAAACAATCAATTATTCTCCTTATAGAAGCACTATAGTTTTATTAGTTGTTGGCCTTGAAGAACTTCTTCTATGTGTAAAAGTGCAATTGTTATACTGCTGATTGATGATTGCATGATCTGTCTTTTAAAAAGAAAACTCTCTGTCGTCATACACGGTGTGCTCTGATGGAGGCTTTCTGTGGAAATACATCAGCAGAATTGTCCAGTCCATTAGCTGTAAGTAAAATTACTAAAAATGATCAGGACACGAGGTGACTCTTACTTTATTATTATAATTTGAGTGCCACCTTTTTATGCTAAATTTGTAATACTACAGGAACATCAAAGATATGACTATTATTTGCTTCACTTAACAGTATATTGTTGGGTGAACACAGTATAGTAGTGTTTCAAGAGACTAATAACTCCTCAAGCAAGGACACAGTAACACCTCATTAAATATGCAACATATAGAGAATTACTTATTCGTTGGTAATTAGAATAAAAACCACAACGAATGAAGAAGTAGGACACATACACTCACCCATTAACAGTATTCTTAGGAGCCATTCCTTTGTAATTGATCATGGCCTGAAGGATGATTGCTATTCAGGGACAAGTCCACCACAGCACATGTTCCTATAGTACAGCTCTAAAATGGAAGCCAAGCAGGAGACCATTACAGATATTCTCTTCTATAATTCACATAATTGTAGGCCAATGTGCAAACTGGCCTGTACTGCCAAAGTGTGCATTGGCTTTTAAATGATGCTGGTTAGAGAGAAATGGGAGGAGAACTGCTCACTTTAGAGTGTGGCCCTCTGCCTGTTTGTGACAAAGAGAATATCATTAGCATTTTAGAATAGGTTACTTTATATCATAGGTACTGCAGATGAAGAGCAATGACGATAACTATTGTAGAACTTTTACATTAAGTAATCCTAATTCTAAACATTTGCAGAGATTAACAATTTGACACAATAGGGAACATTTACAATTCTGTCACAAATTACCATCAGGTAATCACTGCAATTTGTTTTATTTAGCAGGGTATTTAATAACACTGGAGATGTAAATGAGCCCAGTGGCAGTCCATCTGATTTGCATAAAGTGCAGCTAAATAAGATCTGATGCCAAGCTGTCTTGATGCTCTTTACACGTCTGGAAAATGATGGGATACAAAAGATACTTTTGGATCTGCAAACGTGTATTCATCTACATAGCAAGGAACGCTATATATATGAAGAATAGTATATCCTGATGTTGTCAACTCCAAAAAAGATCAGTGATTGCATGAGTTGAGGGTAAAACTTATAACTCCTTTGACATGATTATTTCTGTAAACAGAAAATATCACGGCCTACTATTGGCTGCTTCTTCTTATTGCACTGGACTGGACCTGTTATGAGCCATTAAAAGTCAGGAAACATAGGTAGGACGGACCTGCAGGAAACAAAAAAATCCTTTCTGTGTGAAAAATAGTCGATTGCTCCTCTTTTGTCTTGTGTTGTGTTGCTGAACTGAGAGCTCCACTAAAACAAATTTATAATGGGTCTTTTAATTTAGGGCTCTCTCTCTTTCTCTCGCTCCTTCTCTATTTTTTTTCTCTGTCCGTATCTCTAACTCACTCTCCCTTTCTGTGTGTGTAAACAGTGCCACAGATCTGCTTTTCCCAGACATTAAATTTCATACACATTATGGCTGTTAGGCACCTAAAAAACGGCAGCAAATCCTTAAATCTATCCTGAAGTTTCAACTTGTCTGAACACCCAGTGTGCAGTCAGGTTATCCTGACTAAAATATTTAGTTCAAACTTTACAATCTGTGTTCAGCGAAGAATGTCAGTTGGATTGTTGAGGCTAGAATATCAAAAAACTTGTGCTTCACATCCTAGACAATACTTGGATGCAAGATCAAGGTAGAGTTTTGACAGGGTGCCTATTTCAAAGACTCATTGGGATCTGTAGTTTTTGAATGCCAACAAAATATAATTAGTTTTAATTTTGATAAAACGAGAAGTCATTCAAATTTCACCCACAATAATAGGACACGATGGTTTACCTCATAATATGGAAAGAAAACCCTACTGTTATATTTCAGCTTTTCAGTAAGATCAACGACATGTATGCCAAACTTCACTGATAGTGAAACAAAAGCAAATCAAGAAGTGCAGTAAAATTAACAACACATTTCTAAATCTGCATGCTGCCTCAGTTAAAGCAAAGCATCATGCCCAACTACAATATATTTCATTTTATTTATGTATATTATGGTATGGTGTGCCATTGTGTTTGAAATGCACACTGTAACAACATAGTGTTTGTCTCTGTAATGCCCTCTCAGTGTACCTATAATATCATGGCTAGGATCAGTCAACCCATTAAGCTGCTAATAGAGGCTGAGCCAGTTTTCTAATCACCTGATTAACGGAGCTCTGGGAGTAGACGGAAGTAATCTCAGAGTCCCATCAAAACAACAACACACCGTTTTTTTGTTTGTTTGTTTGTTTGTTTTTTTAATTTTATCTCTGTCATTAATTTCTCATCTTTAAATGTTTCTTCACATCTCTTTAGATTCTTATGTTTTTTTATTTCATCTTCTCAGCATCTCCAGTTTGTCAAAAAGCATCTCTGTGTTTGTGTTCACATGATTTATGTTTGTATGCCTTTTCAAAAAATATGTGTGTGAGTCAGAAAATGGAAACGTGTGCATGTTTTTGCATGTGAGATCATGTTTAGCTGTCTCTGCTGTGACCCCCAACCTTGTATATAATATGTTCTGCATATAAACTGGAAGGTGGGAGGTAAGTGAGGGCAAGTATATTAATTTCTTTCCGGCCTACTAATATCAGAGCTACATGCATGCAATTTGCCTAGCAAAGGATTCATACATCTCCTTTGCAGAGGTCTCTGAACTAGTTAAAACCTCTGCAGAGGGTGCTGGACATTATTTTGCCAAGATGCTACAGGCACTATATTGTTACGCTTTTGTGCTTTACTGTACATGCCAGCTAATTTGACATCCTGCAATATATTGAACAACCAATGTCATAAGCATGCTGCAGTTCTCCATTAATATTAACAAAGGCATTTGAAATTACATGAAAATGAAAAAACATGCATGCTGGATTACATCTAAACAATATTACCACATGTGACCGTAATTCACAGTCACAGAAGATTGATATATGACAAGAAACATGAGAAAAAACATGAGAAAAAAGAAATAGCCAAGTAATGAGAAGTAGCGGCCGAAACAGGTTTTTGTTCAGAATTACTATACAATTTATAACAAATTTAAACTTCCCCCAGCTGTTCTTATTTTCTTCACTTTTATTTGAGTTTTTCTAGGCAGTTAAGTTTCTTTCTCATCATTTAAATAATGTTAAATAACAGTAAATTTTGCCTAATGTGCTGAACTACCAATACAAAATATGTATATACCATAAGAGAAATGACAGAATAAAGTTTCTCCAAAACAATTCCAAAATTTTTTATCTGTACGTCCTAAGTTTTGAATTTAGTGTCATAATAAGCATTTTACAAAAATAAAATAGCATCAATAAATCAGTTAACCTTACCTCATAATGATTTACCTTGGCTCAGTAAAAATCGAAAGAGATTAAACTAAATAACTAAATTAAGATAGGCGTTACCTGAACATGTGAGCACATAGAAAAATCATCCCCTCGTGTATTGCACATTTGAAATATTTAAGATTGCTTTATCAAATTAGTGCAACATAAAGTAATTACATGTGGTTTTATATACTGTACATCAACAACATTTAACAATGCTCCTACTAATACCATGAATTATGGAGGTCTTAATTCAATTACAGCAACACTTACTGGGCAATTAAGCCAGCAGCTACCCCCACCCTATATTCTTTTAATCACAAAGTTTTGTTTGATGAGGTAACTTATTATTTTTCATATTAAATTGCAACCCATTTTTAAAGAATGTATTATCGCAGTCCCCTGAGACAACAGCAAAAGCCTGTCTTTTCATCCTCTCAGCCCATTGTTTTAAAGATGTATTCTTCTCAAGCAGTGACTAAGGCTGTGTCCATTTGAAAATGCCTTTTATATGCCAAAGCTTTCAGTCCGCACTGGGTGTCTAGAATAGTGGTTTGATTGAGTGTCATAAATGCTACCTGTCATTCCTGGCCTATTATAATTGAAACTCTTGAGTTGAGTAATATTAGAGTTGAAACATTTAATTAAAATAATAGTTTTAGTGTAGTACAGTTTAGTATAGTTTTACACCTGTATTGTGCAAAGCAGCTATGCTGACATACAAAATAAATACCTTTCTGCTTTTTTGGCTGTTATCTTTAATGAGAGAAGTCATACTATTTTGCTCTAATTCCAGACTGAAATTAACACAAGGAGAATGTGCAAATTACAAACAGGATAAAGACCCAGACGGTCACTGGGTTGAACTTCAAGAACCTCTTACTGTGAGACAAATGTGCAGTGTGAACCACTGAGCCACCCTGCCACCTGCAATGTGTACCATCTTGACGCTGCAAGCATCATTAAGAAAAGCTGAGCCTCTGCAGGGATCCTGCTGGTTTTGGCTGATTTATTGTACATTAGACTCAAAGGATCTAGGATCTTCATCCATGAAAGGAAGAGAGTCTCACAAAATTCAACTGGCTCATGTTCAGAGTTGAGTTAAGTACTGTAAGTGCAGGTAATACTGAGTTCTATCTCACACAGGCTCCGCCCTCTACTGGACTCTATGGGTAATACTCTCCTCCAATCACAGGAATGGGCCATTTTCCCGACTGATGCCCCTGCAGCAGGCAGTTCTCAGACTGCGGTGGGGGGCAACAGTGACGGCTGGCCATCCAGTGGATCCACTGGGGATCCTGCACATGCGCCGCCAGGAAAGGTGGTTGGTGAATGTTTGCCCATCAGTGCAGGAGGATCTGCATTACTGGGGGTCCTCACAGCATCTGCTGATGGGGACACAGCTGGGTCAAGAGACCTCCTACATAGTGGCGTTCACAGATGTGTCCCTGATGGGGGAGGGGCACCTGCCTGGGGAGAGCAATAAGTGGTGTGTGGTCTTCAGGGGAAAACTGACACATCAACTTCCTCAAACTTCAAGTGGTGCTCTTGGTTCTCCAACACTTCTTGACTCTGGTTCAGACACATGACAACCACACCACGGTCGCCTACATCAGCAGGCAGGGTGGAGTCCAGTCCGCTGCCCTGTTGAAGATGGCAGAGAACCTGTTGCAGAGAGGGCGCTTCTATGCATGTGATTGGAGGAGAGTATTACCCATAGCGCCTAGTAGAGGGCTCTGCTTGTGCTCATAGAACTAGGGTTACAATTTTGTAACCTTTATTATAATGCGTGCATCTTGGTATTCAGACCTCAGACCTTGTAATTGTAAACAAACATGATTCAGTAGCTCTCACCAAATGCAGCGTGTCAAGGTCTAACAAATATATTGAATGCAATTGCTACATCATTAAACAATCGCAAAATATTTTGCCTCATTTTAAACATTTAAATCACTAGTTTACATGCTGTGTTCATATTTGTTAGTTAGTTAGTTGAACTCGCTACAGTATACTAAAAGAATATTCAAATAAGCTTTTATGGCTATCTGTGCTACAGATCAGGTGCAAATGACTCACTAGCACAGTGAAAATCACACCATCTCACT